>NC_041391.1:85627870-85636040 GCF_002162155.2 Triticum dicoccoides
CACCCCTCCCCCCACTCCTCTCTCTCTGCATTTTAGAGCAAAAATTAGTAGAGCAAAAGTTTGTTTATAGCAAAAAAATTTGTTTAGAGCAATGGATGTTAAATAGTAGGTGTTAGAGCAAAAATTAGTTTAGAGCAAAAAAATTGGTTTACAGCAAAAGTTAGTTACGGCAGTAGGGTTTAATTAGGGTAGATGCTGCTTGTATAGTATATAGTGATACTAGTAGATGTTAATTAGGTTAGGGCAGTAGTGGTACTAGTAGATGTTAGTTAGATCTTTTTTAGTTAGGGCAGTAGAGTTTTGCTAGGTTAATTAGGTTAGTACTGCTGCTAGTAGTAGTGGTACAATAGGTTAATTAGGTGAAGTTAAATGAATAACCTAAATGAATGAAATTAGTAGTTAACTAATTTTTTTCCTTTCATCATTATAGAGCACTAAAGTTAACTGAATTTTGTTCTATTAGTAGTTAAATGAATTTTCTTCTACACTTTGTTTTTTAATTAGCTTGTGAAATTTGGACTGTGGTTGCTCGTGTACATTTGGACATGTGTTGCGGTGTCGAAGAGGGATATTTGAACACTGTTTCCAGGGAATGAAGCTGAGTGGCCTATTTTTTGCCGGAATGTTGATTCATTTCTGTTCCGAGAAATTTCAGGTTCTCGCTTTGTCCACTTTTTAGCAAAGGTCATGCCGAAATTTTCCGTGAACTTCGGCATGACTTGTGCTACAAACTAGGACATATCGAGTGCCCGGGATTTGCCGCACCAGGAAGAAGTCAATGTTCCTGCAAAACAATAGGCCTTTTTTATGTCATTATTCATTTTATTAGGTCTAGAATTAATTGACTAGATTTAATCATAGGAAACATGGCTAGCTACGATGAAGGACAGGGTTCTAGTGATTGTGACGACGTCTACCGGGCAGTAGGCAAATTTTTGACCCTTGTTGACAATCAACCGATGTTGTTGCTGGGCCCACCAGTGGCATCGGGGATTGAGGCCGACACGCAGACCGGTGCTGAGCACTACTAGGAAAAGGCCTGCTAGTGGTGCACCTTTTTGTGACACTAATGGCGCACTACAGGTGCGCCACTAGCATCACGCCATTAGTAATTAATACTAATGGCACAGCCCGGGTGCGCCATTAGTATACCAGATACTAATGATGTACCAGGGAGTGCACCATTAGTATATCTAATAGTGCGCCATTAGCATGCCTCCCATGGGGGCATATTTACCCATGTGCTCTGGCTTACTAATGGGGCACTTGTAGATGATGCGCCACTAGTGTGCTTATTGCGGTGCGCCACTAAAGTGCAGAGTGGTGCGCCACTAGTATGATATTACGCATTTTTCTTTCTTTTCTGATATTTACATAGGTTACAAAACATATTACTGCACAGAATATAGACAACACAACATCTAAACAGCAGATTTATCGAATACAATAGAAGATTAGTCTCCGAATACAATTCATCATATTAGTCTCCAAATTTAAAATATCGAACAAAGTTAGAACATTACAAGTATCGAGACCGCGAGTAGCGAGTTTGTCTTCACATTACAAGTCGATATCGATCATCTAAACTACCATCACATAGAAGATAGCTGCGGTCATCACAATGAGCATCATCGCGATGAAACTGGTCTTCATCCGGTTCCTCCAATGCTCCCTCCTCTCTCCCGCTAGATAGCGCGCGTATCTAACTTCCGCCTCCGCCCTAGTGGTGTACCCTTTGTAACTGTTACCGCTGAAACGGTGAACATGTCTCCGACACTCCTCCCAGTCGTCGTAGACTCTGGAAACCATACCCTTGTACACGACATACGACGGCATCTCTATGCACTAGCCGAACAAAACGTTAGTAGCAATTCACAGACAATACATAAGCAATATATAAGTATGCAACAAAAGGATCGGAAGAGAAAAGCAACACATTAATAGCAAGATTCATGGTCCTACTAATAAATAGCATCGATTACATATAAGTTGAACAACTGTCCAAACCAAAGAGACATAAAAGTTCATTAAAGTTTAATATCACAACATGAGCCAATCGACATTTCAGAACTACATGGTATCACTACTTTCGACTCGACTCGGGGACCGGAGCGTGGATGAAGCTGCCTTCTTTCGTGATGGTCATGAAATCGCGGGCGTTGTCAGCCTGCATTTGTAGCGTTGTTTCTATCTCACTATTGGACGGTTGATCTCTGAGGTAGAACTGCCCCGAGGTACGAAGGACATCTTGATGGATGATTTCCGCAAACTCCGACTGGTTGCGATAATTCTTGTCTGATGTCCGCGTCCTGGATTACCGAAAAGTGTGTGGCCCAATCTTTGAGATTAGTTGGTAGCAGAAGGTGATTATGGTCCCGTACGATCGCCCGCATGTGATGGAGGGCGTAGTAGGCATCCTTCTGACTTCCAGGCGGCTGCTTGACGCAGGGGAACATCGTATTGTGGGTTAACACGTGCTTGTCGTACCTACGAAGTCTCCTGCTGAAGGTGCCTCCAGATCTGGCATAGCCGGGGAGAACATCATCAAGAACTTCCTTGATATTTGTGTAGTCTTTCTTCGACTGACGGTCCGAGTCGAAATACGTGGCCATGGAATATTTCGGGCTTAAGAGGATGAGTGTGCAATGTGTGTCACTGCGCAGAACACGAAATGTTAGAAAAAAAGAACGATCGAAATCTAAGAAAACATATGTTACGGGGCGGTGAGGGGATGACTTACTCGGAAAGTAAGGCACGAGGAAGTTATCCTTATCTGGGTTTGCCAGAATGACGCCTTCGAGGTGTGAACTCGCGACTTGCCGGTCCCCAGCGCTGCCCAAGATCTTGGCACGCATGTAGAAGGGGTCGACTATCACGATGTATGGGGTCTTGTCTCTAATGATCCGCATCTCCATACTCAGCGAAAATAGCCGAACAAAGGTGTAGTGCAGCAGATGAAGGTTAAACATAGCGATCATCAAACTGCAGGACGATCGTACCCTCGATGGCGCTATCCACAAAGCCCTTGCCCTCTGGCACCTTGGCCACGAAAACCTGGTATGCCACATCATTCTCGGAGAGACGCCGCTTCTCCAAAGAAAGAACACTGTCATGCAGACTCCGCATAGCACCGGTTACAGCATTGAGCAGATTAGTCGGTAGCATCGGCCTACCAGCCACATGCACCCTCCTCGAGATATCCTTAGGTGAAGGTGGCCCGTCCTGAGCATGGATCGTAGTCGGTGCCGTCTGGCTTACACCGCCCTTGTTATTCTTTCGTTTCTGTCCCTTCTTCTTCTGCTGTAATGGGATCGAGTTCTGCTGAGAGACCGCCTTCTTGAGTGTGTTGGGGCTGATAATATTTTGCACCTCAGCTATCTAAGGCTCGGTGAAGGCGGCAGCTAGAGGTGTCTCCTGAGAACTGAACACCAGACGATGCATGTTGCAATTGGGTTTCTCCGTGGTACCAGCTAGATCGTGGTCGTGTTTTCCAGGGTTGGGTTCTTGAGAAGGAGGCCCCAGAATTCGTCACCGTTCCCATGTTCGGCAAAGTACTTATTGACGTTGGTAAATGTACCATCGTTGTCGTCGTCATCATCATCGTCGTCCGGATCTTGTGCCATATGCATGTTCGGATCCTGTGCCATATGCATGTACGGCATGTCCGGTAGCGTTGCGGCGGTCTTGCCATGGCTTGGCGACGGCACGACTAGCAGTGTTGTCTGTGGGGTGGTGTCCCCCGCCCCCAAACGAATCTGGCTCTTCGGCCAAAGCAGGGGCCAGCATACGCAGACGCTGAGGGTCATCACATCATCTTCGTCGGCCCCAACAGGTCGAAACGGAGGTAACAAGTCATTGTAGCCTGGCAGCACCCGAACCAGTTCAACCCTATACACGACTGGTGGCATCGGATTACCGTGGAACACGGGGTTGTCCGGTTGAACGATTCTTCCCATGAAGACATCGATCAACTCGCCACCCACGAAGTGCAGGAGAGTGCATGGAATGTCGGCGCTGGCGCAATGCGAAAACATGTAGGGCGTAAGGGATGCCCAGTCAAAGGCAAGGAGATGAATTCATCGGCCGAAAGGCTTAGTTACCGTGATGGCGTCGAGGTCGGCTAATGTCGAGGCACCGCCAACGGCGGGCGTGCAAGTGACGGAGGGGCCGCTTGCTGCCGAGGTGCCGGCCGGGGTATTCTTCGCACACCCGGGTGCATTAAGCTCCAATGCCCGCGCCGGCAACGGAGACACCAATACCGCCACCGCCGGAGACACCAATGAGGCCGCCTGTGCATTGTGCGAGTTGCTAGCCGTGAAGCTGGGAACCGGGTGCGGCCCCTGTTGGCCGCCCGCAATCCACGCCTGCGGAAGGAATGTGAACCATTTAGAAATTTGGCTTCATTAATTAGAATGCAACCATATGGAGCTAATTACGTGGGGGTGTATTTCTTACTAGAACACGCTCAAGCGCCTTGGTCTTCGCATCCGTGGTAAGCTCCTTTGTTACTGGGTCCACCTTGTACCGGGCCCTGACCTAGTTCTTGGTCTGCTTGTCACGGTATTTCTCGAAGCGGGACGGTAGGCCTTGCTCGGCACGCTCCGCGTCCTCCTTGTCCCATGTACGTTCCGCCACTCTATAACCGGCGGGACCGAGTTGGTGGACCCCTAAGTTCAAGTCCCGCATATCTTTCCCCCACTGACTTGATTCCACGGTTGCGCTCCTCTCGCACTTGATCTTGAACTCCTTTTAGTCATCTTCGTTGATTGAAGGATTTTTCTCCTTGATCTTCTCATAACTATCACCTTTGTCAATCATTCTCTTCACCACGCTTCTCCAAGTAGACAGGGCCGTGCTCATCTTCGTGAGGGCGGCACTGTTCACTTTATTCCCTGAGAGGCGTTTATTGTGACGTCACCGGGGAACTTGTACTGTTCGTGCAGCTTTGTGAAGAGGAGGCTGCGTAAATTCCCTTGGTCAGGATGCCTTAGGTTCTCGGTGTTGATCGATACGGTGCTCCGGAGAATGCACCCGAGCTGAACCGCGTACCCCTTGACTAATTCTTTGGGCGCCGTTGGATGCCCCTCAGAGGACACTTTCCTCCATGACGGTGTTGAGCACATTCGGGCCCCGGTCCTTCCGTTGCCTCTTCGGTTGGCTGCCATCTGTGCTTGCGCCTCCATCATCAGTGGTGGCATCCTCGGCGGCACCATCAGTGGTGTCATCCCCGATGCCACTAGGGGTTGTGTAGTCAGGATCGGTGTCTTCCGCGGAGTCCTCATAGCAGTGAGGTTCTTCCTCCATCTCTTGGGACAGCTTCCAGAATTGCTTGCCCAAACCGCCGGTCTAATCATTGTGGGGCGTGTTTCGCTCTAAATAGGAAAAATGTCTAGTCAAAATGTTGGTTATTGTCAAGGAACAAGATCATGGTCTCATCATTTAGGGTTTGTCGACACCTAGGCATCCTAAAAGATAAGCTTTTATCATTTAGGGTTTGTCGATGCCGAGACACCCTAAAAGCCTAAGCTTTCATCATTTAGGTTTTTATCGACACCGAGGCACCCAAAAAGCCAAGGTTTTATAATTTAGGGTTTGTCGACGCTGAGGCACCCTAAATGCTTAGTTAAGTTTTCATCATTTAGGGTTTACGGATGTCGAGGCACCCTACGTTGACTGATATATATGGGTATCTTTTAATAATATACCCTATCAAGGGAAGACGAATTCTTAGTTGGGCCTAATCACTTGGCTCTATTGCCACCTATTGTTTAATGCAGCAAGAATAAAGGGGCAGTTGATCCTAATTAATTAAGTACTAAGATACCCCGGCCCATGCATTAGTCGCTAGTACCCCATATTTCGTACTTTTAGCAAAGTCATGCTAAAATTCATGGAAAAATCCAGCATGACCTTTGCTCAAAATGGGACATATGGAGTACCCAAATTTGCCGGAACGGAAGTTAATCGACATTCCGGCAAACTCAAGGGCCTCTCGGGGTACCTACAAAATCATTATCCACGCGTAATGAAGTCCACAATGGCTCATTTCAGAAGATCACAAGTAGCATCATCACAAGTACAACATCATCACAAGTACAGCAGCAGCAGTAAATACAGGCATAACAGCAGCAGCAGCAGGTTTATTCTCTTCTTCATAAACACTAATTGTCTAATTGAGCAATACAGTGACAGTGTGAACAAATAAAAACACAAACTACACCTACAAATTTGAGTACCTCTATGGTAGTAACATGCCATGCTCTGCCTCGAGCTACTGCAGCACCATGAACCCCTCAAACGGTATACTATGAGAACCCATCGACCATATAAACACCTAAATTTATATATACTGAGCATTCATGGCAGTTCTAGCTACAACATCAAAATCAAGGAGAGATAGGTCAGATTACACAAATAGGTTCCATATTCCGAGAGAAAAGAACAAGTGATAAAATGTATAGCTGGAGCTTTTGAGAAAAAGTTGCGGAAGCTTGTAAAACTATACTTTGAAGTTGAAGCTTTTAAGAAGATCAAAATCCAGCCGGATAACTGTAAGGTAATGATGTTCAGAAGATGGCAGATAATGATTTTTTCTCCTTAAATCACTAAACTATTGACTATTCATTCACCAAATTTACCATACAAAATTGACTCTATTCCATGCTTGAGAACTTTCTTCTGCACTGTCAGACAAGAGGAGGGTAAAACCCTTTGATACAATTCGAACCAAGTGACAAACTGACACCACATGATTGGGGAACACCCAGAATAAATCCAATCACCAGTACATGGTACATTGGCTATCTGTCATTCAGCAAAGAGATATCTTCAGAAAATAAATACGAGTACTATAGTAGAGTACTCTGAATATCACCACTCTCATGTCCTAGATAAAACCAAAATGACATATCCTTGTTCAGTTCGGCTAGCAGAATTTGTTGCCTAGCTAGTCACATTCTAACATCTGGACATCAATCCCCTCACTCACATCTACACCTACCAATATCATACGGTTACGATAGCAGATGATTGCTAGACTACACTCTTAAACTCATTTTGGCATCAGTGGAAAACAGTTAGTGCCAAATTCCTGCTCCACTTTTCTGTCTTGTTTTTTCACTGAAAACTGATATGGGAAAGTAGGAAATAATTAGCACTAGTTGGCTGGTACAGTAACAGATGGCAACCAATTGACAATGTGGAGAATAATTTTGTCAAGGTGATGTCAGTCAGGATGGTCATAACCAATTACGGTAGCCAGAACTAGAAAGTAACAAACGTCTAACATCCATATAACTCATGATGGGGCAAAATGTTCAAATGGTGAGTAGCTTAGCTTGGCATGTCTCAGACTCATTTGTGCACTGGTAACTAGTTTTTTAGAGAAACCAACAACAACACTGATCAGGGAGCTGCCTGCATATTTCTAAAAGAGAAGGAAAATCATGTTTACTTGTAAACTTGTTGGAGGCTACAAAACTAGTGTAAGTTGTCGTTGTTCTACACGCACCTAGTTCCAATTCATGACCATTTCATCTTAAATGTTCTTCCTGTCTTCCAGGCCCATCTAAGCATGTCCGTCCACTCAATAACTCTGTGACTACTTCTAATGGAGGAGAGGTTTAACAGCAGAGGTGGCTACTCACATCTGCTTCTGGTGGGTGTTGAGGTAGGACTTCTCGTAGTACTCGGAGGCGGAGTAGAGCTGTGGCCGTAGGTTCTTAAGCTCCTGCATCAAGCGTGGCCACAACGCGTCAAGAAGGGGAACATGCCGGATCCCCGAAAGGTCCTAAAACAATTTATAGCTTAAAAAAGAAGAATAGGGAGTTGGAAGAGAGAGGATGGCTCACAGTGGAGTGGAGGACTAGATGATCTACAGCTCCGGGACGGAGGCGCCGTGGGCAGCCGGTGCAGAGGGGCGCGGCGGCGGATTCCCATTGTCCCGGCTGCGGCAGAGGGCAGAGGGGCAGATGGGCCGTGGAGGAAGCTGGGCTGCGGCGGGAGTGGGTCCCAGTGGCGGCGAGGACCGATACGGCGAGGCGGGGCCGGCAGCGGCGCTGGAACACTAGCGCTGGCCCTGCTCGAGTTTGAGCCGAGCGAAGGAGGGTTGTTCACCTGTTCGGTCGGAGCACCACGTTGGAGCGGGCACGGCGGTTGTCGGAGCGGGCGG
>NC_041391.1:85636142-85683949 GCF_002162155.2 Triticum dicoccoides
GCGGGGGTCATCGGAGCGGGCGCGGGGGTCATCGGAAGGGGTGTGGCAAGGGAGGGAAGGGGGATCTGGCAAGGGCGGGAAGGGGGATCGGGCGAAGGGGGGATTAGCTAGAGGGGGGAAGGTTAGTAATTGCGCACCATCTAGGGGTGCGCCATAAAAACACTGACAGCAAAGGCGCACCCTCCTCGGGTGTGCCATTAGTAACTTTTTTTATGATAGCAATAGCGCACCCTCCTTTGGTGCGCCATTAGTAACTTTTTTTTCATCATTTTTTGTTGCATCTAATAATTTTGTTCTTTATCAAATTTGTTATTTTCATGAGGACTAGAACAGAAGATATCATCAAATATCATCAAATTTGTTTTTTTATTTTTAATTGAAAATATCATCAAATTTGTTATTTGAAAATATCATCAAATTTGTTATTTAAAAATATCATCAATTTGTTTTTTTGGATTTTTAGTTGCATTCATTTGTGAATTGGTAAAACATTTATGAATATGAAAAAATATCATCAAATTTGAAAAAATATTCATGAATTCAAAAAGTGCCCATGAAATTTAAAATATTCATGAGTTCAAAAAATATTAACAAATTCAATATTCATGAGGACTAGAACAGAAGAAATATCATTTCAAAATGTCAAAATACAATCGAGAAATGAGGGCTACAATTTAAATACAATCGATCTTAGATAGCTATCTGTTCACAATCTTCTTGTCCTTATTTTTCGCGAATGGAGTTTCTTTTCTTGAACGGACGTCCTTTAGGTAGGGTGGTCCTGCTTCTTCTTGTGGTGTATGTTGGAACTTCATCGTCGTTGTCATGTTCCATCTTCGGGTCGTCGTACTTGTCGAAGTCTTGCTCATTGGAAACTCCATCCATTCCGATAATCTTCCTTTTGCCTCTCCTCATGACAACACGAATGGGCATTGGCAGGCCGGAAATGAAGACGCATTGGTCCACTTGGGAAGCCAGTACCCATGGCTCATTTTTCGCGTTGGCTTTTGCGCCGCTGTCTTGGATTAGGCTTCGGATATAACCATGGTGGTGAAATATCGGTCTTCTTTTAGGACGCTCTTGGCCCATCTGACACGGAACATCGGGACCTTCTCTCCAGCATAGCTCAGCTCCCAGATCTCCTCGATCCTTCCGTAGTATCTGTCCTTGTCGTTACCGGTGTAGGATTCCATCATTATCATGGAGTTTTGATAACCATAACTCTTCATGTCCTTTCCCTCGTTGTAGAATGTGTAGCCGTTGATATCGTACGCCTCATATGTCATCAGGTTGTGCTCAACGCCCTGTGACAAGGTGAATATGAGTTGTTCTTCCGCGGAAGAATCCTCATGCAAAGGGTACGACAGAAGCTTCTGCTTGAACCAACGTGTGAAACATGAGTTGTGCTCTTTGATTATATCTCCGTCCGTCCTCTGTTGGCCTCGGTCATTGTACGTCTTCTCAATAAAGGTTTTGTGCTCTACCACCCAAGGATCGACCACATCTATGTGTTGTAGCGCGACTAGGTTTTCTCTTTCAAAGTCGGCAAGTCGATCCTCGAAGTCGACATGCATTTCACGGTGACCCTCACGGTGACCTCATCCAGCGAGCCTGCCGAGGTGCCTGTTGACGGGCAGACCAACGGGGTTCTCTATGCCTAGATAATTCATGCAGTAGGAGATGCCCTTTTCGGTCAGAAAGCCCCTGGCTATGCTTCCCTCTGGACATGACATGTTGCGAACGTATCCTTTGATGACACCATTCATCCTTTCGAACGGCATCATGTTGTGCAGGAACGTCGGCCCGAGTTGGATGATATCCTCCAAAATATGGACCAGCAGATGCACCATAACGTCGAAGAATGCAGGCGGGAAGTACATGTCAAGCTCGCATAGTATCACCACGATCTCTTCCTGTAGCCTTCTGAGTTGCCTCACGCCAACCGACTTCCGAGAGATGATGTCGAAAAAGTTGCATAGGCAAAATAGCGTTACACGGATGTGTGCGTCCATGATCCCACAAATTGCAACTGGAAGTATCTGCGTCATCAGCATGTGACAGTCGTGAGACTTCATCCCGCTGAACTTCTTCTTCGCTGAGTCTAGGTATCTTCTTATCTTCACCGTGTAACCGTAAGGAAGTTTTACTCCTACGAGGCAGGTGAAAAACTGATTAATCTCGTCCTGACTTAGAGTGAAGCACGCGGGAGGGAATGTCATTTCCGGTCTTCTTGGCCTTTTGTCCTTTGCGACGACTTTCCGTGTCCTCCTTCACCTCATCATCATCATCATTAGCGTGAAGCTCCTCGCTGATGCCCACTGATTTCAAGTCTGCCCTTGCTTTCGGCCCATCTTTGGTCCTCTCTGGCATGTTGAGTAGGGTACCAAGCAGACTCTCACACACGTTCTTCGTGATATGCATGACATCAAGGCTGTGAGGCACACAGTGGATCTTCCAGTACTGCAAGTCCCAGAAAACAGACCTCATTTTCCATACCTTCAGCAGCGGCTCTGGCGCCTTTCGCTTCTTTCCCGGCTCTGGCGCCTTTTGCTTCTTTCTCGGCAGTGTGCAATCTTTCCAATTTTTCAACAGCTCATCTATTTCCTCGCCGCTCCTCGTACGCGGGCGTCTTCGGGGTTCGATTTCACCATCGAACAGATCCTTGCGTTTCCTCCATGAGTCATCGTCGCGAAGCCACCTTCGATGTCCCATGAACACGGTTTTCGAAAACCCGGGATCTCTATCAAGATGGCGATACATTGTGTCATCCATGCACCTGACGCATCCAGAAAATTCGTGGACCACCTTCCCCGCGACATATCCATAACCGAGATAGTCCTGCACCGTCGTGAGCAGCGCGGCTCTCATAGGGAAATATTCTTTCTCTGTGGCGTCCCACGTATTGGCAGGCGTTTTCCACAGCGTGTGTAGCTCCTCTTTCAGCAGCCCCAGATACAGATTGATGTCGTTCCCTGGTTGTTTCGGCCCTTCTATTAGCATACTCATGTGAATGTACTTCCTCTTCATGCACAACCAGGGGGAAGGTTGTACATCCAGACAAACACAGCCCAGGTGCTATGTGTGCTTATCTGGCTGCAAACGTATTGACTCCATCGGTGCTCACGCCCAACATGATGTTCCTTGGATCGTTCCCAAATTCTGGGTGTTCGAAGTTCAACGCTTGTCACTGGCTCGCATCCTTAGGGTGACTCAGCATCTTATCTTTTTTATTTATCTCCGGATCCTTTGCGTCATCTTCTTGCTTCTTCTCCTCCCTATCCGCGTGCCAATGCAGGAGCTTTGCTACCTTAGGGTCCTCGAAATAGTGCTACAGACGAGGAGTGATCGGAAACTACCACACCACTTTTCGAGGTGCTTTCTTCCTCTTCTTGTCTCGAGTGATGCCGCACACCGGACATATGGTAGACTCCCTGTGCTTGTCCCGATAATGATGCAATTGTTCATGCACACATGGTATTTCACATGCGGTAAATCCAGAGGACACATGATTTTCTTCGCCTCCTCGAAACTGGTCGGACACTTGTTCCCCTTGGGAAGACGTTCGTGCCAGAATGACATGTTCACGTCGAAGCATGCGTTGGTCATTTTGTGTCTTACCTTCATCTCCAGAGCCATGAGCGTTACTTTCAGGCAGGTATCCTCGGGACTGTTGCAATTGGGTTTCTCCGTGGTACTAGCTAGATCGTGATCGTCTTTTGCAGGGTTGGTTTCTTGAGAAGGAGGCCCCAGAATTCATCACCGTACCCATGTTCGGCAAAGTACTTATCGACATTGGTAAATGTACTTTCGTCGTCGTCGTCGTCGTCCGGATCTTGTGCCATATGCATGTCCGGATCCTGTGCCATATGCATGTCCGGCATGTCCGGTAGCGTTGCTGCGGTCTTGCCATGGCTTGGCGCCGGCACGACTGGCAGTGTTGTCTGTGGGGTGGTGTCCCCCGCCAACAATTGAATCTGCTCTTCGGCAAAAGCAGGGGCCAGCTTACGCAGGCGCTGAGGGTCATCACATCTTCTTCGTCGGCCCCAGCAGGTCGAAATGGAGGTAACAAGTCATCGCAGCCTGGCAGCAGCCGAACCAGTTGAACCCTATACACGGCGGATGGCATCGGATTACCGTGGAACACAGGGTTGCCCGGTTGAACGATTCTGCCCATGACGAGATCGATCAACTCGCCACACACGAAGTGCAGGAGAGTGCATGGAATGTCGGCGCCGGCGCAATGCGAAAACATGTAGGGCGTAAGGGATGCCCAGTCAAAGGCAAGGAGATGAATTCATCGGCAGAGAGGCTTAGTTACCGTCATGGCATCGAGGTCGGCTAATGTCGAGGCACCGCCAACGGCGGGCATGCAAGTGACGGAGGGGCCGCTTGCTGGCGAGGTGCCGGCCGGCGTATTCTTCGCACACCCGAGTGCATTAAGCTCAAATTCCCATGCCAGGACTGGAGACACCAATACCGCCTCCGCCGGAGACACCAATGGGGCCGCCTGTGTGTTGTGCGAGTTGCTGGCCGTGAAGCTGGGAACCGGGGGCGGCCCTTGTTGGCCGCCCACAATCCACGGCTGCAGACCCTCAATTAAGGTAGGCACTATGGAGGTGAGCATCGTTCCGAGTTGGTGTTGCACTTGCTCTTGGACCATCTCCGGAATCCGCGCCACTTGCGCCTTGAGTTCTTGAACCTTGTGTGACTGGCTTTCCGAGCTTGTCTTTCTCTCCTTTCGCCCACCAGCGTTATAGTATGACGACCATTTCGTGGACAAGCCTTTGCCGGCCACACGACCAGCTGACGACGGCTTACTGAACTTATCCTTGTTTTTCATTACGTTCAATGCCATTTTTAATGTGTTGTCCAAAGGGGAGCTCTGAGACGACCCCTCGCTACTGCTTTCAGTGTCCTGCGAAAGGAATGTGAACCATTTAGAAATTTGGCTTCATTAATTAGAATGCAACCATATGGAGCTAATTACGCGGGGGTGTATTCCTTACCAGAACACGCTCAAACGCCTTGGTCTTCACATCTGTGGTAAGCTCCTTCGTTACCGGGTCCACCTTGTACCGGGCCCTGACATAGTTCCTGGTCTGCTTGTCACGGTATTTCTCGAAGCGGGGCGGTAGGCCTTGCTCACCACGCTCCGCGTCCTCCTTGTCCCATATACGTTCCACCACTCTATAACCGCCGGGACCGAGTTCGTGGACCCCTAAGTTCAAGTCCCGCATATCTTTCCCCCACTGACTTGATTCCACAGTTGCGCTGCTCTCGCACTTGATCTTGAACTCCTTATAGTCATCTTCATTGATTGAAGGATTTTTCGCCTTGATCTTCTCATAACTATCACCTTTGTCAATCATTCTCTTCACCACACTTCTCCAAGTAGACAGGGCCGTGCTCATCTTCGTGAGGGCGACACTGTTCACTTTATTCCCTGAGAGGCGTTTATGGCAACGTCACCGGGGAACATGTACCGTTCATGCAGCTTCGTGAAGAGGAGGCTGCGCAAATTCCCTCGGTCAGGATGCCTTAGGTTCTCGGTGTTGATCGAGACGGTGCTCCGGAGAATGCACCCGAGCTGAACCGCGTACCCCTTGACTAATTCTTTGGGCGCCGTTGGATGCCCCTCAGAGGACACTTAAGTAAATTCCTCCTTGACGGTGTCGAGCACATTCTGGCGCCGATCCTTCTGTTGCCTCTTCAGTTGGCTGCCATCTGTGCTTGCGCCGCCATCATCAGTGGTGGCCTCCTCGGCGGCACCATCAGTGGTGTCATCCCCGACGCCACTAGGGGTTGTGTAGTCAGGATCGGTGTCTTCCGCGGCGTCCTCATAGCAGTGAGGTTCTTCCTCCATCTCCTGGGTCAGCTCCCAGAATTGCTTGCCCGAACCGTCGGTCTCATTGTTGTGGGGCATGTTTCACTCTAAATAGGAAAAAAGTCTGGACAAAATGTTGGTTATTGTCAAGGAACAAGATCATGGTCTCATCATTTAGGTTTTGGTGACACCGAGGCATCCTAAAAGCTAATCTTTTATCATTTAGGGTTTGTCGATGCCGAGGCACCCTAAAAGCCTAAGCTTTCATCATTTAGGTTTTTGTCGACACCGAGGCACCCTAAAAGCCAAGGTTTTATAATTTAGGCTTTGTCGACGCTGAGGCACCCTAAACGCTAAGTTAATTTTTCATCATTTAGGGTTTATCGATGCCGAGGCACCCTATGTTGACTGATATATATGGGTATCTTTTAATAATATACCCTATCAAGGGAAGGAGAATTCTAAGTTGGGCCTAATCACTTGGCTCTATTGCCACCTATGGTTTAATGCAGCAAGAAGAAAGGGGCAGCTGATCCGACTTAATTAAGTACTAAGATACCCCAGCCCATGCATTAGTCACAAGTACCCCGTATGTCCTACTTTTAGCAAAGTCATGCTAAAATCCATGGAAAACTTCAGCCTGACCTTTGCTGAAAATAGGACATATGGAGTCCCCGAATTTGCCGGAACAGAAGTTAATCGACATTCCGGCAAACTCAAGGGCCTCTCGGGGTACCTGCAAAATCATTATCCCCGCGTAATGAAGTCACCAATGGGTCATTTCAGAAGATCACAAGTAGCATCATCACAAGTACAACATCATCACAAGTACAGTAGCAGTAGCAGTAAATACAGGCATAACAGCAGCAGCAGCAGCAGGTTTATTCTCTTCTTCATAAACACTAATTGTCTAATTGAGCAATACATCGACAGTGTGAACAAATAAAAACACAAACTACACCTGCATATTTGGGTACCTCTATGGTAGTAACATGCCATGCTCTGCCTCGAGCTACTACAACATGATGAACCCCTCAAATGGTATACTATGAGAACCCATCGACCATATAAACATCTATATTTATATATACTGAGCATTCATGGCAGTTCTAGCTACAACATCAAAATCAAGGAGAGATAGGTCAGATTACACAAATAGGTTCTTTATTTTGAGAGAAAAGAACAAGTGATAAAAATGTATAGCTGGAGCTTTTGAGAAAAAGTTGCTGAAGCTTGTAAAACTATACTTTGATTTGGAAGCTTTTAAGAAGAACAAAATCCAGCCGGATAACTGTATGGTAATGATGTTCAGAAGATGGCAGATTATGATTTCCTCCTTAAATCACTACACTGTTGACTGTTCAGTCACCAAATTTACCATACAAAATTGACTCTACTCCATGCTTGAGAACTTTCTTCTGCACTGTCAGACAAGAGGAGGGTAAAACCCTTTGATATAATTCGAACCAAGTGACAAACTGACACCACATGATTGGGGAACACCCAGAATAAATCCAGTCGCCAGTCCATGGTACATTGGTTGTCTGTCATTCAGCAAAGAGATATCTTCAGAAAATAAATACGAGTATTGTAGTAGAGTACTCTGGATATCACCACTCTCATGTCCTAGATAAAACCAAAATGACATATCCTTGTTCAGTTCGGCTAGCAGAATTTGTTGCCTAGCTAGTCACATTCTAACATCTAGACAGCAATCCCCTCACTCACATCTGCACCTACCAATATCATACGGTTACGATAGCAGATGATTGCTAGACTACACTCTTAAACTCATTTTGGGATCAGTGGAAAACAGTTAGTGCCAAATTCCTGCTCCACTTTTCTGTCTTGTTTTTTCACTGAAAGCTGGTATGGGAAAGTAGGAAATAATTAGCACTAGTTTGCTGGTACAGTAATAGATGGCAACCAATTGACAATGTGGAGCATAATTTTGTCAAGGTGTTGTCAGTCATGATGGTCATAACCAATTACAGTAGCCAGAACTAGAAAGTAACAAACGTCTAACATCCATATAACTCATGATGGCGCAAAAAGTTCAAACGGTGAGTAGCTTAGCTTGGCATGTCTCAGACTCATTTGTGCACTGGTAACTAGTTTTTTATAGAAACCAACAACAACACTGATCAGGGAGCTGCCTACATATTTCTAAAAGAGAAGGAAAATCATGTTTGCTCGTAAACTTGCTGGAGGCTACAAAACTAGTGTCGTTGTTCTACACACACCTAGTTCCAATTCATGACCATTTCAAGTTAAATGTTCTTCCTGTCTTCCAGGCCCATCTAAGCATGTCCGTCCACTAAATAACTCTGTGACTACTTCTAATGGAGGAGAGGAGGAACAGCAGAGGTGGCTACTCACATCTGTTTCTGGTGGGTGTTGAGGTAGGACTTCTCGCAGTACTCGGAGGCGGAGTAGAGGTGCGGCCCTAGGTTCTTGAGCTCCTGCATCAAGCATGGCCACAACGCGTCAAGAAGGGGAACAGGTCGGATCCCCGAAAGTTCCTAAAACAATTTATAGCTTAAAAAAAGAAGAATAGGTAGTTGGAAGAGAGAGGATGGCTCATCGTGGAGTGGAGGACTGGATGATCTGTAGCTTCGGGACGGAGGCGCCGTGGGCAGACGGTGCAGAGGGGCGCGGCGGCGGATTCCCATTGTCCCAGCTGCGGCAGAGGGCGGAGGGGCAGACGGGCCATGGAGGAAGCTGGGCTGCGGCGGGAGTGGGTCCCAGTGGCGGCAAGGACCGAGACGGCGAGGCGGGGCCGGCAACGGTGCTGGAACACTAGCGCTGGCCCTGCTCAAGTTCGAGCCGAGCGAAGGAGGGTTGTTCTCCTGTTCGGTCGGAGCACCACGTCGGAGCGGGCGCGGCGGTTGTCGGAGCGAGCGCGGGGGTCGTCGGAGCGGGTGTGGAGCGGGCGCGGGGGTCGTCGGAGCGGGTGTGCAAGGGAGGGAAGGGGGATCTGGCAAGGGAGGGAAGGGGGATCGGGCGAACGGAGTATTAGCTAGAGGGGGGAAGGTTAGTAATGGCGCACCATCTAGGGGTGCGCCATAAAAACACTGACAGCAATGGCGCACCCTCCTCTGGTGCGCCATTAGTAACTTTTTTTCTGATAGCAATGGCGCAACCTCCTTTGGTGCGCCAGTAGTAACTTTTTTTTTTCATTTTTTTTTGCATCTAATAATTGGGTTTTTTTATCAAATTTGTTATTTTCATGAGGACTAGAATAGAAGATATCATCAAATATCATCAAATTTGTTTTTTTATTTTTAATTAAAAATATCATCAAATTTGTTATTTGAAAATATCATGAAATTTGTTATTTAAAAATATCATCAATTTGTATTTTTGGATTTTTAGTTGCATTCATTTGTGAATTGGTAAAACATTTATGAATATGAAAAAATATCATCAAATTTGAAAAAAATATTCATGAATTCAAAAAGTGCCCATGAAATTTAAAAATATTCATGAGTTCAAAAAATTAACAAATTCAATATTCATGAGGACTAGAACAGAAGAAATATCATTTCAGAATGTCGAAATACAATCGAGAAATGAAGGCTACAATTTAAATACAATCGATCTTAGCTAGCTATCTGTTCACAATCTTCTTGCCCTTATTTTTCGCAAATGGAGTTCTTCTCTTGAACGGACGTCCTTTAGGTAGGGTGATCCTGCTTCTTCCTGTGGTGCATGTTGGAACTTCATCGTCGTTGTCATGTTCCATCTTTGGGTCGCCGTACTTGTCAAAGTCTTGCTCATTGGCGACTCCATCCATTCCGATGATCTTCCTTTTCCCTCTCCTCACGACAACACGACTGGGCTTTGGCGGGTCGGGAATGAAGAAACATTGGTCAACTTGGGAAGCCTGTACCCATGGCTCATTTTTCGCGGTGGCGTTTGCGCCGCGGTCTTGGATTTGGCTTCGGATATAACCATGGTGGTGAAATACCGGTCTTCTTTTAGGACGCTCTTGGCCCATCTGATACGGAACATCGAGACCTTCTTCCAGCATAGCTCAACTCCCAGATCTCGTCGATCATTCTGTAGTATTTGTCCTTGTCGTTACCGGTGTAGGATTCCATCATTACCCCGGAGTTCTGATAACCATCACTCTTCATGTCCTTTCCCTCGGTGTAGAATGTGTAGCCGTTGATATCGTACGCCTCATACGTCATCAGGTTGTGCTCGGCGCCCTGTGACAAGGTGAATATGAGTTGTTCTTCCGCGGAAGAATCCTCATGCAAAGGGTACGACAGAAGCTTCTTCTTGAACCAACGCGTGAAACATGAGTTGTGCTCTTTGATTATATCTCCGTCCGTCCTCTGTTGGCATCGGTCATTGTACGTCTTCTCAATAAAGGTTTTGTGCTCTACCACCCAAGGATCGACCACGTCTATGTGTTGTAGTGTGACTAGGTTTGCTCTTTCAAAGTCGGCAAGCCGACCCTCGAAGTCGACATGCATTTCGCGGTGACCCTCACGGTGACCCCATCCAGGGAGCCTTCCGAGGTTCCTGTTGACGGGCAGACCAACGGGGTTCTTGATGCCTAGATAATTCATGGAGTAGGAGATGCACTCTTCGGTCAGAAGGCCCCTGGCTATGCTTCCCTCTGGACGTGAAATTTTGCGAACGTATCCTTTGATGACACCATTCATCCTTTCGAACGGCATCATGCTTTGCAGGAACGTCGGCCCGAGATGGATGATATCCTCCACGATACGGACCAGCAGATGCACCATAACATCGAAGAATGCGGGTGGGAAGTACATCTCAAGCTCGCATAGTATCACCACGATCTCTTCCTGTAGCCTTCTGAGTTGCCTCACGTCAACCGACTTCCAAGAGATGACATCGAAAAAGTTGCATAGGCCAAATAGCGTTTCACGGACGTGCGCGTCCATGATCCCACAAATTGCAACTAGAAGTATCTGCTTCATCAGCATGTGACAGTCGTGAGACTTCATCCTTCTGAACTTCTGCTTCGCTAAGTCTAGGTATCTGCTTATATTCACCACGTAACCGTAAGGAAGTTTTACTCCTACGAGGCAGGTGAAAAACTGATCGATCTCCTCCTGACTTAGAGTGAAGCACGCGGGAGGGAAGTCATTTCCGGTCTTCTTGGCATTTTAGCCTTTGCGACGACTTTCCGTGTCCTACTTCACCTCATCATCATCATCATCATTAGCATGAAGCTCCTCCCTGATGCCGATTGATTTCAAGTCTGCCCTTGCTTTCGGCCCATCTTTGGTCCTCTCTGTCATGTTGAGCAGGGTACCAAGCAGACTCTCGCACACGTTCTTCGTGATATGCATGACATCAAGGTTGTGAGGCATACGGTGGATCTTCCAGTACGGCAAGTCCCAGAAAACAAACCTCATTTTCCATACCTTCAGCAGCGGCTCTGGCGCCTTTCGCTTCTTTCCCGGCTCTGGCGCCTTTTGCTTCTTTCCCGGCAGTGGGCAATCTTTCCAAATTTTCAACAGCTCGTCTATTTCCTCGCCGCTCCTCGTACGCGGGCGTCTTCGGGGTTCGGTTTCACCATCGAACAGATCCATGCATTTCCTCCATGAGTCATCGTCACGAAGCCACCTTCGATGTCCCATGAACACGGTTTTCGAAGACCCGGGATCTCTATCTAGCTGGCGATACATTGTGTCATCCATGCACCTGACGCATCCAGAAAATCCATGGACCACCCGCCCCGCGACATATCCGTAACCGAGATTGTCCTGCACCGTCGTGAGCAGTGCGGCTCTCATAGGGAAATATTCTTTCTCTGTGGCGTCCCACGTATTGACAGGCGTTTTCCACAGCGTGTCTAGCTCCTCTTTCAGCAGCCCCTGATACAGATTGATGTTGTTCCCTGGTTGTTTTGGCCCTTCAATTAGCACACTCATGTGAATGTACTTCCTCTTCATGCACAACCAGGGGGGAAGGTTGTACATCCACACAAACACAGCCCAGGTGCAAATGGATTGACTCCATCGGTTCTCGCGCCCAACATGATGTTCCTTGGATCGTTCCCAAATTCTGGGTATTCCAAGTTCAACGCTTGTCAATGGCTCGCATCCTTAGGGTGACTCAGCATCTTGTCTTTTTTATTTATCTCCGGACCATTTGTGTCATCTTCTTGCTTCTTCTCCTTCCTATCTGCGTGCCAACGCAGGAGCTTTGCTACCTTAGGGTCCTCAAAATAGCGCTATAGACGAGGAGTGATCGGAAAGTACCACACCACTTTTCGAGGAGCTTTCTTCCTCTTCTTGTATCGAGTGACGCCGCACACCGGACATATGGTAGACTCCGCGTGCTCGTCCCGATAAATGATGCAATGTTCATGCACACATGGTATTTCACATGCGGTAAATCCAGAGGACACACGATTTTCTTCGCCTCCTCGAAACTGGTCGGACACTTGTTCCCCTTGGGAAGACGTTCGTGCCAGAATAACATGTTCTCGTCGAAGCATGCGTTGGTCATTTTGTGTTTTACCTTCATCTCCAGAGCCATGAGCGTTACTTTCAGGCAGGTATCCTCGGGCCTGCATCCTTCATACAATGGAGTAACCGCGTCTATCTCCAGTTGATCCAGCTTGGCTTTCTCTCGAGCGGCAGCTCTTGAATATGAGGGTCCTGCACACAGCCCATCGATGGTCCATCGTCGTCTGCTCCGGCATCTTCATCTTCATGATCATGCCCTTCGTCTGCTCTGGCATCTTCCTCATCATCATGTCCGGCATTTTCTACATGATGACTGTGTACTGCATCTACTTCGTGATCATGTCCTGGAGATTCTTCGTCTTCTTGCCCGCCCTCGCCGCGTTGTCTTGCTGCCCTTCCTCATTTCTTGCCCGGCCCCCATGGACGACTTCATAATCATCTTCATCACCTTGCCACCGATAGCCATCCATGAAACCACGTAAGAGCAGGTGGTCCCGCACCTGTACGAAATCTGGGTCCATAAGGCTCCTTAACTTGCATCTTCGACACGGACATCTTATCTCGGTCTCGTTCTTTTGAAGCATCTCGGTCTTTGCGGAGCTCAAAAACCTATTCACGATGCCTTCGGTCATTGTGCGGATCATGGTCGGCTGCGGGGTAGAGCAAAATGATATTTTACAACCAAGAAAAATTTTGGCATGACTTTGCCTAAAAATAGGACCAAAAAGAATGCATAGTGCCAAATTCTCGCCGAAATGGAAATGAATAAACATTCTGGCAAAATATTGTCAACTATCGCATTTAAAATACCGGTACTTGCAAACACAAACATATATGCAACACCACAAACATATGCAACACCACAAACGTACATAGATCTAGCTAGGCCATAAAAAGTGCATGTGCACGTTGTTGGAGGGAGAAAAAAGTAGATCTACAACATAAAGAAAGCTTTCCCCTTACTTACCTATCAAAAAAAGGTAATTTAACCACTTAATTTGGATGAATCTATCGTGCAAATGAGGTGAGGAGGAGGAGGCAGCCGAGATAAGCTTGGAGGAGGAGGTGAAGAGAATGAAGTGGGAGAAGTGAGTGTGGTAGGGGGCTGTCCAAAATATCTAGCTGGTCCCAGGTTACTAATGGCGCACCACCTAAAAATGCGCCATTAGTAACCCTGGTTACTAATGGCGCACTAGTTAGGTGGTGCGCCATTACTAGTTTTGCGAAAAAAATGTTAGTAGTGGCGCACCGCGTGTGTGGTGCGCCATTACTAGTCTGAACTAGTAATGGCGCACTATACACTGGTGCGCCATTACGAGTTACAAAAACAAGTAAAAAAATGTTAGTTTTAACTAGTAATGGCGCACTGTGCCCTGGTGCGCCATTACTAGTTTTGGAAAAAAAAAGTTTGTGGCACAGCACATCACACTAATGGCGCACCAACACATGGTGCGGCACTGCTATAAAGTAGTGGCACAGCACATCTGTGGTGCGCCATTAATGTCCATATTATCTATAGGCCTTTTTCTAGTAGTGGAGAATGTGACCGACGCTAAGACTCAAACCGGCATCGAGACCGGCACTGAGACTAAGACCAGCGCTGCCTCGGGGAGCAGAGCCGGTGTAGAACCTAAAGCAAAGAGGCAACAGCTTCCTAACAAACTCAGGACTACTGGACTGGTGGTCACGGAGGTGGATGACAGCAATTTTGAGCCAAAGGTGCCCGAGGAATCGCGCAAGTGCTACGGCAATCAAATTGGCTGTATCGTACGGACAACCGCCACCATCAACGACGAGAAACTATAGAAGATAGATAATATGAGGCCCTCCCTTCTAAAGAAGTTTCACCAGATATTCTTGTTCCCGGGCCGGAATGAAAAGGATTATGAAGATCCAGATAAGGACCCGGCAATGAAGAAGATAAACAAACATGCCATGACCAAGTTTAGCGACGCGTTGGCCGCCTGGAAAACAAGGGTGAAAGCAAGGATCATCGACAAGGAACCCTACTCCGAGAATGTAAAGGATAATCCGACATTCACGGAAGTGCAGTTTCAAATATTCAAGGAGGCTTGCGAGGCTGAAGCTGCCAAAATAAAGTCTAAGTACATGAAGGGGCTTCAAGAGAGGAACATTTGAGCCACCACCTCGGAAGCTGTGGTTATGGCGGAAAGAGGTCCAAATGGGCCAAGGAGGACGTGGAATCCGCGAGACTAGGCATCCCAAACCCCTTGGAGGAGTTCACCGTCCCGCAGGAGCGTGACATCCTCAGGGCCCGGCACCATTGGGACCCAATGAAGAAGATTTACGGGACAAATCCGGTCACGACGGAGTTCATGAGACTGCTGGTAATTTTAGTTTCTGGTCAATTCGACTACACACGTTAGTCATATTTGTAAACGATCCTTGTGCCTTTTTCAGAGAGAGCAACACAGGATTGCGACCGAAAGCAACTCGCCGTCTGAGGCATTGGCGAGGCCCAAGTGGGACACTCCATTCAACCGGGCGTTGAACTTATTGAAACGACTCCCGGTGGATACTCGACCGTCGTATGGACGCGTGAACGGTGTCGGAGATGGCGCCACGTGGAAGAAGTACTATTGTGAGACCACGAAGGAGAGAAAGGAAAGACAAAGGTTAACTGACGAAAGGTTGAGATTGCGGTTGAGAAGAAATCATCTCAGACAGTCGCAACAGCGGTAGCTGCCGCAAAATAGGTTGTTGCAAATATATCTACTTGCTTGGTTCCAGCCGTTTTCACTTGGACCAAGAAAAATCCTGAAAAAAATGTAGTAGACTTTCTCCTTGCTGATTTCTCGGGGAGCAGCTCGACTAGCGTTGCACCAGCACCTGCTCCCGCACCGGCTCCGACACCGGACATGCTCGGCGGTGCTTCTTCTTTGGCTGAGCTCGACGCCCTCACGGTATCTGTCACACCGGCCCCCTTCAATAAATGTATAATCTCCCGTTTTCGTTCTCTTTCGGATGTCTCACGTCGCAGACTTTTCTTTGCAGGCCGACGAAACCCCGTGCACCATATTGTACACCATCTGTGACAAGAAGGTGGACGTGGGGAAGGCGACGATATTGGAGCCGAAGGAACCATTTTTCCACAGCCAGCCGATCCCCCCGAACGTCTTCAAGGTTTTCGTAACCAGTGTCAAACTGGGCCACGAGAATTTGCCTCCTCTGATAATAGTGAGGGATGACGACGAGACCCCACGGCGGCTTGGTAATTGTTGCAATGGGTGGGTCCTTTTATGGCCAAAGAGTCTGCTTTGTATGGAGGCCGTCGGGAGCACACCCACGAGCACGCAGCCTCAACATGGTATGAACATCAACACCCCACCTACCCAATTAGTGCCGGGTGTCAGGTTGGGTGATAGCGGACGGGGTAAGGAGGAGGCTCTATTAGTCGCTGATGACGTCGCCATGGATGAGGATGACGATGACGATGGCACTCAACAGTATGTCTATAATGGCGCCTACTCAGGGTTTGAGCGTCATGAGTCGGTGCCTGAACTGCCATCTCCGGAGGTTGAACGTATTATGGACAACCTTCTGGTAGTAAAGAAGTCTAGGAAGAGAGCGAGAAAAGGCAAAAAAGCTGATTCTATGATCCAGCCGCCTCAGCAGCCTCGGCTTCAGGACCGTATAGATATCCCCGATGTGGATAAATGGCATATCCATGGTCAACCAATCCAACCTGCACGGCGATCTAAGGAGACTTCATGACGATGTGCTGAGGATAGAGAAAGGCCTCATCGCCTCGAAAGATCCTGGATACCAACTCTACATGGTTAACATTCCGCGGCAAATGTCGTACGTCGACTACTTCCCCGCGGATAAGTTCTTCCTTCGATTCGATTACATATTTGACATGTTTCACGTGAAGAAGCTGGATTTTACGTTTGTCCGCCTTTATGCCTTGCACATGAACTACATCATCGGGGTTGAGGAGATACCTCATATCTGTGTTGCTGACCCGTACTACATGCACGAGGGCTTCTTGGGACTATGCGCAAAGCACTGCAAATATGCGAGGGAATACATCGTCAGTTTCATGCTCGCCAATAACGACAAGGAGGCGATTCCCGTGCCTTATTATCCCGTGTAAGTCATCCGCGCTGCTATCCTTCCTTAGATTTCAATTATTCATTTGCACGGTGGAGGCTAATTAATTTGAGGTGTACTTATTTTGCGCAGCGGTGGGTGCGCCGTCCTCGTCATCCTATACCGCCGATACTCCCACGCTCTTTACTTGGACTCGTCGAAGAACATTCACAAAAAGGATTACACCCACATCAAGGATGTTCTCGACAATGCTATGTTTTACTACCAAGCACGGGGTGGAGAGGTCAAGAACAAGAAGAGAAGGGGCAGCAGGCTCGCTTCAGCCGTAAGACCGACTTTTGCTACATCCAACAACCGAGCGATTCTCTTAATGATGTATTCTATGTCCTACACCACATGCTGGAGTACAGACGGGATCACCAGAACCTTCGCATGTCACCTAGATCCGGCGATGCCCATATTCTGCAATGGGCAAAGTACATAGGAGATATCAAGGATCATCGACTTCGAGCTGAGTTCTATAACATCCAGCGCGAACTTGCGCAAATCATCATGAAGGAGTTAGTCGGAAAAACAGGGATGTTCTACGTAGAAGGACAAATGTCGCAGGAAGACGTCCAAACGTGGGTAGCCTCTCAGGGTCTCGAGATGAAGCCTTTCACTAAGCTCGGGGACTATCTTCCTGACATGGATGGATGACACGACATGGTGGATTGATTGTCGATATATGACAATGTGTCCGTTTAGTCCATACTTTCTATATGACAAAACTTTGAGTTATGCATGGTGAAACTTTATTTGCGATGTAATTAAACCATCCTCCTCATCGACTAGCGAAGATCACTCTAGTTAGGGCATTTTGGGTACGATGAACTTTGTTATTTATGCTTATGATATGTTGTTTCTATTTTTGCCAAGTCTGTCTCTTTCTGTTGCTCAACTATATATGTTGCATATCATCGACTCATGTGACGATGCAGGTGCATAGATCATCGATGGTGAAGAAGTGCTATGCCAGGAGTATATATACGACGAGTGGCCGGAGTGTCAGGCCTAGGTGTACCGGTTTCCGGTTTCCGAGCGACAGGCAGAACTTAGTTTAGGTTCACGCTAATGCGAGAGAGGGATACGAACTCATGTACTGCATAGTTCCGCTCTCACTCAAAGTGATACCTCTTCTCGCGTATATCATTGTTTAGATGGATGACGATGTATTTATAAGTAATCGAGACTTGTATCGCTATTTTTGACATGATGACGAGAGACCACTTTGTGTTGGATGATGATTATGATGATGACATGATTTGATGAGACTAGTTGTATATATATGCTATGATTACATTTTATGTGTATGATATGCTAAAGATTATTTTATAAAGCCTATTCAAATGCAAAACAAATATGTAGGAAAAAACTAATAAAACTAGTAATAGCGAGGGAAAAAATTTAGCAGTAGCGCCGCCTTACCAGTAGCGCTTCCTTGTAAAAAGCGCTGCAGATAATATCAGCAACGCTTTTCTCTAAAGCACGGTACAGCTATCCATGTATAGCAGTAGCGTGGGACGACAAGCGCTACTGCTATACGTTAGCTGTAGTGCCTTATCAGTAGCCCATCGTCCCGCGCTACTGATAGGCCTAAAAACCACGCTGCTGCTAGGCTTTTCCCTAGTAGTGACATGCCCATCAGGTTGAGCGGCATCAACATGTGGAAGGCCACTTAATTTATGTAATCGGTCAAGCGTTGACAGGTCATCTGCTGCAGTAAGCTCTTCTTGTTCCGGCTCTTTTTGTTCCGGCTCTTCTTATTCCGGCCCAGGGATGAAGTCGGATTGACTGTCGCTGTCTACTTCAATGGTCTGGGGTGAAGTAGAGCGGTTCTTGAAATATTTTTTGGAAGAACGTGTTTCTTGGAAGAATTCTCCTTCATATGTGTCTGCGTTAATGTGAGATTCATAATCCTCTTCATTGGGGGGAGGTGGTCTAACACGTGGCGGCACTTCATAAACGACATCTCAATCATTTAGATTTTGTTCCGTTTGGCAGGCCCACGATGGATAGAATACTTGGGTCGCCTATTGAGCCGTAATATAGACATCGGGAACATCTAAATGGGTGCTTCGTTAGATTTTGACTAGCCCTATATGTTCATGAGTCCTTCTAGTCTCCTTCGGTTGGAACCAATAACATCTTAAGACTACGACATTCGGTGGGTTTTCACCATAGAATAGAAGTTCATAAATTGATTCAACTCTCCCATAATACTATGTACCTCCTTCGCCGATAGCAGAGACACAACAACTTTAGACTTTTGGTCGGCCATAGATAGCTCTTTGCCAAAGGTACGAAATCTATACCAGTTGATGTCGTATTTGTCAAATGAACGGACCTTATAGTCAAAACCATTAGCAACTTGTCTTAGTTCGGCGTCCATAGAATCTGAATTAGCCTACAAGTTGTTGGCACGCGAAATCGCCGCGCAACACTAAGATATTTGTCGTGCTTTCGTGACGACTAACGATTGCTTTCCAGGCAAAGCAACAAAGATTTCCTCGCTTTCGTGGAGGAGAGACGACCGTTTTACAGCGCAAAACAGCAAAGATCAACCAAACTTTCGGCGTAACTTTTCAATAAACACGTACCGACTTTCGGCGTCGAGCAAACGACGGCTTAAGTATGCAATGATGTATTCTTTGCCGCTGACCTCTTGCGCCAACACCGCACCGATCACCCTATCTTCTGCAGCAATGTACAGCCTGAACGGTGCACCAGACATGGGCGCCCGCAATATTGGAGGATTTGACAAGCATTGCTTTATATTATTGAAAGCATATCGTTGCTCTGCCCCCCCAAGTAAATTCGGCTTCATTCTTTAGCCGAAGTAGAGGAACAAACGATTCAATTTTCCCTGCAAGGTTAGATATGAATCGTCTCAAGTAATTAATTTTTCCTAACAACTTTTGCACATCCCTTTTACACGTGTGTTCCTCCAAATTTCTAATTTCCTCCACTTTCTTAGGGTCAATCTCTATGCCATTTTCATGAATTATGAATCCTAAAAACTTACCAGCCGACACGCCAAAAGCACATTTGAGTGGGTTCATTTTTAATCCATACCGGCGCATCCTTTCAAAAGCTAATCTTAAATCAGCTAAATGATGATCAACCCATCTGATTTAACAACTATGTCATCAATATATATTTCTAGTACAATGCCTAGAAGATCATGAAAAATTAAGTTCATAGCTCATTTGTATGTAGCGCCGGCATTTTTCAACCCAAACGTCATAACGACCCACTCAAATAAACCAACAAAACCTGGGCAACGAAAAGCAGTCTTAGACATATCTTGTTCGGCCATAAATATTTGATTATAACCTGCATTACCATCTAAAAAGCTAATTACTTTATGTCCCGATGCATCATTAATAAGCATGTCGGCTATAGGCATAAGATATTCATCTTTCGGAGTAGCCTTATTCAAATCTCTAAAATCAACACAGATTCTAATATTACCAGTATTTTTCTTTTCCAGGGGCACTATATTAGAAACCCAATCTGCATATCTACATGGCCGAATAAACTTAGCTTTTAACAACTGATCAACCTCTTCTTTGATGCAGTCATACAAATTAGGATTGAAACTTCTACGAGGTTGTTTATGCGGCCTAAAACCTGATTTAATAGGTAATCTATGTTCTACTAAATCTCTACTCAAACCGGGCATCTCAGTATAATTCCAAGCAAAGCAATCAACGAATTCTTTAAGTAATAAACATACCTTACTTTTCTGATCGGCTTTCAAGCTAGCTTTCATAAATGTAGGCCTCGGGATACTTCCATTACCAATGTCAATTTCTTCAAGTGGATCAGCCGATGAGAATCCTTGTCCAAGCTTTTCCATGTCATCAAAATCTTCAATTGTTTCATGCATATCACTCTTTTCGGAACGATACTCCTCCGTGTGTCTTTGTAGCCACTCAATACTATCGTATTTATTCATCATTTATATAGATAAATCATTAAGCCGAGCTATGTCAGCCGGCTGTGCATTTATAGGTACAAAACCATCTCTACCGATACTGATATAATCATAATCCGATAATTTCCTATCAGTCAAACATCGCATGTCACCATGTTGCCAATCAACCGGCGCCTCAGTCAAAGCAATGCAAGAAGAATTGTCCGCCTCAATCACCTCGACATCATCATTAACCCACTGAATTAAGCATTTGTGAAGAGTAGAAGGGATGCAACAATTTTCATGAATCCAGTCGCGTCCCAAAAGAATATTGTACCGGCCTTTGACATCGACAACAAAAAATGCAGTTGGCAATGTTTTGCTTCCCACTGTGACCTCCATAGAAATAACACCCTTAGCCTCGGACAATTCTCATGAGAACCCACTAAGTCCCATGTTGGTCTTCATTAACTCGCTCTCTTTTCGGTTCAGTTTAGAAAATACCGAAAAGGGGATAATATTAACAACTGCACCGCCATCAACGAGCATGCGACCAATAGGCTTACCATATATATGCCCTCTGATAAATAATGGCTTTAGGTGCTGCCCATGCTTCTCTGGTTTCTCAAATTTAGCATTCTTTGGGCCAAGAATAAGTTCAACAATTTCTGCCTCGGGCGCGCGAAATTCACCAGGCAATGCGAACACCATATTGACATCCATATCAGTTGGTGAATCTTTATCATTCTCTGAATTTTCTGCAATAATAATGTCATCTGCATTTTTATTTTCCTCTGCTGCGATGCGCTTCTCCTTCCAAGTCTTTGTAGGCATCATTGGTTTATCCTGATTGAACCATCCATCGTGCTTCTTCTCAGCTATCTCTTCCTTTATTTCCAATGTACGCAGTCGCTGTACACGTCGTTTCTGAGTGTGGGTAAGTCCATTCGGGCACCACTGCGGTGCTGGTTTAGTTCCTGACGCGACAAACTTAATTTGGCTGCCCCCCGAGTCCTTCGACCTATACTGACGTACTTCTATTTTTCTGGTAAACATTTCATCTCTGGCCAAAAATCTTCTCTGTTGATCATATACGGTACTGGAACTAAATCTCTGGCCGCGTACATTGCCTGAGTCCCAACGAGTAGATGTAATAGTATTAGACTTGAAACCCCTCGGAGGCAAACTCTTGGACGTTCCTGTGCAACAATTATTTATGATTAAATCAGCTTGTGTGCTAGCCGATTTAGGCTTCTGAATAGTACGTGAGGATATAGCATCCGGCCGTGCATGCAGGTTATGCCCAGAATTAATTTGCTTTTCAAATTGATTAGACTGGCCAGCTTGCCGTAACTTCACGCCATTACTTTTCTCCTCTGTACCGAGAGCTTCTTTTGAGACACTGCTTGTTTCTGTACAATTGACAACACTTTCATCTGACTGGTGTTCCGCTATTTTCAGACCGTGATCAGCATCCAAATCATCTGAATTTTTTGCTGCTTTAGTTTCAGCATGCTTCACCGGCATCCATACGCGCTTGTAGTTGCCCTTATAGTTGTTGCGCTCTGCACTGCGTACCGGTGATCGACCTCCTTGAATCTCGATGGTGTTATGTGATCTAGCCTTCTCATTGAAATGTGCCCTTTTCTCATGTATGTTTGGTCTGAACATAGGCCTGGACGGGATCCATCCCGGCTGAAAATAACCTGCTGGCCCTGTAGGATATGGCGCCCAAGGATTAAACCCCCATGGAGGAAACTGCGGATACATAGGAGGTGCACAACCCCAATATGTCGGCTCCATTGCAAAATACGGTTGTTGGTCATATGCACTTCCTTTCCATTGCTCATGACTGTGAGGTCCAGAAGGAGATCTAGGACGCTTATTACCTCCGAGCCGACTAAACACACTGTTGGTCTTGCGTGAGGTATATTTTTCCAACAACATGCTAACTATCGGCTTTGGCCTTGGAGCTTGTCTCCTTCCTCCGTTGACTTTCCACACTCCTATTTCTGGATTTTTTGGTTTGATCATCCTTGGAGGAGCACTGTTATCAACAACATTTTTCTCTCTTGCGGATTCGGTCTGATCCGACCGAATAAGCATTTTTTTACTCTCAAGCTCAACCATATTGATAGGAAAAGGGTCGCTGTCGAGCTTCATCTTAGGACCTTCTGTAAACTTCAATCGTCCTTCATTGATCGCCGATTGCACCTGTCGATGAAACACGTTACAATCTTTAGTAGTGTTAGCAAAAGAATTGTGCCACTTACAATAAGCTCTTCTACCCAATTCTTCTGGAGGTGGAATTACATGACCCTCTCTTACTCTAATTAATTTATTCTGCAATAACATATCAAAAATTCTATCACACTTGCTAACATCAAAAGTGTATTTAATTTCATCTCTTCTAGTAGGTGTAGGTTTCAAAGCAGAACATGCAAAAGGTTTTGACTTTGGCGCTTGAACCCATTCGGCTACACATATATTAACATCATCCTCACTACCCGAATCACTATCATAATCTAAGGCATTAACCACATGATTATCTTTCTCTTTATTTCTGTTATCTTCAAACCGGCTATATTGTTTAATTTCCTTAGCCCGGTTTTCTTGCGCCAAAGCCTTCTGCAAAACTTGGTTAACTTCTAAAAATTCTTGCCCTTCTAGTTTATCCTTAATATGAGCGAGTAAACCCGAAAAGGCAAGATTGGCTAAGTCCTTTTCGGCTATGGTTAAGCTGAAACATCAGTTTTTGACATCCCTAAACCTCCTAATATAATCATGAACATGCTCATTATATTTTTGCCTTACCATAGTTAAATCTGAAAGCCGAAGTTCTGTTTCACCGCTACAAAAATACTCATGAAATTTTTGCTCCAATTGTGCCCATGTTGAAATAGAATTAGGAGCAAGCGATGTAAACCAAGTAAATGCAGTACCAGATAGAGATAAAGGAAATAATTTTAATCTAAAAACATCCGATGTGCCGGCCTCGCTTCATTGTGCTAAAAATTGTCCCACATGCTCAAAAGTAGATCTACCATCTTCTCCCGTAAATTTAACAAAATCTGGAATTCTAAAACCACGAGGATATGGTGTCGAGTCAAAATAATCAGGGTATGGTTTTTGATATGCACGTGCTCTACCCTTAGGTTCTAAACCAAATTCTCTAAGTATATTAGCAAGCTGATCCTTAAAATTATTATTGGGCTGTAGAGAACTGGCTTGTGGAGCATATGAAATACCAGCACGTGGTGGAAATTCCGGCAAAGAAATTGGAGCATGCAAAGTTTGCAACGAAGACCCACTAAAATATGAATCAGGTACCGGCTCATACGGAACCTCGGTACCGACAGGCGGCAGTGGTGGCGTACTATATGCTACTGTTTGATAACTAGGCTACTGCAAATTAGAATTAAAACTAAAACTTCGGCTATTGTTATTGTGATTTTGTGCAACCGAAGTCGAAACAATAGGAGTAGTAGTACTAGGAACTAAATTATTAGCCGAACTACCAAAATAGTTCCGGCCATCCAGATTATTGTTTAAAGGAACGTGAGGCTGCATAGCATTAGCCGATGCACTAGGTGTATGTATATTACTTGGAAAATTGTTAAATCTGCTACTGTCTAGTGGCATCGGTCTTTTTTCAGAATATTCATCATTGACTTGCAGCACTAATGAGCGTACATGACCAGGTAGACATCTTTCAAGATCTTTATTAAACTGCTCCTTAAAGTCTTCAAGTCTATTAGCTACTACTTGAGTAATTGTACGTGTCGTATTTTCCATATCAGAACCATATTTACTAGCTACGGACACATCAATTAGATGAGCGATTTCTTCAGTTGAGTTTTTTACATGAGCATCGGAAGGGCTTGAAACTACCTTTTTGACGACGCCGTTCCTCGTCTTCGCGTATCCAGGCAACTTGAGCTTCAACCTCTCAACCTTTTCTTTCTCAAGCTCCTCTTCAAGCTCACGCCGAACATCTTCCGACAGATCGTCGAGTGTGACGGTGATGACGTTCTCCGGGTCGATGTCGCTCCCGTTCTTGGACCTGGTACTCATCATGTAGCTCTTCTTCTTCTCGTCCCCAGCGGAGTCGCCAATTGTGTTGGCACGCGAAATCGCCGTGCAACACCAAGATATTTGTCGTGCTTTCGTGACGACGAACGATTGCTTTCCAGGAAAAGCAACAAAGATTTCCTCGCTTTCGTGGAGGAGAGATGACCGTTTTACAGCGCAAAACGGCAAAGATCAACCAAACCCTAGGGCTGCTAGGGCTCGGCAGGAAGTAGCGATAGAAAATAGACGTACGTGAAAAAGTAATGTTTGTATTGATAGATCGATTGCTTTGGGCTTTTCCAATCGGCCGTGACCTTATAAATAAGGTACGCTGGACTTTGCGTATACAAGGCAGGACTTGGTTCCGTAGCATGCCTTGCCGTACAGGAATACAACTCCAAAACTAAAACCAAACAGGACTTGATTCGGTTACCATGTAACATGCGTACAAAAATATACTTGCCAATCTAAGTACGTGAAATCTAGGCCATATACACGTACATGGAGTCTTGCATATATAAATAAAGTATTCCGGCCACGTCCCCATCACACTAAATATAGTGGCTAAGCATATGTATAAATACCTTGAGCCCATCAAGAAAATATTAAATATTCCGTCAACGTTGCAAATCAAACTAGATAATGGCCATCAGAACTAAGCATACTTCTTCATATACGTAGATATATACCTCTTGCATGCATCACGCCCATGGTCCAGTATAGCATATGCTTCTTCTTAAGACTTGTATCTTCACCTTCCATGAAATTTCCTGTGGCAATACTTCAACAATGCATTAACCGATCAGCTTGATAAATCATTGATTTAATTTGGCTCCAAATTATACCATCAACACGACTTTAATATGAAAGGATTCATGCATTAGCCACAAATTACACAAAGAAATGAAATGGTCTAATGGAAATTACCGTTTATTTGAAGCAAGAGATGAAACCGAGAAAGCCGCCTCCATGCTTTGCCAGAAGACCATACTCTTCGATGGATTCCTTTTGGATCACCACTCCATCCGAGAATTTCGCGACGCATCAACTGCATCAAATATCCGGGAATAAGAGTAGTTCAAATGACTTAGAAGTTTCGAAACAATGTACCGAGAACTTACCCGATGTACAGCTGCACTTCTTTTAGGTTGTTGAAGATATACAACGAAATGGTCCGCCATTCTTCGACATCCAACGATATTGGTTTTGAAGCACCGGCTGGTGCGAGCTTCCCTTTGAATACGCTGAGGTTAGATCCACATATTGTAGGGTCGCCAACATTGTACCAAGGCTTCGGTTTATGCAAATGACGATTTTTGACTTCGTAGTGTGCTGTCACAAAGTTTTCCGCCTCCTCAGTAATGAATGCCTCGGCCATCGATGCTTCAATTCTACATTCATCACTAGTAGAAAAGGGGGCAATGGTCCAGGCCAGTCCAGCCCATTAGTCCCGGTTCAATCCAGAACCGGGACCAATGGGGGCATCGGACCCGGTTCATGAGCCCCGGGGGCCGGCCGGGCCACGTGGGCCATTGGTCCCGGTTCGTCTGGACCTTTTGGTCCCGGTTGGTCGGATGAACCGGGACCAATGGGCCTCGCTCCTGGCCCACCACCATTGGTCCCGGTTCGTGGCTCGAACCGGGACCAAAGGCAAACCTTTAGTCCCGGTTCATGCGACCAACCGGGACCAATGGTGGTGCCTATATATACCCCCTCGCGCAAGAGCAGAGCACACTGCTCTGTTTTTCCTGGCCGAGGGGGAGAGGGCTTGGTGGTGCTCTAGCTCACCTCATATGCACACAAGGTGTTCGATGGAATGCCCGAGCCACACTACTTAAGGTTTCTCCTCTCCAAGCTCGACCGCCAAGCTCCATTTTCCTCCATATTTGTCTAGGTTTAGCGGTCCGTCACGCCCCGTCCCCGTCTTCAACGTCGTCGATCACCCGCACCGATCTCATCGCCGGCACCACCGTGGTGAGCCTCTTGTTCTTATCTTCTTTCCGAAAGGAAAAATATTCTTATTTGTATGTTTAGATAGATATATACTTGTATAATTTTCTTACTTTTATTATTGCATCTTATATAGTGCGATGGTTTTGGTATCCGCCCCCGTCGGCCCTCGTCCTGTCTATGATTCGGATGTGGTATATATTATCTTTTCATAACTATTGGTTCATTTATTGTTTATGACAATTATGCCGACCAACGTGACATAGATTATATTCATCTAGGAGGTTGTTGAACCGGAAATTCCAACCGACCCTATTGTCGAGAGGTTAAATTTAGTTGAAGAAGAAAATAATTTGTTGAAGGAAAAAATTACAAAAATTGAGGAGGAGAAGATGATATTGGAGTTGCATGTTGCGGATGTCGTCGATGATCACAAGATCAAGATGGATGCAATGCGCTTGAAGATTAGAAAGATTAGAAAATATGCCATTCATACCGAGGCTTGGTATCATTATGCCATTGGATCAGTTGTTACATTGGTTGCGATTATGATCGCATTTGTTTTCGCATTGAAATGTTTTACATAGTTTCAGTGTATGGTTTAATTAATTTAGATGCTCTGCAGAGCTTTATGTTGTTAGATGAGAACTATGTATGTACTTTGGTTTTAATGTGATGATGAACTTCTATTAATTTGGTCACTTAATTAATTATCTATTCATGATGTTCTCTAATGATTTTTGACACACTTAATTATATATAATGCACACAGATGAACCGGCAATGGATGTACGGTTCAAGACACACCTCCGAGTACATTAAGGGCGTGCATAATTTTCTCGAAGTGGCTGAGGCAAACAAGCAGAATGGTTTTATGTGTTGTCCATGCCCTATATGTGGGAATACGAAGTCTTACTCTGACAGGAAAATCCTCCACACCCACCTGCTTTACAAGGGTTTCATGCCACACTATAATGTTTGGACGAGGCACGGAGAAATAGGGGTTATGATGGAAGACGGCGAAGAAGAAGAGTACGATGACAACTATGTGCCCCCTGAATACGGTGATGCTCCAGAAGATCAAGAGGAACCAGACGATGTGCACGATGATGCTGCAACGGGAGAAGCTGCTGAAGATCAAGAGGAACCAGACGATGTGCCCGATGATAATGATCTCCGCCGGGTCATTGTCGATGCAAGGACGCAATGCGAAAGTCAAAAGGAGAAGCTGAAGTTCGATCGCATGCTAGAGGACCACAAAAAAGGGTTGTACCCCAATTGCGAAGATGGCAACACAAAGCTCGGTACCGTACTGGAATTGCTGCAGTGGAAGGCAGAGAATGCTGTGCCTGATAAAGGATTTGAGAAGCTACTTAAAATATTGAAGAAGAAGCTTCCAAAGGATAACGAATTGCCCGACAGTACATACGCAGCAAAGAAGGTCGTATGCCCTCTAGGATTGGAGGTGCAAAAGATACATGCATGCCCTAATGACTGCATCCTCTACCGCGGTGCGTACAAGGATCTGAACGCATGCCCGGTATGCGGTGCATTACGGTATAAGATCAGACGAGATGACCCTGGTGATGTTGACGGCGAGCCCCCCAGGAAGAGGGTTCCTGCGAAGGTGATGTGGTATGCTCCTATAATACCACGGTTGAAACGTCTGTTCAGAAGAGAGCATGCCAAGTTGATGCGATGGCACAGTGAGGACCGTAAGAAAGACGGGAAGTTGAGAGCACCCGCTGACGGGTCGCAGTGGAGAAAAATCGAGAGAAAGTACTGGGATGAGTTTGCTAGTGAGCCAAGGAACGTATGGTTTGCTTTAAGCGCGGATGGCATTAATCCTTTCGGGGAGCAGAGCAGCAATCACAGCACCTGGCCCGTGACTCTATTTATGTATAACCTTCCTCCTTGGATGTGCATGAAGCGGAAGTTCATTATGATGCCAGTTCTCATCCAAGGCCCTAAGCAACCCGGCAATGACATTGATGTGTACCTAAGGCCATTAGTTGAAGAACTTTTATAGCTGTGGAATGGAAACGGTGTACGTACGTGGGATGAGCACAAACAGGAGGAATTTAACCTAAAGGCGTTGTTGTTCGTGACCATCAACGATTGGCCCGCTCTCAGTAACCTTTCAGGACAGACAAACAAGGGATACCACACATGCACGCACTGTTTACTTGACACCGATAGTATATACCTGGCAAGCTGCAGGAAGAATGTGTACCTGGGCCATCGTCGATTTCTTCCGACCAACCATCAATGTCGAAAGAAAGGCAAGCAATTCAAAGGCGAGGCAGATCACCGGAAGAAGCCCGCCATGCGTACCGGTGATCACGTACTTGCTATGGTCAATGATTTACACGTAATCTTTGGAAAGGGTCCCGGCGGACTAGCTGTTCCGAGTGACGCTAAGGGACACACACCCATGTGGAAGAAGAAATCTATATTTTGGGACCTACCCTACTGGAAAGACCTAGAGGTCCGCTCTTCGATCGACGTGATGCACGTGACGAAGAACCTTTGCGTGAACCTGCTAGGCTTCTTGGGCGTGTATGGGAAGACAAAAGATACAGCTGAGGCACGAGAGGACCTGCAATGTTTGCACGAAAAAGACGGCATGCCTCCAAAGTAGTATGAAGGTCCTGCCAGCTATGCTCTTACCAAAGAAGAGAAGGAAATCTTCTTTGAATGCCTGCTTAGTATGAAGGTCCCGACTGGCTTCTCGTCGAATATAAAAGGAATAATAAATATGGCAGAGAAAAAGTTTCAGAACCTAAAGTCTCATGACTGCCACGTGATTATGACGCAACTGCTTCCGGTTGCATTGAGGGGGCTTCTACCGAAAAACGTCCGATTAGGCATTGTGAAGCTATGTGCATTCCTCAATGCAATATCTCAGAAGGTGATCGATCCAGAAACCATACCAAGGCTAAGGAGTGATGTGGTGCAATGTCTTGTCAGTTTCGAGCTGGTGTTCCCACCAACCTTCTTCAATATCATGATGCACGTTCTAGTTCATCTAGTTGACGAGATTGTCATTCTGGGCCCCGTATTTCTACACAATATGTACCCCTTTGAGAGGTTCATGGGAGTCCTAAAGAAATATGTCCGTAACCGCGCTAGGCCAGAAGGAAGCATCTCCATGGGCCATCAAACAGAGGATGTCATCGGGTTTTGTGTTGACTTCATTCCTGGCCTTAAGAAGATAGGTCTCCCTAAATCGCGGTATGAGGGGAGACTGACTGGAAAAGGCACGCTTGGAAAGGACTCAATAATATGCAGGGACGGATATTCTTGGTCTCAAGCCCACTACACAGTTCTACAGAACTCTACCTTGGTGACCCCGTATGTCGATGAACACAAGAACAGTCTGCGCTTCAAACACCCGGAGCAGTGCGACGACTGGATTACATGTGAACACACCAGGACTTTCAGCAGTTGGTTGGAAGCACGTATCAGAGGTGACAGCACTGTTTGTGAGGAGCTGTACTTGTTATCCAGGGGACCATCTTTGACTGTATTGATTTGGAAAGGATACGAGATAAATGGGAATACATTTTACACGATTGACCAAGATCAAAAGAGCACCAACCAAAACAGCGGTGTCCTCTTTGATGCAACAACCGAGAGGGGAAAGGACACATATTATGGTTACATAGTGGACATATGGGAACTTGACTACGGACATGATTTTAAGGTCCCTTTGTTCAAGTGCAAATGGGTCAATCTGTCAGGAGGCGGGGTACAGGTAGACCCACAGTACGGAATGACAACAGTGGATCTGAAAAATCTTGGGTACACTGACGAACCGTTCGTCCTAGCCAATGATGTGGCACAGGTTATCTATGTGAAGGACATGTCCAGTAGACCGAGAAAGAGAAAAGATAAGGAAGCAAATACATCATACGATGAGCCAAAGCGCCACATAGTTCTTTTAGGAAAAAGGGACATCGTGGGAGTGGAGGACAAGACAGACATGTCTGAAGATTATGAAAAGTTTCATGAAATTCCTCCCTTTAAAGTCAAGGCTGACCCCAGCATCCTGATAAACGATGAAGATTATCCATGGTTACGGCGCAATAAGAAAATGACACAAGCGAAGAAAAAGTGAAGACTTTCTCCCGCAACTATTGTTTGTTTATGATACCATTATAACTGACGAGTATGATACCATTGTTCGTTTTGTACATGCACGTGCTATGTGTGGGTCAATTTATGATACCATGCCAACTTTCAACTTTTTCAGAGTTCTTTTGAAATGCTTTAATGTCTTATGGTTCGGCCCTCGTAATAATTAAAAATAGCAACAATAAGTATTTTGTTGTAAGTAGAAACAAAATAAAATAAATAAAGCAAGAAAGAAAACAAAAAAAAGTTTTTTCAAATTTGAAAAGTAATGGCACTAACAGAAAGTTTATAATTTTCCTAAAACTAAAAGCAAAAAGAAATAAAAAATACAAGTACGGGAAGCCTCTCGTCAAAGATGAAAAGTCTCTGACAACAATGATGCGAAGATTCCATAGTTGGTACATGAAAACCTGCAGAGAGTCTGAGGGGACGAACACTTTGTATCTGAAAATTAAAGAGGAGCACGACCTCGTTTCAAATGATGTGTTGAACATTCCATTTGAGGAGTTCTTCGAGTTCTTCAATCAAAAGGCCCTCGATAAATTAATGGTCTTTTGCTACTGCCTGTAAGTACTATTTCTGTCATTAGTCTGTATATATAGCTCAGCTCTTTCATTGCATGTATTTATAATTAATTATCCTTAATATATTATGCAGATTGAAGATCGTCGAGTGCAAAAAAATGAAATATATGATATTGGGTTCATTAACACAAATATCATAGATGTTTTTCTGGTTAAAAAGCGCGCCGAAGAGGCCGAGGACAACTTGCTACAATCATTGATCAAAAATCAAAACAAAGATACCATACTCTTTCCTTACCATGGCCCGTGAGTGTTACTGTCGTGTGCATATTCGGTTTTCCTTATTACTCGAGCGAGGTTAATGTAATTGATGAGTTATGCATGCGTGCAGGTACCACTATATTCTTCTGGAGATTAAGCTCGAGCGTGGACTAGTAACCGTCTTAGACTCCAGACGCAAAGATCCCAGCACCTATGCGGACATGACTGAAATGCTCAGCAAGTAAGTTCAATCGATCATTATCGCACCATATCGGCAACTTTTTGTTCATTTCCTGATATCTCAAGTAATAACAAATATTTTCTTTGTCTTCCAGGGTTTGGAAACAGTTCACCGCACAAGCTCCGGGACTGCCGAAGGAGCTGCGATATACATACCCGAAAGTAAGTACTACTGGCGCGCATCTCCCGTTGATTCTATAGCTATACTTTCATCAATGCCATTTATATAATGCTTCATTATCAGTTTGATTGACCTCTATTTCTCGTAAAGTTCCTGTGGCAGGAGGAAGGGAATGATTTCTGTGGATACTACGTGTGCGAGTTCATCCACAACGCGACTTTGAAAAACAAGCGGGGCTACTCTAGAAGACAATATGAAGTGCGTAAGCAATAATATTCACAATTTCATTTTATTACACCATCATTTCTGTTGAGTTTCATTCTTATATATGTATTAATTAACCCCCTTCTTCAAATTAATTAGACGTGGCAGATGCGGGATGAACTCCTAGAACCAGATCGCATGAAAGCAATTCAAGAGGAATTGGCGGGATTCTTTCTTGAACACGTCATCAGTAAAGCCGGAGAATACCATGTGGAACTTCAATTCAAATGCTAGTGGTTTGTAATTAAGAGATCTTATATAGATTGTACATGTATGTAGCCAGTAAAACTTGTTGTTCGACCAATCTCTCGGAGAAGGAGAGGTCGATCGATCACTTCTCTCGGTATGCATGACGAACTTCTGTACTGAATGGTTCTCCCGATCACTTATGTATATATACTACGTAGCGTCGAGCAAGCACGGACATAAGAGAGGACACTTCTCTCTATTAATTAGCTAGCTAACACAATATACGAAACACCTAAATTAAGCCCCCAACCCCCCTCCTTTCAAAAAAAAAAACAAAAACCCCAGCCACTGGAATGCAGACACGTGGATGCCTTTTGGTCCCGGTTGGAGCCACCAACCGGGACCAAAGGCCCCCTGACTGGGCTCGGCGCACCGGCCACGTGGAGGCACATTGGTCCCGGTTCGTGTTTGAACTGGGACTAATGGGTTGAGGTATTAGTAACGACCCATTAGTCCCGGTTCCCGAACCGGGACTAAAGGCCCTTACGAACCGGGACTGATTGGTGGTTTTCTACTAGTGCATTTTTACATTTTTCTGGAAGCGCTGTCTGCATCCTCTCAGTTGTGTAGCACCAACGATTTTCCATGGGCCCACCTAATCATGCCTCGGTCTGGAGATGCAAACTCAAATGATGCATTGGATTAAAGAAGACCGGTGGAAAGATCTTCTCTAACTTGCAGATCAACTCCGACGCCAACTCTTCCATTTATTCTAGCACGCTAGGCGATAGTTCTTTCGCACCAAGAACATGGAAGAAATAGCTCAACTCTGCTAGTAATAGCCATTCATCCTCGCGGATAAAGCCATGCAACATCACCGGCACTACAAGATCAAGCCATATGTGCCAATCATGACTCCTGAGACCAAATATTTTCAATTTTTCCAGACTCGATCCCCTCTTTAGATTTGCTGCATACCCATCGAGGAACATCAACTGAATTTTCACCCACAAGATAATTTCTCTCATACCTGGACTTCCAAGATTGTACCATGACTTGGCTTCATCCACTTCTGCTTTCCTTTCGGTTCTTGCATGTTTTGTAACGGTAAATCACATAGTGCCTCCTGATCGACTCTAGCCTTAGTATTATCCTTTAACTTCCCCTGTATGCCGAGCAATGTACTAAAAAGGGCCTCAGCAATATTCTTTTCAGTGTGCATCATATAGATGTTGTGTGGGCAAAGGAGGTCTTTGAAGTAAGGTAGATCCCACAAGCATGTGTGAGTCCAGGCTTGTTCCGAATTATACCCCTTGAAATACCCTGGACGCCCTGGATCTGGCTTGAGAGCGTTTAACTGATCCAGGGTCTCTTGGCCTGTCAACAAGGTGGTGCAGAGTTTTTGTCAACTCTACCTTTGATGAAGTTCTTCTTGTCTTTTTGAAACTTATGGCGAGGATCCAAGAACTGTCTATGCAAGTCGAAACAAGAAACCTTGCAAACCGCCTATAGCCAACGAAACTGAAGAGCTGCCTTGCATGTGGGGCACGGGAACCCTCCATGCACACACCAGCCAACGAATAGCGCATACGCCGGCAAGTAATGCATCGAGTACATGTACCAGACACGCATTATGAAGTTCTGTTCGCTAGCGGCATCGTATGTCTTGAACCCATTATCCCAAGCTTCATGCAATTCATCCTTAAGCGGATGCATGTATGATGTCTACTACACAACCTTCTTCTTGTAGACGTTGTTGGGCCTCCAAGTGTAGAGGTTTGTAGGACAGTAGCAAATTTCCCTCAAGTGGATGACCTAAGGTTTATCAATCCGTGGGAGGCATAGGATGAAGATGGTCTCTCTCAAACAACCCTGCAACCAAATAACAAAGAGTCTCTTGTGTCCCCAACACACCCAATACAATCGTAAATTGTATAGGTGCACTAGTTTGGCGAAAAGATGGTAATACAAGTGCAATATGGATGGTAGATATAGGTTTTCGTAATCTGAAATTATAAAAACAGCAAGGTAACTAATGATAAAAGTGAGCACAAACGGTATTGCAATGGTTGGAAACAAGGCATAGGGTTCATACTTTCACTAGTGCAAGTTCTCTCAACAATAAGAACATACTTGGAGCATATAACTATCCCTCAACATGCAACAAAGAGTCACTCCAAAGCCACAAATAGCGGGGAACAAACGAAGAGATTATGGTAGGGTACGAATCCACCTCAAAGTTATTCTTTCGGATCGATCTATTCAAGAGTTCGTACTAGAATAACACCTTAATACACAAATCAACCAAAACCCTAATGTCACCTAGATACTCCATTTTCACCTCAAGTATTCGTGGGCATGATTATATGATATGCATCACACAATCTCAGATTCATCTATTCAACCAACACAAAGTACTTCAAAGAGTGCCCCAAAGTTTCTACCGGAGAGTAAAGACGAAAACGTGTACCAACTCGTATGCAAAGGTTCATGGGAGGAAACCGCAAGTTGATCACGAAAACATACATCAAGTGGATCACGTGATATCCCATTGTCACCACAAATATGCACGTCAAGACATACATCGAGTGTTCTCAAATCATTAAAGACTCAATCCGATAAGATAACTTCAAGAGGAAAACTCAATTCATCACAAGAGAGTAGAGGGGGGAGAAACATCATAAGATCGATCTATAATAGCAAAGCTCGCGATACATCAAGACTGTGCCATAGAGAGTGTCGGGGGAAACTGCCCGCCACGAACACCTATGGGACCGGAGCCCCTTGTCTGTGCGGTACGAGGGCGGAGGGAGCACGAAGAGCAGATCGTAGCGAGCACGCGGGCAGTTTTTACCCAGGTTCGGGCCGCGGTGAACGCGTAAAACCCTACTCCTGCTTGATTGTATTGAGCTCGGGAGCTTGAAGAGCTACAGTAGCAGCTACACCGAGCGCGAGAGTTGCAAAGGTTTCGAACCCCCCCCCCCCACGTTGTGCATGGGCCTCCTTTTATAGTGCAAGGGGTCACCGACAGGTGTCAACGTAGGAGAAAAGGGTAAAAATGTAAAAAGGATGGTAGTTGGAATAGTGCGGGAACAGTGGAGCTACAGTGCGTGAACAGTGGTCGCTACCTACTTTGACAGTGGGGGACAAGGGCATTTAATGCCCGTCGCCGTCGACCCCAAAAGCTCCCGCCCTTGTGTCTCCGTCTGCCACGGCGATGGATCCACCACCGTGGAGTGCCACCGTGTCCCCCAGGCTGCACAGCCATCCGCCACGCGTCCCTGGAAAGGCCCCAGGGCGACGCGTGGGCTGATGAGCTGGAGCGCGGGCACACAGCGCAATTCTCCCGGCAAGCACCTTGCCGGGGTCTTGACCTTGCCGGACCCGGGAGCTTGTCGGGCTCTGTAACTTGTCGCTCCCCGGGCCCTCGCCGGGACGCATATAGCGCCGAGGCGTGTCTTCTATGATGTAATCTTCTAGTCTTCCTGGCGAGCTCCTCTTGCCAGGGCCTTGCGTGAGTGATGTAACCTTGAGCCTGGAACGGCCTTCCCGGCAAACTCCGCTTGCTGGGGTCTCGATCTTCTGTCTTGTATACTTTGTTTTTGAATGGTTTGATATGGAGCAGGAAGGTCTTCGGCGAGCACGTGGTAAACCCTGCCGCGGGAAGCTGCAACCGCCCGTGCACAAGTTGGGGTACTGAGGTACCCCTACCTTAGTACACCGACAGGAGCCCCCGGGCCTGGGCCACACACGGTGCCGAGCGCTGTTGGGCCAGGCCCAAAACAGTGCACGGGCACACGCGGCCCACGGCGCGCCGAATCCACTTCCGCATCTGCCGCATCCCCCCGTAACGGCACGCGTCGATTGCGGCGTCGTGGGATGGGACGTGCCCACGTTCTTTTAATGGAAAGAGCGAAACGCCCCCCACTTCCCCATAAAAGCAGAGGAAGCAGGAGCGGTTCCCCTCCTTTCGCTTTCATTGCATCTTCTTCCTCCTCCAGAGATCCCCTTTGCGCTCCGCCTCCACATCTCCTCCGCCGTCTCTTGCGTCTGCGGTGCCGCCGGACTCTTCGTCCTCCTTCCCTCGCTGCCTCCGCCATGGCCCCGAAGACCGAGAAGGGGAAGGCGGAGAAGACCAAGAAGGAGAAATCTGAGCAGGCGGCGAAGCTCGCCTTGCTGCGGAAGCGGAACGTCGTCTTCTCGCCGCGGCTCAGCGCGCGGGAACTCTGGAACAAATATTACCTGTTCTGGGCCAAGGAGACCAAGGCGCATCCTCGGACCAGAGCTTATCCTGCCGCTGCCAAGGACAACTATCCCGGCGGGTACTTCTTCTTCGCAGCTTTCTTCCATTGCGGCCTTTGTCCCCCTTTTTCCAATTTCTTCTGCGACATCATGCACACATACGGCTTCCACCTTCTTGACTTCACCCCCAACGCCATCCTCACAATGGCGGTTTTCGCACACATGTGCGAAAACTTCATAGGAATACACCCAAACGTAGCGCTGTTTAGGCACTTCTTCACTCCTAGAGCAGAGGCCGGCGCCCCCCTCTCCGGAGGAATTTCTTGGGTTTTTCGTCTGAACAAGAAGGAGTCGTACTTGCCGGGGGAGCTCCGCGGCAAGTGGGAGGAGTGGCGTGCAGACTGGTGCTGGATCGTTGAGGACGCGCCACAGCCCTTCACCGCGCCGCGCACAACGCCCATCGTGCGCGGCAGAGACTGGAGCGAGCTGGATTCGGACGATATCAAGCTCAACGTCGCCCTCATCCGGATTCTTCGTCTTCGAGTAGCAAAGCTGTCCGTTGCAGAAGTAGGCGCAGACTTCCGCCGCCGCCGCATTGCCCCTCTCCAAGACAGGAAAAGGCCGGCCTGGGAGTATGGCAACGCAGCGGATATAATGAGGCTGCGCCCCGGGCTGAACTTCAACTTCACGACGCTGGAGCTGAAGGGGATGGTCCGGGAACTCTTTAAATATGACCCGGCCCATCCAGAGTGGTTCAGACCTCCCCGGGGAGTGGTGCCCCTCTGCAACAGCACAGCTCGGGATCGTCTCTGCGCCATGATGCCCGCGTGTGATTCGCACGGCGTGGACCGCACGTGGATCCCGCCCAGTCCATCAGTCATCCTCAGCTTCTTCGACAACTTTGTGGAGGTGGCGAAGAACAAGGATGACATCAAGGAGCATACGCGGGACACCACCGACCAAGAGCTTGCATACATAGCTTCCCGGGCTGAAGAGGCCGCCGCAGCCGCAGCGGCAGGGGATTTTGGATATACACCTGATGAAGCAGAGGCTGCGGATGCGTCCTGCCAAGCGGAGGAGGCGGAGATCCGCAGACTGCTGCAACTTCCTCCCGACGCGCTCGCCGGGGTCCCCTCTCTGAGGCACTCCGGGATCCCCGGAATCGCGGCCGAGGCCGCGGCAAGAGGTGGCGCTGCCGGAGGGAACAGAGGCGCCGCAGGTGGCGGAGGCGCCGGAAGGAGCGGAGGCGCCGGAAGGAAAGAGGCCGCAGCGCAGGGCGCTGGGTCCAGCGAGCCAGCCGGGGAGGAGGAGGAGGAGGACGCCGAGGCCGCCGAGGAAACCAGCGGGTCCACGGAGCTCTACGCCGACGACCTCTCCTCGTCGTCGGAGACCTCCCCGCCCCGGGCAAGCCCGAGGCGTTCTCCACTGAAGCGCCTCCGCAAGGCGGCGCCGGGAGCGAGGGCGCAGGCCCCCCGGCAACAACCAGCTCGCCGGGCAGCGCAAGCTTCCCGGGGAAGCCAAGCTGCGCCGAGGGCGACCGGCGCACCAGCCACGGCGGAAGCGGCCCGCGCGTAGGCCACGGCAGAGGCGCCCCGCAGGTCGGCGCCAAGCGGACAGGAGTCTTCTCGGAGCGGAGCGGCGGCTCCTCCCGCTTCTCGGGCCCCGGCTGCCACAGGGGCTGGGTCTTCGCAGCCCCCAGCCCCGGGGACCGCCAAGCGCCCGAGGGAGTCTTCGCCTCCCGCTCCTCGCGCTGACGCGCCCCAGGTGGAGTATGACTTCTCCGCCTTGAGCGAAGACGACGAGGAGGAACAGGAGTAAGTATCCGAGATCTTCATCTTCTCAAATTTCGCCTTGATCATTGTTGATGCTAATCTTGTTTCTTGCGTTGATTTCAGGACCTTGGTCCAGCGCGCGAAGAAGGCCAAGGTGCCCGTGGTCGAAGTCGCGGACGACTCGCCCGCCGCGGCGACCGGGGACGTGCCGGAGCCAAGCTTGCCGGACCCGAGCGCTGTTCCGAGGAGCAGCCCCCAGCGCAGCCCCCAGCGTAAGTCTGGGTTCTGCACTTTCGCTCGCCGGGCGTGTTTGAAGATTTTGGTCTTGTACTAATGCCTTGATGTTTTTGTCTTGACTTGTGCAGAGGTGGAGCCACAGCGGCAGGAGCGTTCGGAGGTCGCCCCCGAGGAGCCGCAGGCCCCGCCGTCCCCGCCAAGGTCGAACTCCCCGGCAAGGGAGAGCGCTCCGCCAAGGGCGGGTACTCCGCCAAGGGCGAGTACCCCGCCAAGAGCGAGCAGCCCGGCGAGGGCGGCCACTCCGCCAAGGCAGAGCTCCCCGGCGAGGGAGCCCGCCGCTGACGACGTCCGCCAAGGTAGGTTCTGCAACTTTGTCTTCTTGGCGTTGTCTCTTTTTGGATATTTGCTTGAACTTCTTTTGCTTTTTCTTCTTCTTCTTCTAGATCCTCCTCCCCCCGAGCAGGTGGAGACGGAAGTCGTCATTATTGAGGAGGAGGGCGCGCAGGGCGGCGGCGGCGACGCCCCTGTCGCCGAGGACACGGCGGGAGCCGCGGGGCCAAATGCGCCAGAGACCGCTCCGGCTGCGGACGCAGCGGCCGGGGAGGGGGACGGTGACCGCACCGTCGGCCCGGAGGCGGCGGGAGCATCAAGTGCTGCACCGGTCGCCGACCCCTCCGCTGGAGAAGAGCAGTCCGGCTACTACTTGAAAGCCCCCAACGGCGTCTTCATCCAGGTGTCGTGGGGCTCTTCGTCGCGAGCTCCCATGGAGGGCGAGGCCTTTGATGGGGAGGTCCTCGCCTCCGCGGGCTTGAAGATCGTCGAGGGGCCCGGCGGGAGCGACGGGCCCGAGGAGGAGAAGCTGCTTCACCAGCTCCTGGCCCTTTACCGGGCCAGGCAGGCGAAGCTCGCTTCCCGGGAGGCCCTCGTCGCCAAGGCCGCCGAGGAGATGGAGAAGCGTGCGGCGGAGCTCAGCGCTGCCAACCAGGCTGCTCTCCGTGAGGTAGCGGAGGAGCGCAAGCGACTCGCCGGGGAGTATCAAGAGTGGTTGCTGGAGAAGGCCGAGGCCGAAGAGCAGCAGCGGCTCGCCGGGGTGGAGCTGTCCCGGCGAGAAGGAGAACTCGCCCAGCGGAAGGTCAACCTCGACTCCCACGAGGAAGACCTTGCCGCTCGGGAGCAGGCCCTTGGCGGGGAACTGAAGGAGACGAAAGCCGCCGCGGCTGCCGCGGAGACCGCCAAGGAGGAGCTTGCCGCCAAGGTCGCGCAGCTGGAGGAGTTGCTGAAGGCGAGCATGGAGAAGGTTGCCGCGCTCAACACGGAGCGCGAGAAGGACGCCCACACCAACTCGGAACTCCAGGTGTGTCTTTCCAAGAAGGACGACGAGTTGAAGGCCGCCAAGGACTCCATCGAGGATCTTGAGCTGAAAGTCTCCACGCTGCGGGACTCGCTTGACGCCGCCCGGAATCGGGAGACCAAGTTGAAGGAGGAGCTCCGCAAGGAGCGAACTTTGGTGGACAGCGCCAACAAAGCAGCCGAGCACTTCCGCCGTACCGTTGAGTTATGGACCGAGGACTTGGTGTCTTGTGCGTCCGACATTGACCAGGAGCTGCTGGCGCTGAAGCTGGAGCATCTCATCTACTCCCCGGATCCAAATCTCCCCCCCAGCGCCAAGCTCAGCCTCTTCTTCAGGGGGATCGCGCCGGCCCTTGCAAATCTGCGGAAGAAGATCCCCGCGCAACTCGCCGAGGAGACTCGCCGGCTGTGCACAGGAACCATGGAGCATGTGCTGACGAAGATTGTATACCGCAATCCCGGCATAAACCTCACCAACGTTCTTCGCAGCTTGCCGGCCGACGCGAACATGGAGGCTCTGAAGGAGCAGGTCGCCCACATCATTGCTAAAGTGAACAAGATCTCCAGGGTAGAGGGCGACCGCGTAGACTAGGCCTCCTTTATCTTTATCTCTTTTTGTTGCTGCATAGGGTGTTATGAACTCATTAGTCATCGCGACAAGTTATTCCTTGTAAGATATTATCTTTATTTTGATCAATAGATGCAGTGTTATCTCCCTTGTTCTGATCCTCAACTTTGTATGCTTCAACCCTACGCTTCTAGGGAACTTGCCGGCAAGGGGCCCTTGCCGCGAGTGCTGAGTGCTGAACTCGAAGCAGCCCGCTGGCCAAGGTCTTACCGGCAAGCAACCTTGCCGCGGCTAGTCGCAACGCACTTAACTTGCTGAGCGGACTCGAAAACGAAACAAGGGCGCGACACTTGTCGCAGCTCACTTAAATCGTTGAGCGTGCTCGAAAACAAGATAAGGGTGCGGCTATCCACGGGTAGGTTCCTCCGCGCACAGGTTTTCCATACAAAGTGTGGTTGTTCAAGGAAGGCAACTTAAAATTTAAAATTTTGAACTGCTCAAATTCTAATAACTTAGCTTTCGTGATCTATGCGTTCTCCGGCAGGCTTCTCTTTCTTGAACAGTACTTGGTTCATCCTCCATTTCCTTCCCCCCCGGCAAACTTGTGCGCGAGGAACGTTCCTTCTGCTTAAGAGGCAAGGAAAGAGAAAAGGGAAACAAGTATATGGCCTTTCGGCGTGCTATTGCTTACCGGATATGTGTGTCGCACAAGAGATGCCAAATAACACATGCAAATAGCAAAGAAAAGCATGGGAAAGGCAACTAGCGCAAAACACAGAAACTTTACTGGTGCACGGGGTCTGCGCCCGGCTTTGTACAAAGGGTTACATGCAACAGCGGCAAAGCTTGTACAAAAGGTGGTTGCCGGAGCGGATCACGGCAACCGCGCCTTATGGGTGAAACTTGCGAAGATGCTCTATGTTCCAGGAGTTGCTCACCGGTAAGCCTTCTTCGGTCTCGAGGCGGACAGCGCCGGGCCTCGTGACTTGTCTCACCCGATAAGGGCCTTCCCACTTCGGCGTCAACTTGTTGGAATTCTTGGCGGACTGAACACGCCGAAGAACAAGGTCGCCTTCCTCGAGACTCCTGGCTTTGACCTTGCGGCTATGGTAGCGGCGCAAGGCTTGCTGGTATCGAGCAGCTCGTACAGCAGCCTGGAGACGTCCCTCCTCAAGGAGCAATGCATCATCTTGCCGCAGTTGCTCTTGCTCGAGCTCATCATAAGCGAGCACTCGAGGAGATCCGTATACGAGTTCCGTGGGGAGAACTGCCTCTGCTCCATAGACTAGAGCAAAAGGTGTCTGTCCGGTGGCTCGATTTGGTGTCGTTCTGATTGACCAAAGAGCCGCCGGTAGCTCCTCTATCCAATTTCTTCCGCACCTGCGCAGCCTGTCGAAAGTTCTTGTCTTGAGTCCGCGCAGCACTTCAGCATTGCCCTCTCCGCTTGACCGTTGCTCCTTGGGTGAGCAACAGAAGCGAAACAGACCTTGGCGCCAAGGTCTTGGACGTACTGCATGAAGGTGCGACTAGTGAATTGTGTACCGTTGTCAGTGATAATCCTGTTAGGGATCCCGAAATGGCACACAATCGATCTGAAGAACTTGACCGCTGATTGTGCTGTCACCTTTCTCGCTGGCTCCACTTCTGGCCACTTTGTGAACTCGTCGATTGCTACGTACAAGTACTCAAAGCCCCCGACAGCACGGGGGAAGGGGCCGAGGATATCGAGCCCCCAGACCGAGAAGGGCCAGGACAAAGGGATTGTTTGGAGAGCTTGAGCTGGCTGATGAATCTGCTTTGCATGGAACTGGCACGCTTCACACTTGGTTACTAGTGCAGTTGCATCTTGGAGGGCTTCTTGCCAAAAGAACCCTTGCCGGAAAGCTTTCCCGGCAAGCGCCCTTGCGCCACTGTGGTGGCCGCATATGCCTCCGTGTATTTCTGCCAACAGCTTCTGTCCATCTTCCCTGGAGATGCACTTCAGTCTGACACCATTGAGCCTTCTTCTGTACAGCTCGTTATCCACGAACTGGTACATACTTGACTGTCTGGTTATCTTCTCTATTTCTTCTGGGTCGTCGGGAAGTTCTCCAGTTTGCAAAAAACGGACGATCTGCTGCGCCCATGCCGGAGCTTGGGGCTCAACGGCAAGGACTAAAGGCATGAGGGCCGCTGCGGGAACCTCAGCTCCTACGGCAAGAACCTCTGGCTCTGCCGGAGCTGAAGGTCCCCCGGCAAGCTCGCCGGGGCGAGGCTTGTCGGGAACGCTTGCTTCAACTGTACAGATCCGAGGATCTGCAGGAGCAAACTGTTCCTCAGCGTTCTGGTTGTTGATCTTGGGGACCTTGGCGGCGGCCTCAGGGAGACCCGCCGGCAAGTAGTCGCCGGAGACCAACTTTCTCTTCTTGGACTGCCCAATTGATGGCGTGACGGATGGTTGAGTCAGCTTGAGCAAGAAGGTCCCCGGTTCCACAGGTAACTTCATCGAAGCACACTTTGAAAGGCCATCTGCGATTTCATTCTGAGCTCTCGGGACGTGCTCCATCTGCAAACCTTCAAAGCGCTCCTCAAGCTTTCTCACTTCATCGACATAAGCTTCCATCAAAGGGCTCTGATAGCTCTTGTTAACTTGCCGGACCACCAACTGAGAATCTCCCCGCACAATCAACTTCCTGATCCCAAGTTCGGCCGCAATCCTGAGGCCGGCGAGCAAACCTTCATATTCAGCAGTGTTGTTTGTCGCTTGCTCCCTTGGGAAGTGCATCTGGATAACATACTTGAGGTGCTCTCCGGTGGGCGCGATGAGTACCACGCCGGCACCGGCGCCTTGCAGCGAGAAGGCACCATCAAAGTACATTACCCATTCACTTGTCGCTTCTTGTACGGGTGTACTTGTTTCTTGGACTTCTTCATCGGGCGTTGGGGTCCACTCTGCTATAAATTCTGCCAAAGCCCGGCTCTGTATGGTTGAAGTACTTTCAAACTTGAGTCCAAAGCTCGACAGCTCTAGTGCCCACTCAACGATCCTGCCTGTTGCTTCTGGGTTGTGCAATATCCTCTTCAGCGGAAAGCGAGTGACCACTGTTATCTCGTGTGCCTGGAAGTAATGGCGCAGCTTTCTCGAGGCCATGAGGAGGCCGAAAAGCAACTTTTGCACACCAGAGTATCTTGATCTAGCCCCCTGGAGAAGGGAACTTACAAAATACACTGGGCGCTGCACCATCTTCTTCCGCACCTCATCCTGTTCCTGCGCAGAGTTGTCTTTGTCAGGGCCAGAGCTCGTCGGAGCAGCCCCCTGCTCGTCGCTGGACTCGCTTGCCGGTGGTGTAGCCTCCTCGTCGGACTCCCTCTCCGCTACTGACGCAGCACTAACCACCTGGTTGGTTGCCGCTAGGTACAGCAGCAACTTCTCCTGTGGTCTAGGTGCGACAAGTATTGGGGTGGAGGATAGGTACCGTTTCAAATCCTGCAGCGCTGCCTCCGCTTCCGGAGTCCACTTCATGGGACCTGCCTTCTTCAAGATTTTGAAGAAAGGTAGGGCGCGTTCTGCAGACTTTGAAATGAACCTACTGAGGGCAGCCACACAACCTGCAAGCCTTCTGACATCCTTGACTCGCTTCGGGGCTTCGATCTGCTCAATGGCTTTAATCTTGTCGGGGTTGGCTTCAATCCCCCTCTGTGACACAAAGAACCCGAGAAGTTTGCCGGAGGGAACTCAAAAGACGCACTTCTCGGGGTTCAACTTAAGCTGTATCTTGCGCAGGTTCTGAAATGTCTCTTCCAAATCTTGAATCAGCGTATCCTTGCTCTTTCTCTTCACCACGATATCATCCATGTAAGCCTCTACATTTCTGTGGATCTGTGGCTCAAAAGCAGTATACACTACCCTTGCAAATGTTGATCCTGCATTCTTCAGTCCAAATGGCATGCGTATGAAGCAATAAGTGCCACATGGAGTGATAAATGCAGTTTTCTCTTCATCCTCTTTGGCCATAAAGATCTGGTGATAGCCTGAGTATGCATCAAGAAAGCAGAGTAGCTCACATCCGGCAGTGGAGTCAACAATCTGGTCAATGCGCGGCAAGGGGAATGGATCCTTGGGACATGCTTTATTCACATCGGTGAAGTCTATACACAGCCTCCATTTCCCGTTGGCCTTGCGCACGACGACTGGGTTTGCTAACCACGTCGGATGGATCACACCTCTAACTAGGCCTGCTGCCTCTAACTTCTTGATTTCTTCGTTGATGAATTCTTGGCGCTCCACGGCTTGCTTCCTCACTTTTTGCTTGATGGGCCGCGCATGAGGGCAAACAACAAGCTTGTGCTCAATCACCTTCCTGGGAACACCGGGGATGTCAGATGGTTGCCATGCAAACACATCGACATTCGCCCGCAGGAAGGCAACGAGCGCGCTTTCCTATTTGCTGTCAAGTGTGGCACTGATGGTGAAGGTACCACCAGTGGCGTCCTCCTTGGCGGACACCTTCTTGGTTGCCGGCGGAGCGGCCATTCCCTTTTTACTCTTGCCGGTGGAGCTCGACGGGACGTCCTCGACGGCAGCGCAGCACTCCGAAGAGGTGCGGTTGCCGGAGTGGGCCCCAGAGCACTTGCCGGACTTGGTCTTCGTCTTCTTCCCCCCGGGAGCTTCAGCGGCAAGTGTATTCTTATCGGCCGCAGCTGCCGCATCCCGGTAGATCTTGTCGGCGCAGATAAGCGCATCCTTCTTGTCGCCGTGGACAGTGATGACGCTTATCGGCCCCGGCATCTTGAGTACGTTGTAAGCATAATGGGAAGCTGCCATGAACTTGGCGAGGGCAGGACGGCCGAGTATTCCATTGTATGGCAACGGAATATCGGCGACGTCAAAAGTGATGTGCTCAGTCCTGAAATTGAGCTCCCCGCCAAAGGTCACCGGCAGAGTGATCTTTCCCTTGGGCTTGCTCCGTCCCGGGTTGATTCCTTGGAAAGAACCGGTCTCTTCGAGCTCGCCATCTGGAATTTGGAGTTTCTTGATCACAGCAGAGGAGATCAAGTTCAGCCCGGCCCCGCCGTCAACCAACATTTTGGTGACCTTGAGGTTGCGGACGGTGGGCGAGACCAGCATCGGCAAGCACCCGACCGCGGTGGTGCGGTCAGGGTGATCCTCAAGATCAAAAATGATGGGCGTGCTGGACCATTTGAGGAGCCTGCGCGACTCCACGGGCGGCTCCGCTGCATTCACCTCACGCACCCACTGCTTTAGCTGGCGGTGGGAGGTGTGCAGAGAGGCGCCACCGTCGACGCACAGGACCTCCGTGGCCTTCTGGAACTCCTGCTCGCTGTGATCCTCATCCTCCATGTCTTCGTCGTCGTCTTCTTCATCCTTGTCGCGGCCCCGGGGAGGTCGATCACCTTGCCGCTGCTTGGCCCTGCCGCGGCGTCCTCCCCGGCCATTGAACGGCCGCTTCTTGCTCGGTTCTCCTCCGCCACCTTGGGCCTTCTCCTTGTCGCGCCTCTCGTACTCAGCTTTTTGCTGCTCGACGAGATACTCGACGCGCTTGCAGTTGGAGAGATCGTGGCCCTTGGTGCGGTGGATTTTGCAGTATTGCTTGTCGGAGCCGTCCTGCTTGTCGGCTGCCGCTACAGGGGCAGGCTCCTTGCCGGAGCCGCCAGCCTGTGTTTGCTTGGCGGGAGCCTCCTTGCCGGACTTCTCGACGGCAAGCACCTCTTTCTTGTTCTTCTTTCGGTTGTTCCGCCGCCGGCTCTTCTTTGCCGGGGCGGCGTCGTCGCTGTCGCTTCCTCCTGCGCCAGCATCCTCCCCGGGGAGTCTCCTCCCCTCTTCCGCGCGTGCGCACTTATCAGCCAGAGCATAGAGCTCGCTGACATCCCGAATCTTGGTCATCGCCATCTCTTCACGCATGCGGCGGTTACGCACGTTCTGGTGGAACGCGCTGATAACCGCGGCAGGGTGGACATCAGGGATGTTGTGCTGCACACGGCTGAAGCGCTGGATATACTTGCGCAGGGGTTCTCCTTCCTTCTGGGCCAAAATGTGGAGATCGCTCTCCTGGCCGTGGGGTTTGTGGCCGCCGGTGAAGGCGCCAACAAACTGATGGCAAAGGTCTGCCCAAGAAGAAATGGAGCCTTCCGGCAAGTGCATAAGCCAAGAACGAACGTTCGGCTTAAGCACGAGCGGGAAGTAGTTCGCCAGAATCTTCTGGTCGCGCCCCCCGGCAGCCTGCACCGCGATGGTGTAGACACTGAGGAATTCCGAGGGGTGCGTCTTGCCTTCGTATTTCTCCGGTACGTCAGGCTTGAAATTCTTCATGCTGGGCCACTGGACGCGCCGCAGCTCGCGGGTGAACGTAGGGCAGCATGCCGCGTACGGCAAGTCGCCTGGTTCACCGGGCGCGCGCGCGTCGACAGCGTTCCCAGCTCTCTGTTCTGATTGTCGCCGAGCTTCTCGGCGGCGCTCGATCGTGGTCCGAGCGTCTTCTTGTCGCCGGTCGTCGAGGACCTGGCGTTGATCCCGTCGAGCCCGCGGATCGGACGATGCCGTGGAGCCGTCGTCGGTGTTGTTCCGGCGGGGCGGCGTCTTTTGCTTCTGCGGCGGGGAGTGCACGGTGGTTGCACCCCCGGCGGTCTTGTCGCCGTCGGCCTTCGTCTTCTCAGCTTGCCGCGGCCGCGAGGTCGCCGGCTGCTGTGAAGAGTCGTTGTTGGCGAAGGCGATCAGGCTCTGGATGGTAGCCCTCCAGTCTTCGGCCTTGTCCGCCGCTGGAGGGAAGTCGAGGAGCAGTTGCGCCCTTGCGAGCGCTTCTGCCGGAGTGGAGGGGAGCGGGGGCGAGCGGTGCGAGGAGCGGGATATGCTCGGACTTCTAACAGCGTTAGAAGGAGCAGGGTCCTGCCCCGGCGCCTTCGCTTTGCTTGTGTCCGGACGGTGGTCCGGAGCATCCCGCGAGCCTCCGGTGTGTCCTTGCCCCAGCAGGCGGATACCACCTCCCGTGGTATGGCGCTGCTGGGTTGTCGTGCGCTGAGATGGACGTGGATCCACGGAGACCGAGGCGCGGTCATCCGTCTTGTCCCTGGATCTGGTGGCGCCGCGAGTGTCCTCGCCGGCGACCACCCTTCCGACGGCGTCTCCTCCGCCCACCGTTGGCTCCGGTGGCGGCGGATGAGACGCAGACGGGCCTCCAACCTCCGAAGCCTTCTTCTTCGGGGCCATGGCGCAATTGTTGATGAAGTTGCTGATGAAACTGGAGAGGTTGATGAAGAACGCGCCCGCGTGAACGCCGGATCAGGTCCGCACAACCTCGACGCCCCCTACCTGGCGCGCCAAAGATGTCGGGGGAAACTGCCCGCCACGAACACCTATGGGACCGGAGCCCCTTGTCTGTGCGGTACGAGGGCGGAGGGAGCACGAAGAGCAGATCGTAGTGAGCACGCGGGCAGTTTTTACCCAGGTTCGGGCCGCGGTGAACGCGTAAAACCCTACTCCTGCTTGATTGTATTGAGCTCGGGAGCTTGAAGAGCTACAGTAGCAGCTACACCGAGCGCGAGAGTTGCAAAGGTTTCGAACCCCCCCCCC
>NC_041391.1:85684370-85688189 GCF_002162155.2 Triticum dicoccoides
TTATAGTGCAAGGGGTCACCGACAGGTGTCAACGTAGGAGAAAAGGGTAAAAATGTAAAAAGGATGGTAGTTGGAATAGTGCGGGAACAGTGGAGCTACAGTGCGTGAACAGTGGTCGCTACCTACTTTGACAGTGGGGGACAAGGGCATTTAATGCCCGTCGCCGTCGACCCCAAAAGCTCCCGCCGTTGTGTCTCCGTCTGCCACGGCGATGGATCCACCACCGTGGAGTGCCACCGTGTCCCCCAGGCTGCACAGCCATCCGCCACGCGTCCCTGGAAAGGCCCCAGGGCGACGCGTGGGCTGATGAGCTGGAGCGCGGGCACACAGCGCAATTCTCCCGGCAAGCACCTTGCCGGGGTCTTGACCTTGCCGGACCCGGGAGCTTGTCGGGCTCTGTAACTTGTCGCTCCCCGGGCCCTCGCCGGGACGCATATAGCGCCGAGGCGTGTCTTCTATGATGTAATCTTCTAGTCTTCCTGGCGAGCTCCTCTTGCCAGGGCCTTGCGTGAGTGATGTAACCTTGAGCCTGGAACGGCCTTCCCGGCAAACTCCGCTTGCCGGGGTCTCGATCTTCTGTCTTGTATACTTTGTTTTTGAATGGTTTGATATGGAGCAGGAAGGTCTTCGGCGAGCACGTGGTAAACCCTGCCGCGGGAAGCTGCAACCGCCCGTGCACAAGTTGGGGTACTGAGGTACCCCTACCTTAGTACACCGACAGAGATAACACGAGAGAGAGAGAGAGAGAGAGAGAGAGAGAGATCAAACACATAGCTACTGGTACATACCCTCAGCCCCGAGGGTGATCTACTCCCTCCTCGTCATGGAGAGCGCCTGGATGATGAAGATGGCCACCGATATTGGATTCCCCTACGGCAGGGTGCCGGAATGGGCACGCGATAGGTTTTTGGTGGCTACAAAGGCTTGCGGCGGCGGAACTCCCGATCTATCTTCGTCTTCGATGGTTTGGGGTATATGGGAATATATAGGCGAAAGAAGTCGGTCGGGGGAGGCTCGAGGGGCCCACAAGATAGGGGGCGCGCCCAGGGGGTGGGCGCTCCCTCCTATCTCCTGGCCTCCTTGAAGCTTCCCTCGCATGTACTCCAAGTCTCCCGGATCATGTTCGTTCCAAAAATCACGCTCCCGAAGGTTTCATTCTATTTGGACTCCGTTTGATATTCCTTTTCTTCGAAACACTAAAATAGGCAATAAAACAGCAATATGGGTTGGGCCTCCGGTTAATAGGTTAGTCCCAAAAGTAATATAAAAGTGTATAATAAAACCCATAATCATTCAAAACAGATAATAATATAGCATGAATGCTTCATATATTTTAGATATGTTGGAGACGTATCAATGTACACATTCAGACTCATCAACGGATAGTTTGGCCCTGGAATTGTCAACGTCAGGAAAATGTTCTTTCTTTGCATAATCTGTCCGGGGGGGATTGAGTGGAATGACAAATACAGGCCAACAACTGTATTGGGTTGCCGTCAGACCAAACACATTGATCCCATCTGTGCTGATGGCAACTCGAGGATGCCTTGGATCGGCCGCTTTTTGATCATGTAATGCATAGAAGTGCTTCCACGCAGCACCATCTAGTTTGGTTCTTTTTTCCATATTGTGACATGTCATCTTTCTGGCCGTCTCTTCGACCATGAAAAGACATTGAACTCTTGGTAAGATTGGCGTATACCGAAGAACATTAACGGGGATTTTGGTCTGTATCTTCTCACCCATATCGTTGTCTACCACAACATACCTGGAAGACTTGCAAATGGGACAATAGTTCAAGTCCGCATACTCAAGGCTAAATAAGGCACATCCTTTCTCACATGCATCTATCTTCTCATAGGGCATCTTAAGCGCACGGAGGATTTTATCCGACTGGTACAGGTTCGCAGGCATTACATGGCCTTTGGGTGGAAAGCCTCCAAATACTGTCATCATCGCGTCGTAGCATTCTCTGCCAAAATTGAATTGAGCCTTCAGAGCCATTACTTGTGAGATGCCATCCAGCTGACAAAGCTCAGTGTGCTCGTGGAGAGGACATTTTAAAGAATCCAATATTTCATTGAAGGCCTTTGCAGATTCCTCCATCTCATCATCCGAATCTCGAGTATCGTCAAAGTCTTGCACGATGTCTTCCATCCCGGTACCATGCTCGTCGATGCGACGATGAACCACCTCAACTCTGGCACGTTGGGCAGACTCACCATCAAATGTCCATGTCGTATAACCGGGCATAAAACCCCACTTCTACAGGTGTTTGTCCATTCCATCCTCTGTCCTATTGTGAAAGTTGTCGCACCTAGCACAGGGGCACCAGGTTTTTCTCTTTCCATTTGCAAACGTGGCTCTCACAAACCCCTTGGTTTTTGTTAACCATTATTTGGTCATGTCTTTCTGACTAGTGTGACTGGTGTACATCCACGCACGATCACTCATCTTGCCTAGCTACTGGACACACAAGAAATATATATATAATTCAACATGCATATATATTCATCAGTCCATGCAACCTACATGCTAATAGGTAAAGATAGGTCCTTGTCCCACCCGAGTATGTGTAGATTGGGTTCGTTTTCCCATGCTCTGCTCCGGATCCAACGCAAAATTTCGGCAGCACCTCCCCGTTGTTCTCCTAATGCATGTCTTCGCAATAAACAGAGAGGATGTGTACCCGGAGAACAACATGGAGGCACTGACAAAATTATGTGTCAGATCCGGAGCAGAGCATAAGGGAAAACGAACCCAATCTACACATACTCAGGCTGTCCATGGATAACCTTGGACAATTCGAAAGAATCACGGTTATAAATATGCAAATACATGCCTATTTATAACCGTGACCCTATCGAACGGGAGACGCATATTGGTCACGAATACTGATGATTGAAGACACCTATAGCTAGCAAGTTTGATCGATACGAAGACCGAAAGAGAGCAAATAATGAAGGGGGAGGAGGAGATGTGATTTCTGCTCACCCAAGAATGCAGGGCCAAGCTCGTCGAACACCAGTACGTTGCGGCGGTAAAACAACTTCACATTTAAATCCAAAGATGAGTAACATAGCATTATTGTCTTTGCCATCAACCTAACTAAATATTTACAACAGGATGCCACTGAAATATATGTCATTCAGGGTTTCGTCGACGTCGATGCACCCCTACCCTATATAGATGTCATTTAGCCTTTCGTTGACGCCAAGGCACCCCCTAACCTAAATAGTTGTCATTTGGGTTCCATCGACGGCGAGGAACCCCCAAACCCCACTCATCCCTGGGCACCCTCAGGTATGGTGACACAAGGTCGATGGGTCAGCATTCGGACTAGGGGATTCTCGGCCTGGGTGATGGCGTCGGGACCGACAGGACCCACTGGCTCCACCATCTATCCCCTCGGCGATTGGCGATCCTTGACCCTCTAGCACAACACTCGACCCCTTGGGCGACCGGCGATCCTCGAGCCTAATTCCTGACCTCGACCCTAGTTTTGGTGACTGGCGATCCTTGACCCGGTTCCGTCGGCGTCGACCGTCTTGTTTCTTATCCTCCTCCTCCTCTTCTTCTTTTCTTCTCTTCCTCCTCTTCTTCTTCTTCTTCTTCTTCTTCTTCTTCTTCTTCTTCTTCTTCTTCTTCTTCTTCTTCTTATTATTATTATTATTATTATTATTATTATTATTATTATTATTATTATTATTATTATTATTATTATTATTATTATTATTATTATTATTATTATTATTATTATTTTCATCTTTCATATTTCTTCTTAACCTAAAATAAACCTAAATTAAACTAAAACTAAAA
>NC_041391.1:85688401-85693677 GCF_002162155.2 Triticum dicoccoides
CTGGGGCAGGGCGGCGGGGCGGCCATGGTAGGAGAGCCGCCGCAAGGGAGGGGGGCGGGGTGGCCGCCGCAGGGAGGGGGCGGGGCGGCCTGGGGCAGGGCGGCGACAACAAGCGGCTGGCGGCTGGCCGGGGTGGCAGGGGTTCTGGGGCGGGGGTGCCGGTGGGGGTCGAGGATGAGAGGGATCGAGGCAGAGAGAGAAGTTGAGAGAGGAGGTGTGGGGAGTGGGCCGTTAGCCGTTAGATACTAACCTCTTTGCCGTCTACAAGTAGACGGCAAAGAGGTGGGGGGTGGTGGGATGGGCCATTACATCTCTGGCCTCCACTGGACCCCACCCACCTCATTGACGTCTGCTAGCAGACGGCAAAGAAGTGGCTGATGGCAAATCCTCTGATTCCTGTAGTGTGTTATATCAGTGAGTGGTTTATTTGTGCAGGATAAAAAATGTTGCCTTTAACTAGAACCTACACACTATCAAATAGGGAAAACATGTCTATGTGCAATTATTTATACTCCCTGTCGAGAAACCTTTCATACACGTCATAGCTTCTCCATAGCGACTCTAAATAACGTAAATCCATAGGTTCTTATCAAACGGGCACAAAGCAGCGGTAATGTATGCTAGCAAAGTGAAAAAGAGAATCGTGTGGTCTTTTTTTCAGCTACAAGTAACATGCAACAATGAAATACCCACACCTAATAAATCGTCTACTACGAGCTAGAAGACCTCTGACGGGTCACTAGGGAGAATAAATGCCAACACTAGAATACCATATTGATGTATCCGGTGGTTGAGTAACATTTTTTTACGCTCTCAGTCAACCTAGTTTCATACTAAGAAGAAAACAATAGAAAGCTTAATATTGGTATTCATGTACTTAGCTAATATGCAACATGCTCCTACTTCATTGAAAGGGTTGTTAAGGTTCGGAGAATTTAGAAATGTTAGAGCACTACGTGCTTCAGTTTAGTTTACTGATTGAAGCAAAATAATTTGGACACATAACTAAATTTGTTTTGTAGTGAAGCTTATTTATGAGAAATGTCAATCCATGAGAATATCCAAGACTCGTCGAAGGGTAGGAAGATCAAGGACAGGGAAAGGATTAGGTTTTATCATCCGGCATTTCATCTCGTCCACCCAGCTTTCGTTGACTGTTAGTGGTCGCCGTGTGGCTTCTTTTACATATAAATGATCTTGAGAATTATCTAGCCGTCAGATTTATATAATCATATGAACTTTCATACTGGTTGATGAACAAACCCAACAGAAATGCATTCGCCAGCCCCGTGTGGCCTCCTCCTTGTTACAAAAATACAGTCGTGCATGATCTTGCTAACTATTGTTAAAGAGAGGGACGTGCATGTTTTTAATGAAGTTATGACCTTCCATAGATGTCATGAACAATTGCCAATTAGATGCTTCCTTTGTTAGTTAACTAGTTCGATAGTAAATTAACCACTCCAACTATTCCGAAATACAGTACGGTCAGATGTTGTTACTCCCTCCGTTTAATTATACAAGGCCACTATGAAATATACATTTTGCATCGATACAAGACCAACAAGAGTAATCAAGACAAAAATTAACGATTTTTTCTCGTACTAGCAATTTGTTAAGTACTTGCATGCATGCAATCATAATGACATTGGGCTACTTCCTTAACTCAGTTTTCTTGCATGCATGCAGTGTAGTAATGATCCGACTAAAAGAATAAAACCCTGGGTTGCACAATACTCCCTCCGTCCTTTAAGAAGTGTACTTCCAACTTTGTTGGAGGTTCAAAATATTTTAAATTTTGACCGAGTTTGTGCAAAAATATATCAATTTTTATGAAACCAAATAGGTATATGATGAAAATACATTTTGTAATGAATCTAATGCTACTAATTTGATGGCATAAATGTTGGTGCATATTATATAAATACGGTCAAACATAATTTTTTTTTACTTTCCAACAAAGTTGGAAGTACACTTTTCAAAGGACGGAGGGAGTATGTAATAAATTTTAATAATGAATCCAACGAGAATGACTTGGTATTGTGTTATTGATAGCTTCTTGTATGAGTCTGTTCTTACATATAGTATTTTATATTTCCCGTGAGTGAGTGTGTCTATAACAACAGAAAATAAGAAACTATTACTATCACCCATCCATCAACATATAACGGAAAGATGTAGAGATGACACATTTTGGTTGTTATATATTACCATCACCCATTAAGAGTACCTTAGCTACAGCCCTAAATGTAAGAATCCTAAACCATATTGTCTAAGACTTCTTCCCTTGTCCGTTATTGCTTAACAATGTCACATGTGATCTTATCTACTCGTCATAAAACTGAAGCATGGAACCTCATAAGTTCACTACTTTTTCTACAGAGTAATAAAAAATTGCCAGTTACGCGGCATATCGCATTCTTTCTCAGTACCAAGATGTCTCCCCAAATGAAAATACGGACTACAAAATGTGACTAACTCAAGTTAGAGTGGGATGTAGATTGAATGAAACAATCAAATTGGAAAGAAATATTGTCGCCAGTCTAATAAATTTAATGGTCAATTAATATTATTATATAAAGTCGCATCTCCTTAAATTTAGAAAAAATGACACATATAACGCACAAAAAAAATAGCCATGCAAACTCTTACGCATCACACATATTTAGCTATTATTTGTGGTTTACAAAAAACATTGTGAGATTAACATTAAATAATTGCCAAGCTCAAGCTGAATAAAAAGTCAAATAGCCCACCATAATATTAATTATCTCGATCATTGATCACATGGTCTATCTTAAGGACAGGAGCCCTAAAAACGCGTCTCTCAACACTATTGATAGTTATACTGGCATGGCATTATTGTGAGTAGAAAAATATGAGCTAGTTATACGGACAACTTTATTAGACTTTCACTAAGTAATTAAAATTTAGAATATCAATTATTGTAAAATTTATCATATGGAAGACAAATCCTTTTTAGACAAGTATGCTCTCATATCTTTTCTTTCACGTAAATTTCAATGACACAAATCAATTTTCATTCACCATATTAAGACATAATTTACCAAATTGGATATCATATTATAATAGTTAGTTTGGGATATCTTTATCCAGGATTAAAAAATGTTCCTTTGAAATCAAACCTATGCATACTGAAATAGATCATACATGTAGGTGTAAATCCATAGGTTCTTGTAATATGGACAAAAAGGAGCCATAATGTATCCTAACAAAGTAAAAATTGGAATAGTGTCGTATCTTTTTGCAGATCCAACCTCCAAGCAACCAAGAAATACCCACACCAAATCATTGACTATGGCTAATAAACATCAACATTTGAATTGCATATGTGTCTCATGTAGTGATGACATATGTATTGCATGTGAAACAATAAATCTGTAACTGAAACCATATTTGCTAAAACCAATAATGTAGCCGATGATTAATTAACCATTTCTATGATTTCAGCCAAACTAGTTTAATCATAAGAAGAATATGATAGAAAACTTAACATTGCCATTGATGTACTTAGTCAATATTCAACATGCCTAAGTTCATTGAAAGTGTAGTTGGGTTTCGGAGAATCAAGAAACGTTTGAGCAATAAGAGTATCAGTTTGATGAAGTGATTGAAGCATAATAATGTGTACAAACAACTATAGATGTTTTGTAGTTATTACTATTTATGAGAAATATCACTCAAGGAGAATATCCAACACGCATGGACTAGTAGGAAGAAGAGTAGATGAGAAATGATTTGGACATAACATCAGTCATTTCATTTAGTCAAACTAGCTTTCATTGACAAATTGTAACTGTCGTGTCTACATAATTGTCCTAGAGAATTATCTATCCATTAGAGTTATGTAGTTAATATGAAGTAGAGTACAAGTTGATGACCAAACCCAACTAAAATGTGTTCGTTATGTGGCACCCATGTGGCTTCCTCCTTGGGATGTGTGGCACTCCTTTCATGCACATGGGGGGTGCTTTTCAAGCAAAGTTCGTCATTGCGTTAGTAATTCATGATGTGGTTTTTTAAAAGTTTTAACTCTGATTAAATGCTTTTCCACTAATTTTGCTTCAATTTCTAGCCATAGCCATCCTTCTTCATTGCGAACATGTAAAAAAATGGCAATTGAGATACATATTGCCAAACAAGTTGTGATATGCCTAATACATATACATTTTGTTTTATGAATATATGATGCAAAATAGACATATAATTTGGCTGCTAGAGATGCAAATACCATAAGATGTGGTGCGTCTTTTCTTCCACCACTAGCGACAAAAATATGTCAGAACATGATAGTTTCTAAAGGTGGATTATAAATAAATAAATATGTAACTCCTACAATTTTCAAGAATTAGAACGTACCAAAGAACTCGTATATGTTTAATGTGTAACAATTTCATATTTTTTATCACCTTTAGACTACCCGTGAATACTTGGGACACTTTTCTTTGAGTGAAAAGATATAAATATGACTACTATGGTAGCACTAACTATATGGACAAAAAAGCAACATAAATGATACATATTGGGTTTCCTCCCAACAATCGTTTTTCTTTAATGCATTTTAGCTAGGCATAAAGTATTGTATGTCTTCTCATTATCTCTTCTTCTCTTCCTTGGAAAGTGCTCCATCCCTTTCAGAATATGGAATTTGAATTTTATATTTCCTTCATTCATATACATAATAGCACAAAAAGTTCTCATGAAAGGTCTTCCCCAAATAATATCACATGATGTATTACATTTTGTATCCATGATGAGGAAATCAATAGGGACATAATTTCTATTAGCTATTATTGGAACAAGGTTAACTCTCCCCAATGGCTTCTTAATGGTATAATAAGCAACTTGAAAACTCAAAGATCATTCTGCATATTTTCGAAACCAGGCACAACATATAAAGCCTTCGGGATGGTGGAAGCACTAGCTTATAAATCAAACACAGAATATATTTAATTATTGATAGTGATTTTAGTAGTAGGTTCCCAACCATACTCTAATTTCCTATGTATAGAAACTTCATGTACAAGTCTTTTAATTCGACTTTGGTAATGTGTTAAGTAAAGGTCATACTTTTTCTTGTACATTACTAGAAGAATGCCCTTGCGTTGCAACGGGGCCACATTAACTTTAAGAGTTCAATATTACGACATTGGCGACCTTTTTTACCATCAAATCCTCCCACACACACACTCTCCCCCTCCCTCTTCCTCACTCACTCTCTCTCTCTCTCTCTCTCTCTCTCTCTCTCTCTCTCT
>NC_041391.1:85694048-85763961 GCF_002162155.2 Triticum dicoccoides
AAGTCGTTAGCTACAGTGACCTCCCCCTAATGATGCCATGTCATCAGGCTTGCTAAGCCAAACTGCCACTTGATAAAAATCAAAGCCCAATTCAAATTTAAAATAAAGTCAAATAAATTATTTCGTCAAACAGTAAAACTAAAATGTTCACCATATTCTATAAATTCCACTGATCTTTGACATGTTGAGCCCAACATTATTTGACCCAAAAATTAAATCTTGTCAAATTAATAAGAGGTCCAACAGTAGTTAAAATAACCAATTAAATATAAATCTAATTTTATGTATTTCCTTTTGGCCCCAAACTTTTTGTGCCACCTAAAAATATTGTGCTCGAATTGTGTGCATAGTTTCACAATTAACAAAATCCATTTAGTTGATATAAGTGTAAATAGAAAACGGCGTTAAAAAGGATAAACGGATTAGAATACATTAAAACCAAAAGGACGATGAAAAAGGGGATTCCCCCTACCCCCGGGCCTTGCCACCAAACCGGCCTAGTGGTCCAGTCCCCGCTTGGTCGTCTTCTCCTGTTCTTCAAGCCCGTCGCTACAGAGCCGGGCTCCCACCCGACCACCTCGCCGGCATTGAAGGGGAATGGATAAGGGTGACGCCCTGCCTCCCCTGCCTCCATGGCCTCACTCCTCCTTGACGGCCCCTCCCAGATCCACTTCTCCTCCTCGCTCGCTCTATCCCGGTGATTTGGACGAAGTCAGATGCCACGGCCACCATGGCCGACCCCGTCCACACGGCCACTGCCCTCCCTGCTGGCTAGGAGCTTGTCGAGGAGCTCCGAATGCCTCCGCTACTTCGTCTGTGCCAACGAGATCAAGTCCAGCACCCCCAGATCGACGTCGTTGCCGTCTTCCTCAACCTTCGGCCACCGCGACATTGCCGTTTGACCCGCACCGCCCCGAGCTCCCCTGTCTTCCCCTAGGGTGCCATTGACACCGTCGTGATCTCCTCTTACCTTTTTCCTGTTTCCCCTCTCGTTTGCTCTAGTTAGGTATTTCGCCGTGGCCGAGAACCGCCGTCCGCCATGTCCATTGCAGGGGTAGCCACTGAGATCCTCGGATTGACCCTGTGGCACATGCCCGCTCCTATGCACGCCCATGCCCGAGCCTTCAGCTCTTCTTCCGCACCCGCGGGGCCACTCCCTCTCTGGCTCTCCATGCACATGCACGTGCCACACCGCGTCCGTCACGCCCGCCGTTTCCATCACACTCGCCACAGCCACCGCACCACTGTTTCCGGCGCGACGCACACCCTGGCCGTGCGTCACACTCTCGCTGGCTACGCTCGCCCCGTCTACTGCCGCATATCCCTTCGCTCGCCCCGCTGTCGCGCCCCTGCCTCGCGCCGCCTCCTATCGCGGACATCTTCTGCCGGCCGCCCCCTCAGCCACGCCGGCCGCATCTCTGCCCTCCACCGTCGGCCGCTCGCCTCGCCTGCTGCGTGCTTCTTCCTGCTGCTATGCGCTGTTGTACCATGAAATATGCCAAATTTTGACATCGATCTTGTAATGTGGTATATTCAGAGTAAAAATAAAGCCTAAACAGTGAAGCAGCAGGGGCATCCCCTTAAATCTTGGCGTGTTCCCTCCCGAAACCATGTTGCTTCCTTGGAGATTGTACGGTTTCCATGTGATGTACGTCTTAACTTTTGCGCAACCATATCAAATATTACTGGAACATGTAGATGTCATATGAGGACACCATGCAAAATTTCATGATTTTCGGTCTATGTTTCCATTTTTGTTAATAAAAAACTAACAAACTCAATGTTCGGGGGGCGAGTCTCGGCACTCTCATGATTGAAGTTCCTTTTCCTTTTGATGGGTAAGTCTTAAGAATGGACTCAACAACACAAATAAGATTTTTAACCCAATTTTTTAACTTTTCCACGCACTTGTTCTAGTTTATTTTTTTTATCAACTAGATGTCAAATGTCTAGGAAATCTCTTAAAGCTTATAAAAGAAAATAAGGAAGGGGTAACGAAATAAATTAATATAAATAAAGTGCATAAAAGGAAAAAATGAAATCAAATAATGTACAAAAGAAAAGAAACAAGAAAAAAGGAGAACTAAATGAAAAGAGAAATGCAAAAGAAGGCACTTGGCAAAGAGAAGTGTTGGCCCAGTGCAATAGAAAATGGCACTCAACTAAGAGTTGTTTGCTCGGTGTAAAAAAAAACATTCGGCAAAGATTTATTTGCCGAAGGCAAAACATATAATGTTCTCGGAAAAAATCATGTTTGCAAACAGCTAGCACTCGGCAATATTCCAGATTCAAGTGGTGGTGGGTGTTGAACTGTTGCCTTCATGTACGAAAGTTAGCTTGCTAGGTAGTTAGTAGTTGGTGTCCTCGTCCGATATATGCTAGGTGCAGCTTGATGTATCGGTACAACAAGCTAGCGCATCTATCCAGCATGGCCAAGATGCAGATGCTCTTGCAGAGGCTCTTCTCCGCCCTCCATGGGATTAGGGCTCCTATCTCCAACCAAGTCAGAGCCACCCATCCTTGCATGAGAGAGAAGCTCGCCGCCGGGCGATCCCTTGTTCTCGATGTTGACGCCGGGCTCCTCCTGCCGTCGTCATCATTCCCGTTCCCCTACTTCATGCTTGTGGCGCTGGAGGCCGGAGGGTACCTACGAGGACTCGTACTACTCCTTCTCTACCCAATCATCTTATGCATGGGGGGCAACAGTGACGTGGCCGTGAGGTTTATGGCTATGACGGCCTTCTGTGGGTTGCGCCGGAGCCAGTTCCTAGCTGGCTGTGCAGTGCTGCCCAAGTGGCTCATGGAGGACGTGGCCGCGGAAGGCTTTGAGACGATGAGGATGAGTGGTGCCGCAGGAGGGCGGAGGGTGTGCGTGACCAGGAAGTTGCCGAGGGTGGTAATAGAGGGGTTCCTGAGGGAGTATCTCGACGCAGAGGCAGTCGTCGGGAAGGAGATGAAAGTGCTCTGGGGATTCTACACCGGTCTACTGGAGGAAGGAGACGAGGGTATGTTGGATGAGCAGCAGAAGATCATGCTGGACGGTGATGATGCTGTAGGATTCTCTGGCTCGCTCGAGTTTCTCCAGCATTCTCTCGCACGCTCTTGCAAGGTAGTCCTACGTGACATAAACTTCTCTTAATCTCGTGGTACAAAATAACAAGGGCCGACTATAAGTCACACACCAAGCGGCCTGCTTGGTAAGCAATCAACAAAACTGCAATCAAAAGACTATAAGTCACGCGGCTTAATTTTTTAACTAGCAGTCCAAGTTTACCGTAATCCAACGGCTGGCCATTCTTCTTCTACCTCCACACCATCTTCTTTTTACTCAGCGCCCCAACTCGACGTACTTCCGGGCCGCCTGCTGCGGCACCAACGGCTGGCGGCTTTCCGGTTTGCACCTTGCTGCCCACCTCTTTCCTCACAGCTGCCGCACCATCGCAGTGCTGCCACTGCCCCCTGCTATGTCTTTAAACTCAGACATGTTAGATGAGTTCACCATGTTCTCTCGCATTATTCTTTTTAGTTTGTTCATAGTTGCATTAAGGGTCGAAATTACTATTAGCATTTACCCTACACAAATACACTTTGCTGTTTGCAATTTTTGTACATAATTCATTTTGAAATACAAACTTGAGGTAAGATATTGAGAATAAACACATGGTTATTACTATTATATTAGATTATATCTTCAAAATTACTTCCATAGTGGGATTTCTTGCTATGCCCTTTATTATAGTATAATTTAGTTCGAAAGTACGTTTCCACACCCGGGCTCAGATGCTCCTTGTGTGAATAGTAAAATAAAATAAGTTGAAAAAAGTTCAAAAAATTCAGAACTTTTTTGGCCTTCTTTAAGAAATGTTTGTTGTGCATGCGAAATTTCATCACGAAATCACATTGGCGGAAGGTTGTGGTGAACAAACAAAATCGATGCTTTCAAAACATTATTTTCAATAGCATTTCAGAGAATCGGATTTTTCTCACGCATAACAAACAATTCTTTAAGTATGCTACATTGAAAGTTCAGAATTTCGTTTCACTTTTTTTATTTTACTATTGACACCAGGAGCATTTGAGCCTGGGTGTAGAAACTCCACGTCCAATTTAGTTGTCAAAGTTCCATATTTAAAACTATGTCGATGTCTAATATGGCAATTATCAATAAGATATAACCGGAAATAATCATTATATTATTTTGTATCTTCAGTATTTCAAACCATAGTAGTATTACAATAGCATTTATCATCTGGTAGGGAGTTGTCATAGTCATGTATAAATCTTATACACCTGTAGTATACAATCACGGCAGCATGTAAAATTGGGTTTTAGATTATTTTAGAACTTTGAACTATAATTTTTTATTTTTTCCCAAAAAAGGGCTAAAGGCAGCGGGAGCACATAAAAGCCACACTCTTGAGATATTATACTATATTATGTATTAGACAATTATAAAACTATTTTGGCTTGTGATATGAGTTTTCCATGTACGGGTTTTCCCATAGTACTCGATCATATATTGTATGATGCTGAAGTACTTTTAGGACCAAAATAACTAAATTCTAAGGAGATGGGAGAGCATCCTAGTAGAGAAGTATGTGAGCGTGTAGTTTACAACACAAGTTCCCTGCAACCATATGTTCAGACTTTTCATCTCTAGGAATGTCAGCACGTAATGCAGACCCAGGTTATGTGTACATTTCTTAGATATCCTTATAGATTTCTTAGCCATTTTTATATACAAATAATGTACGATCACTTGTATGCGCATGAAAATAGATTAATACTGACACGAAAATTAAATATTATATTAATATTTTGTCTTATTAGTAGGAGATCACAAGTTCTTACTTTATTCTAGGCATTTAGAAATCAATTGGTACCCATATATGTGATCTTTAATATTCTTTAGTCTATAGCACATTTTGGAAAATACTAATTTTGTATCATGGTTATATATGAAACTTCAATTCAACATTAATTTGAGAGAGAGATATACATACATCGACGACAAAGGACAAAGTCATCAGTAAAATTCTTAGAGTTAATTGGGAATTTGGGATAGAATAAGCATGTGCATCTAGGAGGACTGTAAAGTACTTCTGGTTGTGGTTTTAGTTAAAAAAGGAGAAGACTTATGAAACGGAGAAAGTGAGAAGTTTTTAACTCCCGGCTTAAAATAGGTATTTATGTATAGCGGCCGCGCTCATCCAAGAAATAAGAAGCGGCCAAATAAAAAAAGATATGGCATCATTAGGGACGATTGTAATACGTATTGGAGGTTCCTTGCGTAATAGTACGTGCGTGCAAGCAATATTTTTTTTATTCCACAAAGGCAACACACGGGATGGGCAGAGACGATTGCAAGACATACATATTGCATATTACTTGCATGATGCGTGTAAGCGAGAAGGGCAAGGACGGCCGGCTGCATAAGGAATATGCATTGAGACATTTTCTTTGTGGGGTGAGATGCACTAAGACATTGATTCGAAATTATCAACTCAACTATTCAATCTAACGGCTTATTTTTTTTACTTAAGTTTAATCTAATGGTTTGTTGTTTTTTAAGATGGTGCATCCAATTAGTAAATATAAGATCATTGTAAGAAATATACATGTAGAGGGTAAAATGTAGACTCGATCCTTCTTTTTTTTTTTGAAAAATGGGTTCCTCTGTTCAGTTAATAGAGTAGCATCGTTTACAACCAAGGGAACCACCTCATCCGGAGGAGAATCCATCCAGATACTAGGGGAAGAGTAATTCGCTAGCCTAGATAGTTCATGTGCGACCTGACCTGGTTGCTCTCCCTATTACAATGATCATACACAACGTGATTAAAATCTAATGACATATAATAACAGTCATAAAAAATGGCAGTAGCAACTGAGCTAGACGTACCATCTTTCAAGGCCGAGACCACTTCCACATTATCTGACATCACTTCTATTTTACTGCACTCGAGCTTCAGCGTAAAATGGATCATAACAGAAATTCAACCGTTCATTTGCTGCTGCCACAAATTTGCCCTTGTGGTCCTTACTTTTTTATATTTGGTACTCCCTCCATTCCCTTATACAAGGCCACAAACTCATATTACAGGTACCAAGATAAAATTTAATAACTCATTTGCAAGTCAACTTTTCTTTTCGTTAACCGGAATCATTAATACACCACAGGCATGCAACGAATGAATGAGAAAGAAGTGACTGAGTGTCATTATGACTACATGCATGTACGTATTAAAAAGTTGCTAGTACAAGGAAAAACATCATTAACTTTTGCATCGATTACTGTTTGTGGCCTTGTATTGATGCAAAATATATTTTTGATAGTGGCCTCGTAGTAATAATTGTTTTTTGGTTAGTGCGTATTTGAATGACCACTACTCTCTCCGTACTCGGTCCTTACTTTTTTTTTACATGTTTGCGTGCTTGTTATTTTGTTATAATCATTGCATGGCAATATGTTCTTTAACTTTTATGACCGTACAATTTTGCTTACATATGCATGTGAAACTCGTGACACATTTACTCTTCTCTGTCTGTACGAGTAGAATGTCTACCTCGAGACACGAGTCGACAGAGCGACATGGCAGGCACTACCCCGGAACCAGTACCCCAAGGCCATGGTGTTCCACGACGGCCGCCTAGCATTCCGGCCAACAGCAGGCAGCACGCTCGCCATGTTCATGTGGTTGCCCTTCGGCGTAGCCCTTGGGGCCGCCCGCCTGGCGGTCGCACTCACCATGCCATATCGATACTCCACGCTGATCCTGGCGGCCACCGGCATGTCTTGGCGTCTCAAGGGCGGTGAGCTGCCGACGTTGCTGGGCGCTGACGGTGAACGACGACGTCGGCACGGGCAGCTGTACGTTTGCAACCACCGCACGCTTATCGACCCGGTGTATGTGTCGGTGGCGCTGGACCGACCGGTGCGCGCTGTGTCATATAGCCTAAGCCGCCTCTCGGATCTCATCTCGCCGATCGGCCGCACGGTGCGGCTGGCACGAGATCGCGTCGTCGACGGACGCACCATGACCCGCCTCCTGGACCGCGGAGACCACGTCGTCGTCTGCCCCGAGGGAACCACCTGCCGGGAGCCGTACCTCCTCCGGGAGCTCAGCGACGACGTGGTCCCCGTGGGCATCGCCGTCGAGACGGCCATGTTCTACGCTACCACGGCAGGGGGACTCAAATTCCTTGACCCGCTCTACTACCTGGCAAACCCTAGGATGTGCTACACGGTTCAGTTTCTGGAGCGGGTGAGCACGTCTGCAGTCAGGGAGGGGAAGGTGTCGAGCGCCGACATGGCCAACCTCGTGCAGAGGAGGATAGGGGATGCGCTCGGTTACAGCTGCACCATGCTCAACAGGAAGGACAAATACCTCATGCTTGCGTCCAATGATGGCGTTGTCCACAAAGCTGACGGCAAGTGTTCATCTTCTACTGCAGGGAGGAATTAATTGATCACGATTGTTGGAGTTAATCATGATAAGGTGTTCCTGTCCGGTGCGCACGTGTAGCATCAGCCGAATCAGCTATGTAGTAGTAATAGATAGATTATTGTTTTTTTGTTTTTGAGATAGGTAACCACTCATGTCAAGTGATAGTAATAGATAGATTATGTGTACTTTACATCAACAAGATCGGAAAGCAATAAACTTCACTGGAGCAATAAATTGTGGTGTCCTTTGTTGTGTTCTGTCTGTGTATTTTCCAGTTCATCGATCTCTCCCGGTTGAATATATCCACCTGCTAGCTTCATACTCCCTTCGTCTCACAATATAAGATCGTTTTTCAATCTAGCTTGGAAAAACGATCTTACGTTGTGAGATGGTGGGAGTAGCTCTTTTTTAGCATCGCCGGTTGACACGTTGGAGTGCTAGCCAAAAGCATCGGCCGCCAGAACGTATTGGCAGCAAGATGTGTACTTGCATGTCCTAGACGGATAGCACTCATCCAAATAAAGCCGTACATACGGATCGAGGCCAACAATGATGCGTAGACTTTTGAAGCGAGTGCATTGCATTATTTTATTTTAAGGAGCCTGGTAAATGCCACACGTGTGGCTGTGGCCCAAAGCAAACCATCCCTATGACACTTATCATTTGGGTATTTTAAAGACCCTAATATCTTGCTGACATTCCAATAGGGAAGACCAGCACGAACGATCGTACGCATGGAAAGTAATCAGCACGAACGATAGTACGATAGAGCTGGATGGTTTGCCCTACCGTTAGTTTTTCGGAAACACTAACGCCCACACGTGTGGGCGTTCTCCAACTCGCCCACACTTCTGGATGGTCATTGATTGTCTTTTGCACGAATCTTGACACGAAAAGATAGATTTGGTGTGCCACGTAGGACGGGGCTAGTGTGTAGGCGTTGGAGAGTTTGCCCACACGCCCTGCATAACGCTGTTGCAAGCTGCGCTCTGTGGGCGAACTAGTTTCTGCCTACACAGCCACCACCTAGTCCATACGCGTGTGGGCGAACTGATTTTCGCCCACACGACACTCCTACCTTGTGGATGGCAACTGCAGTTACACGAACGTGGCAACTTGGTAAACAAACATGGCAACTGTGATTCTTTTGCTAGACGGCAACTGCAGTTGCACGTACGTGGCAACCAGATAAACACACACAACTGTGATTAACTATACATGGCAACTATGGTTGGACCACACGTGGCAACTAGGTAAACACACATGGCAACTACTGTTTGACCATGTGTGGCAAGTAGTTAATCGCACACGTCAACTACGGTTTGATTACACGTGGCAACTACCATAAATTAGACATGGCACCTATAGTTAATCAAAACAGATAGAGTTGCCATGCTTTTACAACTACACTTGCCATCCCGGACAACTACATTTGCCAACTAGGATGGCAACTAAATCGTCATCCTGCGGGTACCTAACGTAGCTGCGCTAGGACATGTGGGCATTTTTGCTTCGTGCCACACGCGCGGGATGGAGATGAATAGTACTTTTTGGGCGTGTGGCATGAAGTAGCCACGCCCATACGTGTGGGCAATTCTAATGTCCGCCCACACACAACCCGTGTGGGCTGCCTCCTGCTCACACCACACACGGTGTGTGGCCAGACCCTTTAACGCCCACACGTGTGGGCGTTATCTGCGTCCTAGTTTTTTTTAGTTCGCCTCGTTGCTAGTCCGCGATCCTATTTCACGCGTAGGTCGTCCGATACAAACCATTCGGGATCCGTTTTCAGCTCACTTCCGGTTTTGCGAACGTTCTAATATCTTCCCAAACCGGTTTTCCTTTTTTCTTTTTTTTCTTGTTTTTCTCCTTTTCTTTTGTTTTTATCATTTCTTTTCAATTATTCTTTTATTCGTTTTCTATTTTTTGTTTTCTCTTTCCAAACTTCCAAAAAATTTCTGAATCCGGGAACATTTTTCGAAATAGGTGAACATTTTTTAGATTCGAACATTTTTCAAATCAGGGGTGTATACTTTCCGAAATCCAGAATTTGTTCATCGAATTCATAAAATGCTTATCACATTTCAAAATGTTCAATATTTTTTTAAGTAAATCTTAAGAATTTTTAGAAAATGTTCACCAACTTCAAAATATGTCTTGAAACCAAATTTGTTATTCAAATTAAAAACTGTTCACTAAACTGATTATTTGTTTATGAAATTTAGAAAATATTTATCTAATCTCAAAAATTATTTTTTGAAATCGAAAAGATGCTCACCAGAATTAAAAAAATCATAACAAAAAATTTCATTATAATTTAAGACGTTTATCAAAATAAAAAAATGTTCATGTTTTTGAAATTGTTAATATCGTTCTGAATTGTTTAACAATATATTGGACAGGAAAAAAACCGTCTAACGTTTTTTTGAAATCCTGAACTTTTAAAAAAGCAAAAAAAGATAGAAAGAAAACAGAAAAAAAAGGATTTATACAAACAAGGGAGCTCTGTCCCGTCTTGGGCCAGCCCAATTTGTAGCATGGGTGACCCATAGGGAGTGCATGCTGCTCCTTTTTGCAGCGCGCATCATGCGTGAACCCACCCCTGGCCCTAAAAACATCCAAGCAAGCACTCATGGCTAAAAATAGCTGGAATTTCCCAAGCTTTATAGTAGATTCAAACAACACACTGAATTTTTTTTGCCAGGAGTACACAAAATTACAAAACAAAAAGAGTCGGTGGCAATTTCTGAGAATATATTTTGGTGAAAATTTTCTTTAAAACAACCCGAATATATAGCAATCATCAAATTTAGGTCGCCAGGTTTGGGACTAAACAATTGAGATCTATTTTTTTTATTTTTTTTTCTATTCTAGTATTGACAAACAAATTACCATGTCAAAATGCATACAAAACTTGTCGTTTTCCGATAGTGTTGCTTTCGCAATAGAAAATGTAACACGGAAAAGAAGAATGAACGGTATGAACCTTTCTGACAAAAATTGACATTCATACTTAGAAAAACAGATCTATCTTGAATTTGCCGTTCAAAAGTATTTGAGATGGCAAAGACATGTACATCAATGAGGCATACATGTGGCAAAAAATACAGAGCAAATTCTCGCGCACCCTCTAAGAACAAGTACAATAGGTCCTAATCAGCTAGTTGCAAGCCGCTTCACATCCGCAAAATCTGTGCTGAAGGGGATAGAAGGGAGGAGATAGAAGGGAGCAGGTGTTCCGTCTATCCCCCGGCTAAAACACAAAGATTGAAGACAAGCAGACCGCTTGAAGCCTGGTACGAGTGGTAGATATAGCATTCCCAATCTCATGAACTTCCGAGCGGTAGAGAAAGGAGGACATGTTGCCAGCCCGATGGCAGCGGTACAGATAGCTCATATGCTTATGCACTACAAGAACCCCCCTATAGCAACACAATGATGTGTTGTCGTTTGTCCATATAAGTGTTGCTAAGGGCTACACCAACGGATTATTATGTGTTGTCCTAGGTGGCGTTGGAAGGGTCTATAACAACATATATTTAACCTCTATGGGTAACAACAGATTCATGCAACGCTTCTATGGGTTGGTAATCTGAAGAATAATCTGTTGCAAGGCAACAACAGATTCATGCAACGCCTCTATGTGTTGTTATTTGCACAATGGACTAACCTCCTTATATAATCATTTATAACAACAGGTAGTTCGAATAGCAGTACAACTGTACAAGGCACAACTTCAGTAAAATTTGAAAGTAGAAATGAAATTAATATATTTATTCAATTGCACAATCTGTGACATTACAATGCAAGTATCTTCATTTAGGAGTACATCACTTTCTTAGAAAGTACATTTTACATAATATAAAATTTCCAAACATTCATACGATTGTCTTCGACTCCTCCAAGTACCAAGCATCAACACATAGGGGCTGTTTGGCTTGCGCCCACGCTAACCCTACCAAAGATAGGCTCGCCAATTTGGCGGACAAATTCGCCACTGCCATCTCGCCAAGAGTTGGAGCAGAAAACTGAACGCAAGACCAAAAAGTTGGCGTCCATCCAAAAGCTGGCCAACGCAGTTTACCAATAATTTGGTGTGGCGGCTCCCGGCTCTGAACCAAACAGACCCATATGCTCCAAGGATCCAAGTAACCATGTACAGTATTATTGTACTTCTCAACCTACAGCGATAAAACCAAACCGAATACTATTCAGACATATATTTGAAAGTTGTTGTTTCAAAATGTACATGCTATGCATTGTACCTAAAGGATCCATATAAAAATTACCGTGTGCAAGAAAAGATCGTTGGGAGAAAATACAAGCTTATGAATGTCTGACAAATAACTTAGTACTCCCTCCATCCCAAAATAAGTGTCTTGACTTTGTACTAACCTTAGTACAAAGTTGTACTATAGTTGTACTTATTTTGGATATGCCCCCATATGACAAATATCTAGTAGTAAGGCTGCATGAACTTCTACAACAACTAGTAAAGTGTCCGTGCGTTGCTACGGGCCATAATGCGGGTAAATGAATCAAATACTTCCTCTATTTCTAAATATTTGTCTTTCTAAATATTTCAACAAGTGACTACATACAGAGCAAAATGAGTGAATCTACACTCTAAAATATTTCCATATACATCCATATGTGGTAGTCCATTTGAAATCTCCTAAAAGACAAATATTTAGGAACGGAGGGAGTAGATTATTAAGTGACATAGATAAGTGATGAAAGTGAACAAAGTCATGGCCTGCATTCTTCATTTCAGATTGGTCAGCAATATGATCCATCCACCAATAGTACTTGATTCAAGCACAAGCTTTTGCATCACATTTGTATAGCAATTAAGGCTTTAGCAATTTCATGATTGAACAATTATATGATATATCTCTATGTTGTAAATTCTCCTTCACCTGAAGATCCACGGGAATGGTGACCATGGTCTCCATCTTGAAAATTTCTTTTGTAGAACAGGGCATGCAGTAGGGTCACGAGGGCTTCGCTGCATGGGGACATTAACTTTGTTGGTTTCATGTTGACAAATGAAGTGTGAACCATAAGTCAATAAAAGTCGCTGGCTTTTCAATGCGCGGTGATTGGCTTTGTTCATTTTATGTTGGCAACATAAATAAATAAAAGTAACTGTGTGTGGCAATGCACATATCAACTAATGCACAAAAGTTTGAAGTATATACTAAGTATGCTACTTGAAACTCAAGCTAACATTAATATATATGTTATTGAAAGTAAACATCTCTTGTGAAAATGTGTTTGCTTCACCCGAGGAAGTGTGAACCAATACAAAAGGTGTACATGTGGCGACTTATGATTGATACCATCTGCCAATGGCAAATAGTTTCCACTTCTCTTACAAAAAGCACAAATTCTTTGCTTGGCTTATCATTCAAGATCGGGTTTGGACGGCGGATAGACTTCAACGGAGAGGATGACCAAACTGTGGTCTCTCTCAGCTTTGTAAAAAGGAACCTGAGATGGCAACGCAGATCATCTTCCAATGCTGATACACGATGCACATTTGGACGGAGATAAAAAAATTGGATGAGATTGACCAATCTGGAGATCACTATCTGGAGAAACTTCCAAACCGTGATGGAGTGGTGACACCACACGGAGGGCGTCAATGCCAACGTGAGAAAGGGCCTTGCATCCCTCGTCATGTTGGTCCCTTGGTTGATTTGGAAAAAGCGGAACGCGCAGGTGTTTAGAAATGTGTCATCCTTGCCAACTATAATCACATCTAAGATTAAGACCAATGATGGGTTATTGGGGTTGGCGGGGGCATAGCGTCTATGTTCTTTAATGCCACAAGAGTAGGCTTATTTTTTGGCGTTGTCCTTTGTCGACCGGCTATGTATTTCCAACCTCTTCTCTTATTTTTTTTATGGGAAGGCCTTCATGGCTAGCTTTACTAAATAAACCACACTTACATCGTCTACTAATAAAAGAGAGATAAAAGGGGGTGGGGAGTCCAGCCAGACAGACGGTGGATCATCTCGACCCCGAAGAGCTAGCACATGAGCTACAAAATTTGATTCTCTATTACAATGCTCTAAAGAAACCTCCCCAAATTCACTTAACAAGCTTCTGCATTCATCTAGAATAGGTGCTGAAATCATGGAGTATCTGGTATTAAGATTAAGCGCTTCAACCACCACCAGATTATCCATTTGAACTAAAATAAAGTTGCACCCAATATTGAGAGCTAGTTTCAATCCTTCGACCAGAGCTACAGATTCAGCCGAGACAATGTCCGCTACATGCTCGAGTTTTGATGTAGATGCAGCCACGAACATGCCACCGCTGTCCCTAACAATCGCCCCACAGGATCCTGTGTGTTCATTTTCAGAGAAAGAAGCATCAACATTTGAAGCTAACAAGCCATAGAACAGTCTCCTCCAGTGATTCCAAACTCTTCTTAACTAATGAGATGATGCAAATCTTTTGCCTCCGTTTCGAAAAAAACAGAAGTAGATATCAAGTACTTGAGGCATGAAAAAAATTAACAAGGCATGAAAAAATCTAATAAGATCTATAAGCAAGTTGTTTTTCCTCCGTGTTGAAGGAAGTGAAATATAAGAGTAATAAACTATCATAACTCCGGATATATTTTAGTAAATTGAAGTGAAATGTAAGAGTAATAAACTCTAATAACTACGGACATATTTTAGTTAATTTACATATTTCTAAAGCAATAGTGTTGCCAATTAACTAAATTATAAATGATGATACAAAGTGAACAGGATCCCATGTATACAATACTAACAAAATATGTCTTCATTAAAAATAGTATCTTAACAGGACAGTCTTAACTGTTTGTGTTGCACAACCTTGTGGTTTTCCCATGTCTACCACAGCCTTTACGTACAACTTTGACCTTGTTTATCACAGTCCATGACAAAGCTCCTGACAACAGCTAAGGTAGAGATCGTAGAAACCTTTATTGCACTTTCCAGTTTCTAGCCCAAAGAAAACATATGACTTAACACACCCAAAAGCCCACAATAGTTTGCACACTTCAAAACTGAAGCGAGACTAACCAGTTTATCCACTCATTTTCTTCCCATGCATTATTGCCTATTAATATTATGCAAGTAATAACAATAGGAACAGCAGAGCCAATGGAGTACTAACTGATACTATTCCTAAATACTCCCTCCAAAGTTGTACTAAATCGAAGACACTTATTTTAGGACAGAGGGAGTAGATGATAAGGCCATCCTAGAACTAATGCAGTCAAAATTCTGAAATTTGTATAACTAATAAACACAAAAAATTTGATTCTGGCTCAAATATATGGTACTGGTATATTTTTATAGTATCAAGTTAACATCAATAGGAAGAGAGTACTGATACATTTTTACAGTACCTAGTTCACACCGATTTAAAAAAAGTATTGGTCAATGGGTTGTACCGGAGAAAGTCATTGTCTGGAACTACAGAGTAAGGAGGGATAGCAGTCATGTTCTAGAGGTAGAGAAATTCAAAAACTTGCATTTCTAAAAAATAAATGGGGATACCTTTAATTGTTGCCTCAATTCAATGAGCAACACAGCAGCAGTAGCAGGATTGGTGAGTTCACTCCGTTCAATCATTTACAGAAAGTCATCATCGCTGATGTCCATCTAGATCATCTTGTCTTCATTGTCCTGCTCGTCCCTCAACGGCTTTTATTTTTATAGAATCTTCTATACTCTAGGGAGAGACTTTATTCTTACATCCAGGGTGTTAGGCTTGGCAGTATCTTGCTATAACTTTAGCAATCCAATACTTATCTTAGTAAACTGCCCCTGCAGCAATGAGGACATCAACACTGAAACCAAAAAACTTATAGCCAAGCAATAGTACAAATGTCACCCCCTAACAATACGTCGATAGAATTCTGTTGCCAACCCGTAAATATGAACCAACTGTGGTTGCATCGACCCATATCCTGCAAAGGATGCCCAAATGCCAGACTTCAACAACAGAGTGTAAAATTCTACTATGCCATATAATTTAGGCGTTTCTCTTTAACTTCAAAAAATGATGTATGACCTGAACCTTTCAAATTCGTTTATTCAATGTCCAGGTTGGTGAAATGCAGTTCCTCTAAAAAAATTGAATGAGTGACTATAGGTACAGTAGTATGACCAAAAGTATGGGCGATGAAACTACATGTTTACTGTCCATAATCATGTTCTTGGGCTCTACATTTCGATGTGCATACCAAGGTGCGTGAAACCCCAAACTGATTATCTCCCAAATAAGTACTAACCAAACAGAAAGATGACGGAGGATTCCAATAGCTAAGTTAATGTACAAGCTAGCATTAATAGCAACACCAGAAATTGGAGATTAAAAAGAGGAGTCATCATATGTAGCATCATTTACCTTATACTGAAGCTTGGTTAAGAAGAGTGCAGTCACCGATTAAGCTTGGTTCCTCATAGCAGCTAGAAATCACTTCATCAATCGGTGGCACACCACATTTTTTTTAACATCCATCCACTACGGCACTGCTTCAAAGAATTATTATGTCTGGACCACAAAGCCAGCGAAACCCATCCTGCCCAGCAACCATGAGATGAAGTAAGCAGTTAAAGTAAAGATAAATAGAGGAATGAGAGCATATGCCGACATCCGCTCTGTAGTGAGGTCAGTCTCCGTCGTACAGGTCGCGCACTCCATGGAGCCCGCTACCACGTCAAGCGCTTAGCATGTGGTGTCGTTGGTCTGTCCGGGCATCCTGCGAATGTCGACTCTAACGTAGGAAAAAAAACGGCCACCCAACTCCCGATACAAGGGTAGCAAACGACACATCAAGATCAAGCGAACAACAATAAGATCATATCACGATGAGGAGAGCCTGTGTCGCTACCTTGTCAGGTTATATGTCAATGACGGAACCGATTCCTCATCGGCATCGGAGTGTCGATGGCCACCATGTCTCCGGAGCCAGTGAAGGCTACTGGCGTAGTAGGAGAGGAGGACATGCCTGATCTCCTTGGCTACAAAGCGATGAAGCAAGAGGAAATACTCATCGCCCCTGTCGGCAGAGGTGGGTTTCATGTGGCCTCTAGCCAGGACGCCTGTGACGACACACAAAACAATCAAGAAGAGGAATAACTACCAGCCTTGATAGGAAAAGGACACGAAGGATCGGCACACATCGAGCAAGTTATAGCAAAATAGAGGAGGACGGGAACAAATTTGTTTCTTGACTGGACTATCAAATATCGCAGATGCATTTTCCTTTGTGAGGGTGGTGCAAGCAAGATCAGTCATGAGAACATCATCAAATTGGTACACCATGCAACATATATCTTCGGTAGTGCAAGCGGCAAACTTAGCATTTGAGTGTCAAGAAATCCCTATGCGAGAAGAAACATCTTGTTGTAAAGAAGTGCAAGATATGAATTGCATCAATGAATTAAGTCTCCGCAGAAAAATTCAATGAATTAAGTCTTATATATATATATATATATATATATATATATATATATATATATATATATAACTCAGTAATGCATGCTCTGTTGGTGTTAACATAGATTTTTGTACATCACTTATTTTGTGTGATGCAGTTAATATCTCCACAAAATATGTTGAATTGTTCGTAATGGGGTACCATTAAATCACAATGTGACCCAAACTTAGGATTGAGAAGGGATTAGGGAGAGAGAAACAAAATAAGATTTCTAATATAACAAAATGAGATGTCCTACTCTTCTTCTGCACTGGAACTGATTACACGCTACATTGACTCACTGAATGTAGGTAAATACCAAATTACCGGCTGAAGTTATTTTCCATTTCACCTATTTGTTCTGTAGGGAGAGACTACTCGGTGCTCAAGTGGTCTGATGTCTAATAAATCAGTGCTATGATCTCTCTGCTTTGATAAACCATGATGAATCCAAAGCTACAAGCAGAAGACAATAGGTCCTTACAATGCTCGGATTTGTTATGTTTTCCTAAATGTGATGATTGTTGGAGCATCTCCTTTTTAGTTTCCCGCGCCAAGACCTAAAGAAAAAAATGCAGAGTGTGGGGGGCTGACCTTGCTGCTGCAGGCTAGCGTAGATCGAGGAGGCAGTGGCTGCGGGTTTGTAGTAAGACGTCAGGAGAGGGTGATGCCTGGGTCATTGGATGTCACCCCCAAGCATAGATCTCCCCTTCCTGCTTTTGATTGCCTCTCGATCTCACAAGAGCGGCTGGAAGACACACGTGCCCTCAATTGAAGTTTCATGTTCTCCCCATTAGTGATCGCACTGAATCAAGAAGCAAAATGTCAGACAAACAGATTACCTGGAGTGAAGGCATCAGGTAAACAAATTATCTGAATCAAAAATCTCACTAAAAACAGAATCAAAAAGCTAGATGCCAAACAGATTGAGTACTTTGCCTGGTATACATACTTGTCCCACCTTGCATCAACCCCGTGCATGGTGGTGGCATCAACAGCGTCATGAGCTCCTGCTGCCCTTGCGTCGATAGAAAGGTTGTCATTGTCGGTGCCGCGCGCCTCCGAACCAAGGATCTGTTTGGCATGGAGGAGAGCGCGATCAGATTGATGCGTCCATCCCCAAACAACGAGCCAAGATAAAGAATATCATGACTGGGAGTTGTGTGTCCCCACTTTGTGTCTGCAATCACCTCCTTTCTATAGCTCCAAATTAGGGGAGCAACTATTCGTTCCCAGCGAGACGGTCTATGTAGGTGCCGCCGCCGGCGGCGACGACCCACCACAAAAGATTGTCTTCGAGCCGTGAGTTGCCGCACCCAACCCCAAGGACCTGCAGGTGGTAGATATTTATTGGGGAAAACGACCAATAAAGCATGACTAAAGTTTAAACTTTGCATAACTAAAAAGTAATCAATGTATCAAAGGATTTGATCTGTGGGCATTTTCCTTTTTCCCAAGTAACAACGTCAAACTTTTCAGGGGAAGGGTATATACAATGTTTACTAAACTGAATGCTTTCCATGTGTTTTTAAATAATTGGATCCTTCATCTAGTTCTTTTGCTGTCTCCTACAAATTCTTTAAAGAGTACTACTACACTGCAGCAAAATAATGCAATACCTAGAGTTAAATCTATCAATTTTGGCACATACGTACTTGCATGGTATTCTCCTCCTCTGTCAGCATTTCTCTATCCAATTCGTGCCTGCATGAACATGGTGGCGACAAGAACACCCAACCCCAAGGACCTGCAGAACAAGAACACGCAACATACATGGTGGTGAGATGGCGTGCTTCAACTGCAGTGAGTCCCCGGCGTGGCCGGATCCCCTTTGGTAGCGATCGCAGCGCCGTCGGCGGTGGGCATCAGATCGACCTCTCGTGCAGCCAGTCGCTGCCCTCGTTGCCGCGGATGGAGGCTGCCTCCTCGCCGGATCGGGTCAGAGCGGCGTCCCAAGAGACAAGACGCACACGGTGCCCGCCGCCTCGATCTACCTCTCGCAGCGCGGTCCATCTGGACGAGATGGGGCCGTGGTGGATCTGGCCGCCGCCCCGCTGACTTGCCCGAGATGATCTGCGGCCTCCCCGCTCGTGGTGGGCAGCGCCGGCATGGAAGAGAGCGGCGCGGGCGGAGGGAGAAGCAGTGGATGGAGCGGCAGGAGGTGGGGCTGGTCGAGAGGAGCTCCGGTGCGGCGGCGGCTCAAGGAACCCTAGCGCGCGAGAGGGATATCGGGGAGAGAAGTTGTTTGTGCGATGGGAGATACGGGAGCGGCTCGGGGGGTTTTCGGGATGGAGAGCAGAAAACCGGTGGGTAGCACGTACATGCAGGAAATAAACCAGGGGGAGCGCGGTGCAAGGTGGGATGAAATAAAACCACCGAAAAAAAATCATGACAAAAAAAAACCGATGAAGGTGGTACGAAAAAAAACCTGAAAGCGAGACTACCAACTGCTCCATTAGGAATAGAGATTGTACTCTAGACCAGAATTTATATATTGATCAAACTAAGCATGTGTGCTGGTGCCCACATTTGACAAGGGAAAAGAGGTGGTGATGCTAGAGGACCCTGTCATTGAGGCCACTCATGAGCACACTCTTCCCATTCACATTGTTAAATTGTGATCCAAATTCTACCATGTTGGACTAGAAGTAGTACAAACGGTGTGAGCCTTTGCGTTGTTACCGACGCGTACGGTACAACTCGTTCACTTGTCCTACAAGGACTCTTATGTGTTGCCCCTCATATATACCCCGTGTAGTCGCACCTAAGACGGTATCTCGTCTTGTGCTTGTAATACTTCTGCTCATAGTAATTGTGCCTTCGGGCGTCCGTGGTTTTCTCCTGCAAGGGTTTCCACGTAAAAATCGATGTGCTCTCGTGTCTCATTTATTCTCGTTTATCGGCTCGTAGTACTTCAACTAGTGCTAGTCACGTGGAAGCTACAATGCACGTTGGTTATTAGTCCGGTACTCCGCTGCTCCGTCTACCCGTGATCTATCAGGTGCTATTTTTTTTTATTTCGTTGATCCGCATTAATTCTGTCAAGAATTTCCTATCAGCTTGCACAATTTTGTGTACACAGTTTTATCGACTCATGGCATCCATGAAGTACGATCTTCCGCTGCTGGACTATGACACAAGATTTACCCTATGAGAAGTCAAGATGCGGGCGTTGTTGGTACGGTCCGACTATGATGAAGCACTCGATAGTTTTGGGAAGAATAGAATTCATGACTGGACTGATGAGAAGAAAAGAATTGATTGTAAGGTTTGTCACAAATTTAACTTCATTTCAATAATAATATTTTACAGGAAGTTTTGAGCGAGAAAACTGCCACCGCTCTATGGTGAAAGCTGGAAAGGATTTGCATCACTAAAGATCTCACCAGCAAGATGCATCTGAAACAAAAATTATTCCTGCACGGATTACCCGAGGGAGGTAATATTTTGAATCATATTTCAGAATTTAAAGAGATCATATCTGATCTAGCTGCAATGGAGGTTAAGTATGAAGAGGAAGATTATGCTTTAATGTTACTTTGTTCACTGCCAAGTTCTTATACCAATTTTGGAGACACCATATTATATAGTCGTGATACTCTCACACTTAATGAAATTTATGAAGCTTTAAACTCTAGGGAGAAGATGAAATTAATGATGCCTCATAATGGTTCGAGTTCATCCCAAGCGGAGGGATTATCTGTTCATGGCAGGACAAAGGAGAAGAACTCGAATAATGGAAACAGAGGCAAAATTAAGAACAGCCACAGGGGTCGGTCGCAATCCAGAGACAAGAAATATTGCAGATATTGCAAGAGAGACAGGCATGATATCTTAGAGTGTTTCAAGTTGCAGAACAAAGAAAAGAGGAAAGGTAACAAACAAGGTGAAAATTTTGCTAAGTTGCTCATGATGATAGCTCCGATGATGCTCTTGTCGTTATTGCTGGATGTGCCGAGACCAATGATGAGTCTGTACTTGACACTACATGCACTTTTCATATGTGTCCACATAGAAATTGGTTTAATATTTTTGATTTCACTTCATCTACTGGTTCCGTTTTGGTGTTTGATAATCCACCATGCAAGATTGAAGGCATAGGTTCCATTCGAATCAAGATGTTTGATGGCACAATCAAAACTTTGACAGATGTTCGGTATATTCCGAAGATGAAGAGGAATCTTATCTCTGTGAGTGCCCTTGATGCAAAGGGATACAAATATTCAGGTGGAGATAGTGTTTTAGTGGTCACCAAAGGCTCCCTTGTTGTGATTAAAGGTGACTTAAGTTCGACCAATGGTCTTTATTACCTTCGAGGTTCTACCGTTTCAGATAACACTACTACAGTTATTCCAAAGAATTATGATTGTGATGTTGCTAACCTTTGGCATATGCGTCGTGGATATATGAGTGAACTTGGTTTAGCAGAGTTAAATAAGAGAGGTCTTCTTGATGGATATGAACCTAGTAAATTGAAATTTTGTGAGCATTGTATCTTCGGCAAGCACAAGAGGGTGAAGTTCAACACTTCGACTCATACAACCGAATGTATTCTTGATTATGTGCATTCTGATTTATGGGGACCATCTCGCAGAAAGTCACTAGGTGATGCTAGTTACATGCTGACTATTATTGATGACTATTCGAGAAAAGTTTGGCCTTATTTATTTAAGCATAAATATGAAGCATTCTTAGCTTTTAAGGAGTGGAAGATTATGATTGAAAGGTATACCGAAAAGAAGGTAAAGATACTTCGCACTGATAATGGTATGGAATTCTGTTCTAAGCAATTTAAGAATTATTGCAAGTCTGAAGGCATTGTCAGACACTACACTGTTCCTTATACTCCTCAACAAAACGGTGTTGCTGGGCATATGAACAGGACCATTATTTCCAGAGCCCGTTGCATGTGGTCCAGTGCAGGTTTGCATAGGCGTTTTTTGGCTGAGGCCGCTTCCAATGCCTGTTATTGTTGGGGACGTAGTAATTTCAAAAAAATTCCTACGCACACGCAAGATCATGGTGATGACATAGCAACGAGAGGGGAGAGTGTTTGTCCACGCACCCTCGTAGACCGTAAGCGGAAGCATTAGCACAACGCGGTTGATGTAGTCGTACGTCTTCATGATCCGACCGATCCAAGCACCGAACGTACGGAGCCTCCGAGTTCAGCAGACGTTCAGCTCGATGACGATCTCCGGCCCTCCGATCCAGCAAAGGCTCCGGAGATGAGTTCCGTCAGCACGACGGCATGGTGACGATGATGATGTTCTACCGGCGCAGGGCTTCGCCTAAACTCCGCGACGATATGACCGAGGTGGAATATGGTGGAAGGGGGCACCGCACACGGCTAAGGAACGATCCGTAGATCAACTTGTGTCTATGGGGTGCCCCCTGCCCCCGTATATAAAGGAGTGGAGGAGGGGAAGGCCGGCCCTCTCTATGGCGCACCCTAGGGGAATCCTACTCCCACCGGGAGTAGGATTCCCCCTTTCCTAGTCCAACTAGGAATCCTTCCAAGTATTAGGAGTAGGAGACAAGGAAGGGGGAGGGAGAAGGGAAGGAAGGAGGGGGCGCAACCCCTCCCCCTAGTCCAATTCGGACCAGGCCTTGGGGGGGCGCGCGGCCTGCCCTAGGCAGCCCCTCTCTCTTTCCCGTATGGCCCAATAAGGCCCAATACTTCTCCCCCGTATTCCCGTAACTCCCCGGTACTCCGAAAAATACCCGAACCACTCGGAACCTTTCCGATGTCCGAATATAGTCGTCCAATATATCGATCTTTACGTCTCGACCATTTCGAGACTCCTTCGGTACATCAAAACTCATAAACTCATAATATAACTGTCATCGAAACCTTAAGCGTGCGGACCCTACGGTTCGAGAACAATGTAGACATGACCGAGACACGTCTCCTGTCAATAACCAATAGCGGGACCTGGATGCCCATATTGGTTCCTACATATTCTACGAAGATCTTTATCGGTCAGACCGCATAACAACATACGTTGTTCCCTTTGTCATCGGTATGTTACTTGCCCGAGATTCGATCGTCGGTATCCAATACCTAGTTCAATCTCGTTACCGGCAAGTCTCTGTACTCGTTCCGTAATACATCATCTTGCAACTAACTCATTAGTTGCATTGCTTGAAAGGCTTATGTGATGTGCATTACCGAGAGGGCCCAGAGATACCTCTCCGACATTCGGAGTGACAAATCCTAACCTCGAAATACGCCAACCCAACAAGTACCTTCGGAGACACCTGTAGAGCACCTTTATAATCACCCAGTTACGTTGTGACGTTTGGTAGCACACAAAGTGTTTCTCCGGTAAACGGGAGTTGCATAATCTCATAGTCATAGGAACATGTATAAGTCATGAAGAAAGCAATAGCAACATACTAAACGATCGGGTGCTAAGCTAACTAAATGGGTCATGTCAATCACATCATTCTCCTAATGATGTGATCCCGTTAATCAAATGACAACTCATGTCTATGGCTAGGAAACATAACCATCTTTGATTAACGAGCTAGTCAAGTAGAGGCATACTAGTGACACTCTGTTTGTCTATGTATTCACACATGTATCATGTTTCCGATTAATACAATTCTAGCATGAATAATAAACAATAATCATGAAATAAGGAAATAAATAATAACTTTATTATTGCCTCTAGGGCATATTTCCTTCAGTCTCCCACTTGCACTAGAGTCAATAATCTAGATCACATCACCATGTGATTAACATCGATAGTTCACATCATGATGTGATTAACACCCATAGTTCACATCGCCATTTGACCAACACCCAATGGATTTACTAGATTCAGTAATCTAGTTCACATCGCTATGTGATTAACACCCAAAGAGTACTAAGGTGTGATCATGTTTTGCTTGTGAGAGAATCTTAGTCAACGGGTCTTTCACATTCAGATCCGTTATGTATTTTGCAATTTTCTATGTCTACTATGCTCTGCACGGAGCTACTCTAGCTAATTGCTCCCACTTTCAATATGTATCTAGATCGAGACTTAGAGTCATCCAGATCAGTGTCAAAACTTGCATCGACGTAACCCTTTACGACGAACCTTTTGTCACTTCCATAATCGAGAAACATGTCCTTATTCCACTAAGGATAATTTTGACTGCTGTCCAGTGATCTACTCCTAGATCACTATTGTACTCCCTTGCCAAACTCAGTGTAGGGTATACAATAGATCTGGTACACAGCATGGCATACTTTATAGAACCTATGGCCAAGGCATAGGGAATGACTTTCATAAGTCATTCTCTTTCTATCTTCTGCCGTGGTCGGGTTTTGAGACTTACTCAATTTCACACCTTGTAACACAGGCAAGAACTCTTTCTTTGACTGTTTTTTGAACTACTTCAAAATCTTGTCAAGATATGTACTCATTGAAAAAAACTTATCAAGCGTCTTGATCTATCTCTATAGATCTTCATGCTCAATATGTAAGCAGCTTCACCGAGGTCTTTCTTTGAAAAACTCCTTTCAAACACTCCTTTATGCTTTGTAGAATAATTCTACATTATTTCCGATCTACAATATGTCATTCACATATACTTTTCAGAAATGCTGTAGTGCTCCCACTCACTTTCTAGTAAATACAGGCTTCACCGCAAGTCTGTATAAAACTATATGCTTTGATCAACTTATCAAAGCGTATATTCCAACTCCGAGATGCTTGCACCAGTCCATAAATGGATCGCTGGAGCTTGCGTATTTTGTCAGCACCTTTAGGATTGACAAAACCTTCTGGTTGCATCATATACAACTCTTCTTTAAATCCATTAAGGAATGTAGTTTTGTTTATCCATTTGCCAGATTTCATAAAAATGCGGCAATTGCTAACATGATTTGGACAGACTTAAGCATCGCTACAAGTGAGAAAATTTCATCGTAGTCAACACCTTGAACTTTGTCAAAAACCTTTTTCGACAAGTCTAGCTTTGTGGATAATAACACTACTATCAACGTCCGTCTTCCTCTTGAAGATCCATTTATTTTCTATGGTTTGCCGATCATCGGGCAAATCCATCAAAGTCCATACTTTGTTCTCATACATGGATCATATCTCATATTTCATGCCTCAAACCATTTTGCGGAATCTGGGCTCATCATCGCTTCCTCATAGTTCGTAGGTTCGTCATGGTCAAGTAACATGACCTCCAGAATGGGATTACCGTACCACTCTGGTGCAGATCTCACTCTGGTTGACCTACGAGGTTCGTTGGTAACTTGATCTGAAGTTACATGATCATCATCATTAGCTTCCTCACTAATTGATGTAGTAGTCACAGGAACAGATTTCTATGATGAACTACTTTGCAATAAGGGAGAAGGTACAATTACCTTATCAAGTTCTACTTTCCTCCCACTCACTTCTTTCGAGAGAAACTCCTTCTCTAGAAAGGATCCATTTATTAGCAACGAATATTTTGCCTTCGGATCTGTGATAGAAGGTGTACCCAACAATTTCCTTTGGGTATTCTATGAAGACGCACTTCTCCGATTTGGGTTTGAGCTTATCAGGATGAAACTTTTTCACATAAGTATCGCAGCCCCAAACTTTAACAAACGACAACTTTGGTTTCTTGCTAAACCACAGTTCATATAGTGTAGTCTCAACGGATTTAGATGGTGCCATATTTAACGTCAATGCAGTTGTCTCTAATGCATGATCCCAAAACGATATTGGTAAATCGGTAAGAAACATCATAGATTGTACTATATCCAATAAAGTACGGTTATGACGTTCGGACACACCATTATGATGTGGTGTTCCAGGTGGCATGAATTTGTGAAACTATTCCACATTGTTTTAATTGAAGACCAAACTCGTAACTCAAATATTTGTCTCCGCGATCAGATCGTAGAAACTTTATTTTTCTTGTTACGATGATTTTTCCACTTCACTCTGAAATTATTTGAACCTTTCAACTATTTCAGACTTATGTTTCGTCAAGTAGATATAGCCATATCTACTCAAATCATCTGTGAAGGTCAGAAAATAATGATACCCGCCGTGAGCCTTAACACTCATCGGATCGCATACATCAGTATGTATTATTTCCAATAAGTCAGTTGCTCGCTCCACTGTTCCGGAGAACGGAGTCTTAGTCATCTTGCCCATGAGGCACGGTTCGCAAGCATCAAGTGATTCATAATCAAGTGATTCCAAAATCCCATCAGCATGGAGTTTCTTCATGCGCTTTACACCAATATGACCTAAACGGCAGTGCCACAAATAAGTTGCACTATCATTATTAACTTTGCATCTTTTGGTTTCAATATTATGAATATGTGTATCACTACGATCGAGATCCAATGAACCATTTTCATTGGATGTGTAACCATATAAGGTTTTATTCATGTAAATAGAACAACAATTTATTCTCTTACTTAAATGAATAACCGTATTGCAATAAACATGATCAAATCATATTCATGCTCAACGCAAACACCAAATAACATTTATTTAGGTTCAACACTAATCCTGAAAGTATAGGGAGTGTGCGATGATGATCATATCAATCTTGAAACTACATTCAACACACATCGTCACTTCACCCTTAACTAGTTTCTGTTTATTCAGCAACTCCTGTTTCGATTTACTACTCTTTGCAACTGAACCAGTACCAAATACCGAGGAGTTGCTATAAACACTAGTAAAGTACACATCAATAACATGTATATCAAATATACCTTTGTTCACTTTGCCATCCTTCTTATCCGCCAAATACTTGGGGTAGTTCTGCTTCCAGTGACCAGTCCCTTTGCAGTAGAAGCACTTAGTCTCAGGCTTAGGTCCAGACTTGGGCTTCTTCACTTGAGCAGCAACTTGCTTGCCGTTCTTCTTGAACTAACCTTCTATCCCTTTGCCCTTTTCATGAAACTAGTGGTCTTGTTAACCATCAACACTTGATGTTCTTTCTTGATTTCTACCTTCATCGATTTCATCATCATGAAAAACTCGGGAATCATTTTCATCATCCCTTGCATACTATAGTTCATCACGAAGTTCTACTAACTTAGTGATGGTGACTAGAGAATTCTGTCAATCACTATCTTATCTGGAAGATTAACTCCCACTTGATTCAAGCGATTGTAGTACCCAGACAATCTGAGCACATGCTCACTAGTTGAGCGATTCTCCTCCATCTTTTAGCTATAGAACTTGTTGGAGACTTCATATCTCTCAACTCGGGTATTTGCTTGAAATATTAACTTCAATTCCTGGAACATCTCATATGGTCCATGATGTTCAAAACATCTTTGAAGTCCCGATTCTAAGCCATAAAGCATGGTGCACAAAACTATCAAGTAGTCATCATATTGAGCTAGCCAAACGTTCATAACGTCTGCATCTGCTCCTGCAATAGGTCTGTCACCTAGCGGTGCATTAAGGACATAATTCTTCTATGCAGCAATGAGGATAAACCTCAGATCGCGGATCCAATCCGCATCATTGCTACTAACATTTTTCAACATAATTTTCTCTAGGAACATATCAAAATAAACATATGAAAGCAACAACGCAAGCTATTGATCTTACAACATAATTTGCAAAATACTACCAGGACTAAGTTCATGATAAATTTAAGTTCAATTAATCATATTACTTAAGAACTCCCACTTAGACAGACATCTCTCTAGTCATCTAAGTGATCACGTGATCCAAATCAACTAAACCATAACCGATCATCAAGTGAGATGGAGTAGTTTTCAATGGTGAACATCTTATGTTGATCATATCTACTATATGATTCACGCTCGACCTTTCGGTCTCCGTGTTCCGAGGCCATATCTGCATATGCTAGGCTCGTCAAGTTTAACCTGAGTATTCTGCGTGTGCAAAACTGGCTTGCACCCGTTGTAGATGGACGTAGAGCTTATCACACCCGATCATCACGTGGTTTCTCGGCACGACGAACTTTGGCAACGGTGCATACTCAGGGAGAACACTTCTTGATAATTTTAGTGAGAGATCATCTTAAAATGCTACCGTCAATCAAAGCAAGATAAGATGCATAAAGGATAAACATCACATGCAATCATTATAAGTGATATGATATGGCCATAATCATCTTGTGCTTGTGATCTCCATCTCTGAAGCACCATCATGATCACCATCGTCACCGGCGCGACACCTTGATCTCCATCGTAGCATCGTTGTCGTTTACGCCATCTATTGCTTCTACGACTATCGCTACCGCTTAGTGATAAAGTAAAGCAATTACAGGGCGTTTGCATTTCATACAATAAAGCGACAACCATATGGCTCCTGGCAGTTGCCGATAACTTCGGTTACAAAACATGATCATCTCATACAATAAATATAGCATCATGTCTTGGCCATATCACATCACAACATGCCCTGCAAAAACAAGTTAGACGTCCTCTACTTTGTTGTTGCAAGTTTTACGTGGTTGCTACGGGATTAAGCAAGAACCAATCTCACCTACGCATCAAAACCACAACGATAGTTTGTCAAGTTGATGCTGTTTTAACCTTCGCAAGGAACGGGCGTAGCCACACTCGGTTCAACTAAAGTTGGAGAAACTGACACCCGCTAGTCACCTGTGTGCAAAGCACGGTGGTAAAACCAGTCTCGCCTAAGCGTACGCGTAATGTCGGTCCGGGCCGCTTCATCCAACAATACCGCCGAACCAAAGTATGACATGCTGGTAAGCAGTATGACTTATATCGCCCACAACTCACTTGTGTTCTACTCGTGCATATAACATCAAACCATAAAAACCTAGGCTCGGATGCCACTGTTGGGGACGTAGTAATTTCAAAAAAATTCCTACGCACACGCAAGATCATGGTGATGACATAGCAACGAGAGGGGAGAGTGTTTGTCCACGTACCCTCGTAGACCGTAAGCGGAAGCGTTAGCACAACGCGGTTGATGTAGTCATACGTCTTCACGATCCGACCGATCCAAGCACCGAACGTACGCAGCCTCCGAGTTCAGCACACGTTCAGCTCGATGACGATCTCCGGCCCTCCGATCCAGCAAAGGCTCCGGAGATGAGTTCCGTCAGCACGACGGCGTGGTGACGATGATGATGTTCTACCGGCGCAGGGCTTCGCCTAAACTCCGCGACGATATGTCCGAGGTGGAATATGGTGGAAGGGGGCACCGCACACGGCTAAGGAATGATCCGTAGATCAACTTGTGTCCATGGGGTGCCCCCTGCCCCCGTATATAAAGGAGTGGAGGAGGGGAGGGCCGGCCCTCTCTATGGTGCGCCCTAGGGGAGTCCTACTCCCACCGGGAGTAGGATTCCCCCTTTCCTAGTCCAACTAGGAATCCTTCCAAGTATTAGGAGTAGGAGACAAGGAATGGGGAGGGAGAAGGGAAGGAAGGAGGGGGCGCAGCCCCTCCCCCTAGTCCAATTTGGACCAGGACGGGCGCGCGACGTGCCCTAGGCAGCCCCTCTCTCTTTCCCGTGGCCCAATAAGGCCCAATACTTCTCCCCCGTATTCCCGTAACTCCCCGGTACTCCGAAAAATACCCGAACCACTCGGAACCTTTCCGATGTCCGAATATAGTCGTCCAATATATCGATCTTTACGTCTCGACCATTTCGATACTCCTCGTCATGTCCCCGATCTCATCCGGGACTCCGAACTCCTTCGGTACATCAAAACTCATAAACTCATAATATAACTGTCATCGAAACCTTAAGCGTGCCGACCCTACGGTTCGAGAACAATGTAGACATGACCGAGACACGTCTACGGTCAATAACCAATAGCGGGACCTGGATGCCCATATTGGTTCCTACATATTCTACGAAGATCTTTATCGGTCAGACCGCATAACAACATACGTTGTTCCCTTTGTCATCGGTATGTTACTTGCCCGAGATTCGCTCGTCGGTATCCAATACCTAGTTCAATCCCGTTACCGGCAAGTCTCTTTACTTGTTCCGTAATACATCATCTTGCAACTAACTCATTAGTTGCATTGCTTGCAAGGCTTATGTGATGTGCATTACCGAGAGGGCCCAGAGATACCTCTCCGACATTCGGAGTGACAAATCCTAATCTCGAAATACGCCAACCCAACAAGTACCTTCGGAGACACCTGTAGAGCACCTTTATAATCACCCAGTTACGTTGTGACGTTTGGTAGCACACAAAGTGTTCCTCCGGCAAACGGGAGTTGCATAATCTCATAGTCATAGGAACATGTATAAGTCATGAAGAAAGCAATAGCAACATACTAAACGATCGGGTGCTAAGCTAACTGAATGGGTCATGTCAATCACATCATTCTCCTAATGATGTGATCCCGTTAATCAAATAACTTAACGAGCTAGTCAAGTAGAGGCATACTAGTGACACTCTGTTTGTCTATGTATTCACACATGTATCATGTTTCCGATTAATACAATTCTAGCATGAATAATAAACAATTATCATGAAATAAGGAAATAAATAATAACTTTATTATTGCCTCTAGGGCATATTTCCTTCAGTTATCTCATCAACGGTTCGCCATCTATTGCTCTTAATAAGAAAACTCCAATTGAGGTATGGTCTAGTTCACCTACTGATTATTCACAGTTGAGAGTTTTTGGTTGCACTGCTTATGCTCATGTTGATAATGGAAAGTTGGAGCCTAGGGCAGTTAAGTGCATCTTTCTTGGTTATAAGTCTGATGTTAACGGTTTTAAATTGTGGAATCCTGAAGCCCAAAAGATTGTTATTAGCAGAAATGTTATCTTTAATGGATCTGCTCTGTTACATAATGTTCCATCTACTAATGTTTCCTTTGAGAGTGAACAGCAGCCTAATGTGCAGGAGCCTACTGTTCAGGTGGAGCATGTTATTGATTCAGGTGATACATCTGGTAAAAATGTTGATGCACATAATGAACCCGTCGTTGATGATGAACATGTCACTCCTACTCCGAATCAGCCAATTGTTCCACCCAGTTGGAATCTTGCAATGACAGAGCTTGGCGAGGTACTAATAAACCTGACAGGTTAATTGAAGAGTGCAATATTGTTTCTTTTTGCTTTATCTGTTGCAGAAGAAATTGGAGGTAATGCTGAGCCTTCTTCATATACAGAGGCTATTATTTCTGGTGATAGTAATAAGTGGATGTCTGCTATGTATGATGAGATGGAATCACTTGAAAAGAATGGCTAGTAAAATTATCTAAAGAGAAGAAACCTATTCGTTGCAAGTGGGTTTCCAAGAGGAAAGAAGGTGTTTCTCCTAATAATGAGACAAGATATAAAGCAAGGTTAGTTGCTAAAGGTTATAGTCAGATTCTAGGTATTGACTATAACGAAGTCTTTTCTCCTGTTGTGAAGCATAGCACTATTCGCACTTTACTGAGTATTGTTGCCATGCATGATTTTGAGCTTGAACAATTGGATGTTAAAACTGCATTCTTACTTGGAGAATTAGAAGAGGATATTTATATGGGACAACCTTAAGGTTTAGTTATTCCTGGAAAAGAAAAGCTTGTCTGCAAGTTAAAGAAATCTTTGTATGGGTTGAAGCAATCCCCTAGATAATAGTACAAGAGATTTGACACTTTTATGCTCTCTCAAGGTTTCAAAAGGTCTAATTATGATAGTTGTGTTCATTTGAAAACTGTTAGTGGTTCAACTATTTATTTGCTCCTTGATGTTGATGATATGCTAATTGCTACAAAGAGTATGTCAGATATTAATGAACTAAAGAAGTAATTGAGTAATGAATCTGAGATCAAGGATTTGGGTGCAGCAAAGAAAATACTTGGCATGGAAATTTCCAGAGATGGACCGTCTGGAAAAGTGTATCTAAGTCAGAAGGGATATATTGATAAAGTTCTTCATCGTTTTAATATGCGTAATGCCAAGCCAGTAAGCACTCCATTAGCTACACACTTCAAATTATCATCAGCTTTATGTCGTAAGTCAGATGCAGATACTGAGTATATGTCTGGAGTTCCCTATTCAAGTGCAGTCGGTTCACTTATGTATGCCATGGTTTGTTCTCGTCCGGATTTATCATATGCATTGAGTGTTGTTAGTAGATACATGTCTAATCCTGGAAAAGAGCATTGGAAAGCAGTTCAGTGGATTTTCAGATATCTGCGAGGTACTTCTAATGCTTATTTACAGTCCGGGAAAACTAGCGATGGACTTGTTGGATTTGTTGATTCTGATTTTGCTGGTGATTTAGATAAGAGAAGATCACTCACAGGTTATGTTTTCACCATTAGTGGATGTGCTGTGAGTTGGAGAGCAACTTTGCACTCTATTGTGGCTTGTTCCAGTACTGATGTCGAGTATATGGCTATTTCTGAGGCATGCAAAGAAGCTATTTGGTTGAGAGGTTTGTACGCTGAGCTTTGTGGAGATTCATCTTGTCCTATCGTATTTAGTGACAGTCAAAGTGCTATATATCTTACAAAGAATCCAATGTATCATTAGAGAGCAAAGCACATTAATGTCAGATATCATTATATTCGAGATGTTGTTGCTGAAGGCAATTTGAAGGTATGCAAGATATGTACCCATGATAATTCTGCTGACATGAAACAAAGCCAGTTCCTACCAATAAGTTTGAGCTTTGCTCAGGCCTAGTTGGTATTCCTCACTAGTCCTATGGACGTTGACGCACAAGGTGTTTATGCTGATTTGGATGGAGTTTTTTACTTTCTTCGACTACTGGAGGGAATTTGGCTCACGGTGGAGATTGTTAAATTGTGATCCAAATTCTACCGTGTTGGACTAGACGTAGTACAAACCATGTGGGCCTTTGCGTTGGTACCGACGCATACGAGTACAACTCGTTTAGTTGTCCTACAAGGACTTTTATGTGTTGCTCCTCATATATACCCCATGTAGTCGCACCTAAGACGGTCTATCGTCTCGTGCTTGTAATACTCCTCTTTATAGTGATTGCGCCTTCGTGCGTCCGTGGTTTTCTTTCGCAAGGGTTTTCTACGTAAAAATCGGTGTGCTCTCTTGTCTCGTTTATTCTCGTTTATCTAACACACATCATTCCCAAAAAATGCCTCCATGGTACTTATGTTAACCATTGTTTCTGTTTTGTTTTTCTTGTTTGATATAGGTGGGCCAATGGATCTGCGATGGTGGTCAGCCGTCTGCTGCGTGCAACACACCTGGTATGTGAACATGACTGCAAGTTTTTTGTGTGTGAAAATTGATCATGAAAACGGTGAATCGAACCAAGTCAATTGCCTCCTCGTGTGCATTCATTCATACGGCCCAAAAGTACGATAAGATAGAAGTACCCGGAGAAGTTGGGTCTCCATCCTGAGGAACCTATCGTCTGTGATGTGATCGGGTATCATTATAAGATGGAATGATGCTCTACCCTGGAATTCGCAAGGTATTGTACTTGAGCAGAAAAATTCAATCTGCCATTTACATGATTGCCAGCTAATCTTTGAACAACAAAATTGTAGGAAATGGTTTAGTCATAAACATCCGTTCACAGTCCAGCTTACGGGCACACGGATCCAGACATACTTTGTTCATGAAGATGATCCTGAGATGAACCACATGGTGAATTTGTGGTGACTAGTGAGGAAAGAGGAGGCAAAACTACTCGGAAAAGAAAAAGACGAGGCAAAACTATTTGCTGGTTTACCTGGACGATCTAGGATGATAGTAGACTTCAGACTTTTTGTAAGTAAAAGTGTTGGGTTTCTGGTTTTGCAGATTTTCATTACATATGTCAGTCTGATTTTGATACCGATGCGACACCACTTTTGCAGGTTTAGTTGATGGAAGCAAAGAGATCCTCAGACCTTGCCTTCGAGTACATTGCAACAATGATAACTGAGGAAAACAGTGGTGTGAGGATTCTCGGCGATATTAATATATTCCTTTGTCGAAAAAAAGGTTATAAATACACATGAATTTTCAGAAGCGGGAGTGGTTCTAACTACTTTAATACTCACCATCCCCTCAGGTCATGCTGCTGCTGAAGCACCGGGATAGCTTGGCGGTGTATTCAATTGACTTTTACAATAAGATATGTCCGGCGATGGATACCACATCACGGTGACAAAACCGTCTTTCGCAATACCTCCTCCCTTCCCCTCGCGTTGCCTCCCCTCAGGAGGCGCCAGGGGCCCCGATCCCACGCCGCTAGCCCCTGCCCACTCCTCCATTCCCAGCCGCCACTGCCACCTGCAAGGGCCGCGGCGGCGACGGGTCCTGCACCGCACATCCAGGGCGGGTGATCGCCGTGGCAGATCCTGTGAGGTGGAGGCGGCGTCTCACGAGGTGAGGCCGAGGGCGGAAGTCAGGGCAGCGCCCCTGCTGCGCGGCAGCGATTCTATCTGGCAGTGTGGTTTGGTAATGTGCAGCATAATTGAGGAATTATTGTTTTTTTTTAGGGATTATTGTTAAATATGAAGTGTTCTAACCACGGAGAAGGTCTACGGGGGAACCATCTACTCTATTCTAACATCAAGGCCTCGTGCTAGATGGGGACGCATTCAATTGTGTGCCCTGAGTTGTGGGTCCATATGACGAACTATACAAAACAGACAAGCATTCTGCGTCTAGTACAAAATGCCTATCTGCAAACCAGCCGTCAACGGCGCCCCACACAAACGTTTCTGCCCGTTTCTGACACCAGAGGTCCAAACGCCTGCCATTGTGTATTTCAAGTTTGTTCTGTCCCATATAGCGAAATCAATAATGCATAGCACAAATCCCAAAGCTCATCTAAACAACACAGATATGAGGATCAACTGGACCCGGGAGCCAAAACGTCCCTCCTTTCTTGTTAAAAAAAATTCCTTTTTCTTTAAATCTTACCTTTCGACAACCCTGAAATTCAGTTTAATTCGTAATTGGCGCACCCGACGACAAACCTTAATTCTTCTTGCTACCTTTCCTTCGTTTTCAGTTTTACTGGCTTTGCCCACACACCTTAATTCTTATTTCCCGCCTTTCCGTTTTCTTAGAGGGATAATTCCACTTCAGGCATCAACCATCACCATCTCGTTATTGCTTTCCAAGGCAGCTTGTTGATATACATCAAAACTCACATACGCATGTAAACTGGTGAAATTCAATCTAAGGGAGCAAGGTGGGATTATTTAAAGAACTTTAGGCAATGGGTTGCTGCTATGCTGCCTTGCCTGGACCTTGGGTCATGGAAGTAGCTAAAACTCATTATAATACTCGCTTCGTCCGGAAATACTTGTCTTAGAAATGGATATAAATGGATGCATCTAAAACTCAAATACATCTAGATACATCCATTCCCCCGACAAGTATTTCCGGATGGAGGGAGTATATGATTACTGCTCCCGGGTCCTGGGCCCGACGATTTTTCTTTTTGGAAATGGAGGTATACCCCCGGCCTCTGCATCATGATGATGCATGCGGCCCTCTTATTAAAAATCCAGAAAGTATCAACGTAAAGGTCTTACAGCTCGCAAACGGAGCAAAACAAAGTACATAAACCGGAAAAATACAAGCGGACAAAGACAACCTAAACGGTAATAATAAGGATAAGCTCTCTAGACTCATATCCTGTTATGTGAACACCATCCAAACCGGTTGAATATAACCCGAGCCACCATCTCCCATTGGTTGCACCCAGTAACCAAAGGCTCCCTGGAGTCCATAGGAGTGAGTAAGGACCACGTACGGCTCCAAGCTGTAGCTCTAAAGATAACCTGCAAAAAAGTTAAGTTGTGTTGTCTGTTAAAAATCATATCATTTCTGCAGTTCCATATAGCCCATAATAACGCACATATTCCAATCCGAATACGAGCTGCCGTGATCTGTTCAACCCCAGCTAACCACGTCCCAAACAAAGACGCAATATCTACTGGAGGATTGATATTAAAGGCTATATGAATCGTTCTCGAAAGTAACTTGGCAAGTGGGCGTTGAAGGAATAGAAGTTGTATTGTCTTATCCTGAGCGCAAAAACAACACCGCGAATTGCCAATCCATCACCTCTTAAGAAGATTGTCCTTTGTGAGTATTACTTGCTTGTGGACAAACCACATAAAAATTTTAATCCGTAAAGGAACCTTAACCTTCCATATATGTAGTGACCTTGAGAGGGGGCCAGAATTAATCAGATCCTTATAAAAAGATTTCACCGTAAATATCTCATTTTTAGTTAACTTCCATTGTGTTGAGTCCGGCATGTCGGAGAGTCGAACTTCAATCACAACTCTCTTTTTTCACACACCCGAGCACGCTGCCGAAGTTTTTTCCTCAAACTGCCGGCAGCGTGCCACTAGTTAGTACTCCCCCCTTTCCTAAATATAAGATCTTTTAGAGATTTCACTATAGACTATATACAGAGAAAAATGAATGAATTTACACTCAGAAGTATGTCTATGTATAATTATTTCCCCACGAGATAGAGAGAAGTGGAGGAGAGCTCTGTGGACGAAGCTACATGTGCAGAACTCCATCGGTAGCAAAATTAGCTTGATGGAGAACAGTAGCTGACATGAACACATATTATGTATACGCAGAGGCCGGCCGTGTGGCATTTTCAATTATTTTTGATACACCCACGTTGCTACCTTGACTCCATCTCCATGTACCTTCATCTATTTAATTAACCTATCCTGATTTGCTGTCGGTCAGGCTTGTGAGGATCACGGGCAAGCTCGTAAGAATCAGCTTTAGGGGGTTTTATGAAAAAAATCATTATGGACTAAACTAAAAATGTCACCTCACTTTATTGGCAGGTATAGCTATGTACATACCCCAGACATTATAAGCAACAAATGTCTAGCCCAGGGCCGCAACTAGTAGTTAGCCACTGGTCGGCAGGCCATGGTGGATATGGAGAGCCACAACCGGAGGAGACGGCGGCGAAGATGGGCAGGGCCGCAGGCAGGATGCCTATCTACTCAGCAGTGTGGTTTCCTTCCCGATTAGTTTTAGGGGCCGGTTCTTTTTTCTGAACATAGGATTGTGTGAAAGCTCACACACGTAAGGCTGGTTGTAATGGTAGTATCATATACAAGTACCATGCATATGATCATGGTTTTGGTAACCGCTCGAGAAATTCGGTTACCGCGCGGTTATCGCTCCCCCACGATAAACACTCGTACCGAGCAAAAAATCCCGACATTTTTAAAATTTTTGAATTCAAACGCTCACTTTATAGTTAAATAAGCTGCATCTGTGTTCTAAACAGACAATTTAACATGGCCCAGTTGGTAAAGGTGCTGTATCTGCAGACCCTAGTCGCGAGTTTGAGTCTGGCTACGCACTCCTTTTTTTTAACTTTTTGAAATGCAAAAGTTTTTACTTATCAAAAATTCCGGCGCACACATGAGTCGAACTCGGGGCGCCCGAGCAAGGGATAGCTGCGGTTTGAGAGCCACTACGATAGAGCAAATTCACTGATTACTACTAGTTAAACCCATATCTATATCCAACTCAAAAAATTTGAATTCAAAATTTGGTTTTAAATTTCGTCCGATTTTTTTCCGGTAATTCGTGGTTACCGTGGTAACCGAGAATCTCGGCGCCCCTCGAGAAAAAAACTTCACTTGGGATCCAAAACCTTGCATATGATACTACATCCGTAGTGCATAATATCATATGTAAGTATCACAGATGACATCATGTATTAGCATGCATGAAAAATAGTAGCACAACATTTAATATGTTATGGTATCATGATACGATACTCAACCCTCTTTTTTTCATTTAATTCTATGTCACCTCATCAAATTTGCCTAGTTGGCAGCATGATACTACTTATACTGCCATTACAACCAGCCTAAATAGTATCACACGTGACACATGGCATATGTGGTAAGCTATAAAACAAAAATATAATAAAGTATCACACGTGACGTAAGACTCGTGACGTAAGACGCGTGACGGCTGTATGGAATACCCGATTGTGTAGACCAGATTTTGGTGATGTTCTCATAAAAAAATCATATTAAATGAGGGCATGTTACACGTGAATGTGATGTTGCTATCAAAGTATGCAGCTGGAAAATGTAAATAAACAGAATAGCAAAGCCAGCGCTATTGTGTGGACTGAGTCTTCAGGTGACGCATGTAAGACTCAACACTGCCAATCCAATTATATTAGCTCAGTGCCCACAGTACATTTCTATAAGTAACACTATGTACTATATATAGACAATCGGCATATATATAGGAATCCACCGTTGAACTTAAAGTACGTTGACTGAGTCGTGCGTTTTGTCTTATATATCTCCTCCAGAATCCTAATGGGCTAGCCGAGTTTCAAACTAACCCGTTAGCAAATTGCTACTCCCTCCGTCTCTAAATATAATTCTTTATTTGAGATTCTAATATGGACTACATAAGGAACAAAATGAGTAAATCTACACTCTAAAATATGTCTATATTTATCCATATGTAGATCATATTTAAATCTCTAAAAAGACTTATATTTAGGAATGGAGGGAGTATATTGAATTTATGTTTTTAAAGATATTTTAGATGACCTTATCCCGTGGAGTCTGTTGGGATCATATAATTTTCAAAATTCGAGCAATGCTTATCCCCATACCATCCAAAGGAATGCACCAATAACCATCATGAATTTCGATATATTTTACCTACAATGTGGCCATCATTTTCTTGTTTCGGAGGAGATCTCCACCACCTGGTGTGTTCAATTTTCTCCCCGGAGATCCGGTAGTTAAGCCGTCAGATTCATCGGCTTGTCAAGATGTCCGCAAAGAATCAAAGCTCTCATCATAGCGTGGAGTTGAAGTAGCTATCACAAAGATATGAGATGATTCAAAGCAAAATATTGATTAAAAGCTATCCAACTAACCAGTTGACATTTATTCTTAACCAGTGCTTGCAATGCATTTGTATATCTAACATTATGTACTATGGATGTGTGCATCACATGATGCAGGGGTCCTTCTGAAAGAAAAAAATATTGTACATATAGCTGGACAAAATGACAGAAGCGATTAAGACCGCATCAGGGCAAGTTGTTAAATTACACGCTACCACTACCAAATGAGCTAGTATATATTCACGTGCATACCTCTATGAGGATATCGTAATTGCAATGCTCCTCCTTCAGTCCTAGGCCCATCAGCGCCCCAATCGCATTGATCCCCACCATTTCTCGATCTCACTGATGTCACACTGATCCCCTACCATTGAAGTTATCTGACAACTGGGCCCGAGTGCACACAGGTATTTCTCGTATATATATACCTGAGCATATCCGCCACATAGCAGAAGCACAGCTTGCCGATCAATTCAAACAGTGCACCTCAACTATGGAGCATCACTCAGCCCTAAGGCATATAGCCTTCCTCCTGCTCCTCCTCCCTCTCCTGGCCAGCATACATTGCGGTCAGGCCAACCCTGGTCCTCGCTTGATCCATTCCATCTTCAGCTTCGGCGTCTCGTATGCCGACACCGGCAACTTTGTCAAGCTCGCTGCACCCGTGTTTCCGGTCATCCCTTTCAGCAACCTCCCCTACGGGGAGACTTTCTTCGGTCGCCCCACCGGCCGAGCCTCCAACGGCCGCATCATCATGGACTTTATTGGTATTTATACTTATGCTTCTGTCCTTTGTCTCGAGTTAGCTAGCTTTCAGTTTTTGTTAGAGAGTATGCTATAGATAGAAGATAGTGTCTAATGTCTACTACGTACCAATGTTTGGACTTATGATTGATCAATCAACTTGGCAGCCGAGGAGTTCGGGCTCCCTTTCATTCCCCCGATTCTCGGTGAAGAAAATAACTTCACCCATGGATCAAATTTCGCTGTCCTCGGTGCTACCGCACTCGACCTAGCCTACTTCCATGAGAAGAACATCACTAGTGTGCCCCCTTTCAACAGTTCCTTGAGCGTGCAGCTCGACTGGTTCCAGAACCTCAAGCCCACCTTGTGCTCAACACCACAAGGTACCAACTCCACTCAGTTATATGTTTATATGTCATGCATTATGTAGTCTGGATTGAATGACAAATTGGCTAGTATATTCTCTTTTATCAATCTTCAGGTTGCAGAGACTATTTCAGGGGATCCCTCTTCTTTATGGGAGAGTTCGGAGGTAACGACTACACCTTCATCATGGCATCCGGCAAAACCTTTGGCCTGGTATACGTGCGAGACGTCGTACAAGCCATCTCAGAAGGCGTTGAGGTATGATCAATTGTTTTGTCCAGGCCGGGCCTTGAAGACAAATTTATATATATTACAAAATTAATTAACTTCCTGCTTGGTTTAATTTTCTCACCCCAAGCGCACTAATTAAGCCTGAGGGAAATGCTTGCCTTTGTTGTTTTGTTTTGCTTGCAGCAACTAGTTAAGGAGGGAGGCAGATACGTGGTGGTGCCTGGGCAACCGCCAATGGGGTGCATTCCCATCGTCCTGACCTTGTACGCCAGCCCTAACAAGACGCACTACGACCGCCGGGGGTGCCTGATAAAATACAATGCTCTAGCACGGTACCACAACAGACGGCTGGTGGCGGCCTTGTATCGGCTCCGGATCAAGTACCCTGCGGCCAAGATCGTGTATGGTGACTACTACACGCCAGTGATAGAGTTTCTCAACGAACCAACAAGATACGGTAAGCTAAAACAGATGATTGAATGACAAAACACAATTTTTTGTAGTTGTTGAATCAGAGACGTTGCAGGGTTTAGTGCTTCGTCGGGGCTCCACGCATGCTGTGGCGCAGGTGGGCCGTATAACTACAACATGACTGCAGCTTGTGGATTATCTGGTGTGAGTGCGTGCACTGACCCCGCCACGCACATCAACTGGGACGGCATCCACCTCACGGAGTCTGCATCTAGGCTCATCGCCACCGGTTGGCTCTTGGGGCCCTTACGCACACTCGCGCCAATTCTCGAGGCCATGTCAGGATCCGTGGATCTCAAGACATCTTCAATCCTATAAATCAACACCTTGAGTTTCGCTAGCTAGCTCCTGCGTAGGAGTACTAGCTAGCTAGCTGCAACCGATGGCGCTGGTCTCTGGAAGCTCTATACCTACGGCTGCAGCCTTTATTCTGCATATGCATGCTACTCGTTCAATAAGCAAGCTCCACACTTCCTAGCTAAAGTGTGTGTGTGCTTATGGTTATAATAGTCTGACACAGACATAATCTCCACTCGAGTATAAATTAAAGCAGTATGGTATATGTAAACCCTGAATTCATGTCCGCTATTTCCTTTTGATATGACAATCTGAAGCATATCCTTTTATGTATGCCTTCGATAGTACTACCGGGGGTGATTTGTTCTTTAGGGGAGGGCAGGCCAACTGAGAAACATGGATTTGTGGTGTTATATTTGTTTTCATATTTTCTTGCGTGCTTCTCTAACAATTTGCTAAACTAATTAATTAACTAGTCGTCAACCCGTTCATTCGCACGGGCTTGTTGTGTATGCTGCTATTTCAAGTTCTCATATACTATAAAATATGTAGCTATCTAAAATATGTTACACATCTTTGAGATGATATTTAATTTACCAGGAGTAAAGAAATTTAGAAGTCCCAAACTGTATCATATAATATATTGGTCTGCCTTGTCTTATGACCATATGGGTTTAATATGCATGTCTTATCAGAAATTAGATGTAAAACATCAAGTAATATAATATGAAATAAAGTCTATACTCATATTTTCTCTCTAGATAAGAAAATGTATTATTTTATGATGAATGGTTATGGTATACAATGCCTTTACAACATTAAAAATAAATTTTGCTTATTGTTGATTCACCTGATACCTATTTTAAGCAATTAATTTACTTCATATATATGATGGGAGAGCCTCATAGTATTAAGGAAAAATAACCTTTTGTACCTTTTATTTAAAAAGAGAAGAGGTATTGGTGCACGCATAGCAGACTATGTTATATTATTGTCTTTTCTTATTCCTTCATTTTCCCACAAAAAGGGGGAAACATCATATTCTCCGACCGATATAGTACAAACTATAAAATATTGCATCCAGCTCCTATAAATACATCAATGCTTGTGTATTTGTGCACCTCCTTTGGTTTCACCTTATCATATTATATTGCTCTAAACATGTCATCAATACAACAATGATGCTACTATGTGTGGATCACTGTGGGGAAGTAATCTTGGAGACAATGACGCATCCATTGATGACCTCATGAATTAAGAGGGCGTCATTCAAAGAAATTAGCAAACTTGGACAACAGAGACGGTGAAAATTAGCAAGCGAGAAGAAGATACAAGGAATAATCACACATTGATGCTTGGAGCATGAAAAGAACAACGACATATATTGGTACTTTTTGCCGTGTAGAAGTTAAATGTAATCATGGGCTATATATGGCCCACAAGCAGAAAAGGCCAGTAACGGGCCGTAAGTAACCGAATACTGGAAATGAGCCCAAGAATAAATTGGCTCTAAGAAGGTCGAAAATTAACACGGGCTGGAAACGGCCTAATGGAATAATCGGCTGTTAATGGGTATAAAGTAATACACTATTCATTACGGGCCGGTTTCACCACACGCCGTTAATGGGCCAAGAGTTAGAAAGGGACTCATATGGGTCGAAAGACTTCATGGGCCATACATGGGCCGGAGGTTACAACAGGCTGGAATCATATTGGTCAGCCCAGATGACGCTACTGGGCCAAATTCTGGTAGGCCATAACGGGTCGTGAGTTAGAGGGCTGTAAATCGGCTATATGCGAACAAGCTGTTAACAGTCTTTCCGTGGGCCGGCCCGCTACCTTTTGACCAAGTCAAACGGGCCGGCCTTTTCACCGGAATGGGCCTCTATTTGACCGTGCAACGTGTCGACGTGTCATAGGCGCCTTCGGTCCAATGAGTGGATGACATTTGTCCCAACGGTGAGCCGACATGTGGTTTCTCCGGCTAATGGGAAATTTACACATGCAAAATCCCCATTGGTCGTGGCTATTAGTGGGTTATCGGATCCAAAACCGGACCCGACAGCTTAACAGCGACCTGTTACGGTGGATGTCACGTGTCGGGCACCCTTGACGAAAGCACTTCCATGACGCGCGATTTATCGTCATGGAAGTGGACACTTCCGTGATGATAATTTTGGTAATGTCATGGAACACTTCTACGACAGCACAGGTATGACTATCTTGATTCTGTCATAAAATCATCAAGGATGTACATGCATGACAGAAAATGTGACCTACTATGACAAACATGTATCATCACGAAAGTGTATATTTTTTGTAGTGCATGGATAATCTTCATCGTTTAATAGGTTGCTTGGGCCAACCTGACTTTGAAGGGAGGAATTTCATGAAAATTTTCATAATCTTCAAACATGTTTGTCTTGCCCTCTACTCCCACGATGTCTCTTTTCCCTGAAAGAACTATGTGGTGCTTTGGCTCTTCGTATGATGTATTCGCTTCCTTATCTTTTCTTTTTCTCGGTTTGGTAGACATATCCTTCGCATAGAAAACCTGTACCACATCATTGGCTAGGACTACTGGTTCATTTGTGTATCCAAGATTGATCAGATCCACTGTTGTCATTCCGTACTGTGGGTCTACGAGTACCCCGCCTCCTGACAGATTGACTCATTTGCACTGAAACAAAGGGACCTTAAAATCATGTCCATAGTCTAGTTCCCATATGTCCACTATATAACCATAATATGTGTCCTTTGCCCTCTTGGTTGCTGCATCAAAGCGGACACCGTTGTTTTGGTTGGTGCTCTTTTGATTTTGGGCGATCCTGTAAAATGTATTCCTATTTATCTCGTACCTTTTGTAAGTTAATACAGTCGAAGATGGTCCCTTGGCCAACAAGTACAGCTCATCAGAAACAGTGTTGTCAGCCATGAGATGTGTTCGCAACCAACTAACGAAAGTCCTAATGTGTTCACATGTAATCCATTTGTCACACTCCTCCGGGTATTCGGAGCGCAGACTATTCTTGTGTACATTAACATACGGGGTCACCAAGGTAGAATTTTGTTGAACTGTGTAGTGTGCTTGAGATCAAGAATGCCCATGCCTACATATTATTGAGTCCTCTCCTAGCGTGCCTTATCCAGTCATTCTCCCCTCATACCGCGATTGAGGGAGACCAATCTTCTTAAAGTCAGGAATGAAGTCAACACAAAACCTAATGACCTCCTCTGTTTGATGGCCCGTGGAAATGCTTCCTTCTGGCCTAGCATGGTTATGAACATATTTCTTTAAGACTCCCATGAACCTCTCAAAGAGGAACATATTGTGTAGACATACAGGCCCAGAATGGCAATCTCGTCGACTTGATGAACTAGGACTTGCGTCATGATATTGAAGAAGGATGGTGAGAACACCAGCTCGAAACTGACAAGACATTGCGCCAAATCACTTCTTAACCTTGGTAGGATTTCTAGACCATCACCTTCTGAGATATTGCATTAAGGAATGCACATAGCTTCACAATGGCTAATCAAACGTTTTACGGTAGAATCCCTCAATGCAACCGGAAGCAGTTGTGTCATAATCATGTGGCACTCATGAGACTTTAGGTTCCGGAATTTTTCTCTGGCATATTTATTCCTTTATATTCGACGAGAAGCCAAATGGGACCTTCATACTAAGCAGACATTCAAAGAAGATTTCCTTCTCTTCTTTGGTAAGAGCGTAGCTGGCAGGACCTACATACTGCTTTGGAGGCATGCCGTATTTTTCGCGCACACGTTGTCGGTCGTCCCGTGCCTCCGGTGTGTCTTTTGTCCTCCCATACACGCCCAAGAAGCCTAGCAGGTTCACGCAAAGATTCTTCGTCACATGCATCACGTCGATTGCAGAGCGGACCTCTAGGTCTTTCCAATAGGGCAGGTCCCAAAATATAGATTTCTTCTTCCACATGGGTGCATGTCCTTCAGCGTCATTCGAAACAGATAATCCACCAGGACCCTTTCCAAATATTGCTTGTAAATCATTGACCATAGCAAGTATGTGATCACCAGTACGGACGACGGGCTTCTTCTGGTGATCTGTCTCGCCTTTGAAATTCTTGCCTTTCTTTCGACATTGATGGTTGGTCGGAAGAAATCGACGATGTCCCAGGTACACATTCTTCCTGCATTTGTCCAAATATATACTTTCGGTGTCATCTAAACAGTGCGTGCATGCATGGTATCCCTTGTTTGTCTGTCCTGAAAGATTACTAAGAGCAGGCCAATCATTGATGGTTACAAACAGCAACGCATGTAGGTCAAATTCCAGCTGTTTGTGCTTATCCCACACCTTTTCCATTCCACAGCTGTAAAAGTTTTTCAACTAATGGCCTTAGGTACACATCAATGTCGTTGCCGGGTTTCTTAGGGCCTTGGATGAGCACTGACATCATAATGAACTTCCGCTTCATGCACAAACAAGGAGGAAGGTTATATGTACATAGAGTCACGGGCTAGGTGCTATGATTGCTACTCTGCTCCCCAAAAGGATTAATGCCATCCGCGCTTAAACCAAACCATATGTTCCTTGCATCACCTGCAAAGTCCACCCACGTTCTCTCGATTTTTCTCCACTGTGACCCGTCAACAGGTGCTCTCAACTTTTCGTCTTTCTTACGGTCCTCTTTGTGCCATCGCATCAACTTGGCATGCTCTTTGTTTCTGAAGAGACATTTCAACCATGATATTATAGGAGCATACCACATCACCTTTTTAGGAACCCTCTTCCTGGGGTGCTCACCCTCAACATCACAAGGGTCATCTTGTATTATCTTATACTACAATGCACCGCATACCGGGCATGCGTTCAAATCCTCGTACTCACGCGGTAGAGGATGCAGTCATTAGGGCATGCATTTATCTTCTGCACCTCAATTCCTAGAGGGCATAGAACCTTCTTTGCTCCGTACGTACAGTCGGGCAATTCAATATCCTTTGGAAGCTTCTTCTTCAATATTTTCAGTAGCTTCTCAAATCCGTTGTCAGTTACACCATTGTTTGCCTTCCATTGCAGCAATTCGAGTGTAGTACCGAGCTTTGTGTTGCCATCTTCGCAATTTGGGTACAACCCATTGTTGTGATCCTCTAACATGTGATCGAACGTCAACTTATCCTTTTTACTTTGGCATTGTCTCTTTTCATCAACAATGACCCGACTAAGATCATCATCGGGCACATCATTTGGTTCCTCTTGATCTTTAGCTTCTCCGTTGCAGCATCACCGTATTCAGGGGCAGATAGTTGTCATCATCCTCTTCTTCTTTGTTGTCTTCCATCATAACCCCTCTTTCTCCGTGCTTGGTCTAAACATTATAGTGTGGCATGAAACCCTTCTCAAGTAGGTGGATGTGAAGGGTTTTTAGGTTAGAGGAAGACTTCGTATTCTCACAGATAGGGCATGGACAACACATGAAACCATTCTGCTTGTTTGCCTCAGCCACTTCAAGAAAATTATGCATGCACTTAATGTAATCGGAGGTGCATCTGTCACTCTACATCCATTGCCGGTTCATCTGCGTGCATTATATATAGTGAAGTGTATGAAAAACCATTACAGAACATCATGAATAGAGAAGTGACCAAATTAATAGAAGTTCATCATCACATTAAAACCAAAGTACAGTAGTGGTCAAGTGGTATTACTAAAAAAAATACATAAAGTTCATACATATTTCTCATCGAACAACATATAGCTCTCTAGAGCATCTAATTAAACCATACATGCAAACTATGTAAAACATTTCAATGCAACAATAAATGCGATCATAATCGCAACTAAGGTAACAATTGATCCAACGGCATAATGATACCAAGCCTAAGTATGAATGGCATATTTTCTGATCTTTCGAATCTTCAAGGGCATTGCATCCATCTTGATCTTGTGATCATTGACGACATCCGCAGCTTGCATCGGGCAGTTCATCGAACACCTCATGTGCATTGGAGGTGAGATAAAGCACCACAAACCTCTCACACGGCCAGTAAAAAAAAGAGCAGTGGCTCTGTTCGCAGGCAGGGGGGAGGGTATATATAGGCCTCTCTTTAGTCCCGGGTTGTGGCTAAAATCGGGACTAAATGACAACCTTTGGTCCCGATTCAAGCCACCAACTAGGACTAATGGTGGTGGGCCAGGAGCAAGTCCCATTGGTCCCGGTTCATGTCTGGAACCGGGACCAAAGGGTCAGACGAACCGGGACCAATGGCCCCCGAGGCCCGGTCGGCACCCTGGCCTCACGAACCGGGACTGATGCCACCTTTGGTCCCGATTCATGAGTGAACTGGGATTAATGCCCTTACCCAGGCCTCAACCAAAGCCATGTTTCTACTAGTGTCCTCCGCTGCCTCAGCATTGGCATAAGAGAACCGCCGCCGCTCCGGTGGCTAGTACAACCGCAAAGAAATCCAGAGCATGTACAATAAGCGTCAAGGAGGCTCCTGGCAAGTTAGCATACAAACTGAGTGATCAATAACTCAAGAAGGTCATGGCTGACAATGTGAAATGCCAGCTTGTGCTGAAATGACGCGAGCAAAAGGAGGAAATGGATCCGGCAAAAGTGAAGTGCTGTCTGGCAAACCTTACGTGACCACAGCTGCCTAGTCATATAGAGAACATGTGTAATCTGGAAGTAGCAATTGTGCAAGGGGGAGACAATTCCCCATGTCGGCAAACAGGAAAACCAATTGTGCCCCCCGCTCAAGGTGTTTACTGATATTGCTAATGATCCGGGGGTAGCGGCCGCTGATCTTGGGTCCACCCTTGATTATTACTTAGGCGAGGAGGTACACTTCCGCATGGCTGAGTTAGCCTTTAGATACTAGCACAGGAAGCCTCTCGTCAGACCTGGGGAGCTCCCGCATCTATGAACACAAATGCAAAAATTGCATCAGTGGTACATGAAAGCCTCAAAGGAAGGGAGCAACATGATCTATGTGGGAATTAGAGATTAACATTACTTAAATGGAGTCGAGGCGACCTACGTTGAATTTGAAGAATTATTTCAGTTATACAATCAAGACGCCCTCGACAAAACTATCGTCAGTTTCTATTGTCTGTACGTATGTAATTAAGTCTCTAGCTCAGCTCGTTCATTGCATGTATAATTATCCTCACCATATTATGCAGATTGAACATTCTTGAATGCAAAAGAGGACAAATCTATGACATTGGGTTCATTAACCCAAATACGATAAATGAATATACGATAGCACACAACGCCCGGGAAACAGAGAAAAACATTCTAAAGGCCTTAATTGGACAACAAACCAGAAGGAAAATACTATTTCCTTACCACTTCAAGTGTGTGTTACTGTCTTGTGTGCACATTCTATTTCTCTTACTGGAGATTAAGTGTAATTGATGAGTTATGGGTGCGCAAGTTCCACTATATTCTGCTAGTCATTCAGCTTGATGCAGGAGTAGTAATTGCCATGGACTCTAGACGTACAGACCCTCAGGAGTGGGCGGACATGAGTGAAATGCTCCAGAAGTAAGTTCAATTATTATTGCACTATATCGGCAACTTTCATTCATTTCCTGATATCAAGTAATTAATAACTGCTTTATTCATTTTCTTTGTCGTGCAGGGTTTGGAAAGTGTTCACAAAACAGGCTAGGAGCTGCGATTTCGACACCCCAATGTAAGTTGTAATAGCTAGTTCCGCGCATCTCCCATTCATTCTAGTTTCAATACCATTATCATGCTTGATTATTATTTTTATTGAAATCTATTCTCGTAAAGTGCTTGAGGTAGGAAGCCGGGAAATGTATGTGGATACTACATTTGCGATTTCATTCGCTATACGACCTGTGAGACTGGCATAATTTTAGAACAACTTGAAGTACATAAACAATATTCACAATTTTATTTTATTACCATGAATTGTGTTGAGTTTCATTCATACATATATATTGACCCCCTTCCTTAAATTAGATCCAACGGAAGCAGGACAAACTCCTACCAAAGGATCACATACGAGCAATTCAAGAGGAGTTCACTACTAGGAAAACAGCTATAGATGAAATGGACATTAATGGTGCACCACATATAGGTGCGCCATTAAACTCCAAATACTAATGGCGCACCACATACATGGTGCGCCATTACTAACAATTTTTTTTTTCAAAACTAGTAATGGTGCACAGGGGATAGTGCACCATTACTAGTTTAACTATTAGTGGTGCACCACACCCTCAGTGCGCCACTACCAACAATTTTTTTTTATTTTTATTTTGTAACTAGTAATGGCGCACTAGTGGATAGTGCGCCATTATTAGTTAAAACTAGTAATGGCGCACCACACCCTCGGTGCGCCACTACTAACAATAGTTTTTTTTTCAAAGTTAGTAATGGCGCACCGTGGGTGTGGTGCGCCATTACTAACTTTGACCAAAAATTTCCCCGAATGCACACCCCCTGGACCGCCTTTTCAGTTTTAAAAAAAATAAAAAAAATGATGGAAATGTCAAAAAAATAAAATAGAATAAGTTTCCCATGTGATATGTGGTCTAGTTGTTGGGAAACTTTACAAATATGAAGTTCGACTTTATTTGCAAAATCTCTCTGGAATTTGTAAAATGGGCATAACTTTTGCATACGAACTCGGATTAAAAAGTTTTTTATATGAAAAATCATCTACTCAAAATGTTACATCCGAATGAAACCGGCGGAACCCCGTTAAACATTTTCAAAATCCTCAAAAAGCTAACAGAAAAAAAAGTTTCGGGGCCTTTAATATCTAGAGGGGGGAAAATGAAAAAAAAAATTCAAACTTACTAGTGGCGCACCGTTTGCTAGGTGCGCCACTAGTAACATGAAAAAAAATTAGTTTCGAATTTTTTTGGGGGAATTTTTTTCAAAATATGATACATAATATGAACGGAAGTTTGAACTATTTTTTCAAAATTTCATCATACTCATGAACATGAACAAAGTCCTAAACATCAACAAGGTTTAATAGGATTGATATGCTAGATATATTAACAAGTGCGTGTTAAGTGAGCTGGTGCTTGGGTTGGATATAACTCTGAAGTTAAGCGTGCTTGGGCTGGAGTAGTGTGAGTATGGGTGACCTTTTGGGAAGTTTGACCAAGGAGTGCGATTTGACTTGAGATTAAGCATATTGACCCGAGATTAAGCCATAGTGACCCGAGATTAAGAAAAAACGAAAAAAAAATTCTGATTTTTTTTGAAAAAAACCTAAAAAAAATGTTTTTTGAAATTTTTTTTGGAAAAAAAATTATAGTAATGACGCACTTCTATGTGGTGCGCCATTACTAAGTCAGATAGTAATGGCGCACCTCTAGGCATACTAATGGCGCACTATAGGTGCGCCATTAGTATCTAGTATACTAATGGAGCACCAGTGGTGCGCCATTAGTAAAAAATTCTAATGGTGTGATGCTAGTGGCGCACCTGTAGTGCGCCATTAATGGCGAAAACAGGTGCGCCACTAGCAGGCCTTTTCCTAGTAGTGATTGGTGGGATTCTTTCTTAAAGAGGTCATACCTAAGAACGCAGAATAGCATCAAATTTGGAATGCAATTTTGGTAATTAGATATTATAGGGCTTGTAAGAGATGTTATATTGTATATATGCATGAACATGTACTATATGTAGTAGCATCGAATAGATATATGAAAACTTGTTGTTCGACCAAGCACGGAGAAAGACAGGTCACTTCTCTTTATATTCATGACAATTTATGTAATGGTTCCTTCATTGCTATATGTAGTAACTAGCGTCAAGTTGAATGGAAAACATAAAATAAAGACGAAAACCCTAAATGTAAAAGAATTGAATGGTAAACGCAAAAAGAAAAGGGGGAAACACAAAATGAAAATACTATACCCTCCAATACCCCTCTCCCTCCGAAACCCCGGCGGCCTTCTAGTCCCAGTTGGTGTTACCAACCGGGACTAAAGGTCCTCCTACGCAAGAGCTGCACAATGGACACATGGGGCCCTTTTAGACCTGGTTTGTAACACTACCGGGACTAAAAGGGGACCCTTAGTACCAATTGCTTAGTCACGGATGCAGAATCGGGACTAAAGGCCCTTATGAACCCGTTTTCTACTTGTGGTTCTTCGTACTCCCTATCAATTGTGATGGCGAGAAATCAAAGGCTTTTATGTCACCTTGAATTAACCCAATGCTCCAAACATTCACAACGACAGTAGTTCCTCTATGACCTATCATGGCAATGGTGCGAGCGAGGCATCCTCTCAGCACTAGTGAGAACACTAACTTGAATCATGAACAGGTAATATTGGATCATACCAAGAATCACATAGCTTTCAACCATATCCTCAAGAACTAGGGCATAGTGGTGATGGCGGCGGCGCGGTGGTGATGATGGTGACGGTGATGACCGCGCCCAAGTTGATAGAGATGGGGGCGCCACCGGTGGTGGCATTGCCGGCGCGAGGGAACCGGCCCAAAGGCCGGTGCTCATGGTGGTGGAGCCTCCTCCTCCTTCCCTTCGCCTTGTCCCTTCCTCAGGTGGTGGAGCAGCAATGGAGATGGTCTTGGATGTCTGCGATGTGATGGAGCATGTGAGAGATAGAAACGGTGGCTAGGGTTGTAGATGATATATATGGAGCCTCCCTAGCCTCATCTCTTGATGAGCATCATCCAAGGGCTCTCCTTGAGCCAAATCCTTTCCCAATCTCTTCTTTACGAGCCAAAGATCCTGTGGGATTGAAAGGGGACGAAATCGGTAAAGAATCTCATCTGGAAGGGCAACTATCGGAGCTGTGTGCACGTCAAACGAAGGGCAACTTTCGGAACACCATCTTTTAGTCCGTCCTCCAGTAAAATGGATGCCTTTTCTTCATACGACCTTGGTACGTTCTTTGGCTCGTTGGATTTGTATGAATGACGCCAATCCATTTCTGGTCTTAGATCTTGATTTGCAGCAGTTTAAAAAAATGACTTTTCCCGACCTTCAAAATGGCTAAGTCTGCCCCATGGGTGTCTCCGTATTGAACTCCTACTTTGCTCTTTCATCGTGCTCTGTCCTAGGTTGCTCCAAAACACTTGTGGACAAAAAAAAGGGAAACTAAAAAAACCAAATGAAACACTAAATGTGCAATGCTCACAATGATAAGTGCAAATACCGGTAAACATGCATAATGGACAACTATTTGGTTCAACAGGACATGATATATAAAGAGAACATGCAACAAATGAGCTCTAAAAATGCGTAAAATATAGAGCCATCATGTCCCATCGTTGACGTAACTTTTACATATTTTTTGATGTGTGGGTGTTCGTGTACTTACAGATACAAAAACATGCAACTGGCCTTCTGGCACTTGGTCGATATGATAGTCTAGATAAAGTTGCAACATTACATCTCTTTATAAGGAATAACATAATTTTTCAAAAAGTTATAGATAATGCATCTTGGATACACTAGGCTCGTGCAAGCAGGTAGCACATTAGGGAACCGGTATACTTCCTATTCCAAGTAATTACTATGCAGGAATATTTTGGGGCACCAAGTGTTAGGTTAGGCAGCAAGCCGCATGATTTTCCGTTGGTCAATAAATCAAGGTATCAATCCATAGATGCGACACACGTAGCTTCAGTAAATCAATGTCGCAACACAAATTAAGAAGCGACTTGTAGCCATGTTACCAAGTCATTAAATTTGTTTGTTTTTGTGTGTGTTTATCTATGATTGAAGGGGCTTTTAACTTCCAGCCAATGCCCACTTCTGTTTTCGAGTCCGCTCTGTCTTCGCTCCGTGTCCATTTCTGGTAGTATCTGTTTCCGTATTCATTTCCAGAGTTTCTGTATTCGTTCCACATCTACAAACAAATATGAAAACAAATGTGGTAGCACTAAATTCCGTCCGTTTCCGCTCCATTTTCATCCCTACTCGCAAGTATGCCATGTGGAATTAAACCCTAGAAATTTCATGCACCAACCATTTGGGAAATAAATCGAAGGATATTAAGACATTGGCACACGATGTATTCCATGCCGGCTAAGGAGCAACAAGCTTAATTAGGAAGTAGAATGTTGGACCGGAGGTTTATGCATGTAGGTGGTAAATGTACAAGTAGTGCAACCTGGTGATCTACTCACGCCATGATCAAACAATTAGTTAATTACAAGATCTCCTGCCACATGGCTCTCCTCTCCTCTCCTCTCCTCTCCTACCACCCACCAAATCCTACCAATCTACCATGGCGTTTACTGTTCTAAGCCTCCATGGATGGGCTTCTACATTGGGACTTCTCCCCGGCCTAGCGGTCGTGGCTCAGGTGCGTCGTCGTTTTGGATCTACCGTTCACTTCACCAACTCTGGTACGACCAAGATTTTTCTTGGTTGTTAGTTTCTCCTCGGCCTCATTCCCTCTCAATGAAGAATCGGTGGCTATTGCTCTTCATTGTTGTATTGGTGGTTTACCCTCGGGGTTGCACGTTTGTCATTTGGAGGGCAGAAAGTTTCGATTCTCAGTTGCTTCTAATCGGGTTGGTCATTTCATCTATGGGCTTGAAGATAGAGTGTGGCCGGACTTTGTCTGTCATTTTAGTCTCTTCCGACCAGCAATTCATGTGCCCACTGAAAACCCATCGACGTGGCATCTGGATCAAACCAACCATGAAATCATGGCTAGATCTCCTGTGGCTGTCAAATCGCGTTACTTTTCATCTAACAAAGTTGGTGCTGTTAACACCTCTTCTCTGGAGACCCTCTCCAAAGTTGGTTTTTCTTCGGCTGATGATCGGACTTGTGTCCCGACGGTGACAGCCAGCCGACAAGCGCCGGCGAACAGACATGATCCGGCTGGTTTGGAACAGTTACCGTCTCATAATGGGCAGTTAATGCAAAATTCCCTGGTTTTCGGAGCAACCCAAATTAACATTAATGAGCGGCCATCTGAGGAAGATCATATCTCTGCCCGACGCTTTGAAGGGGTACAATTCAAGCTTGATACGTGGAATCAGATCCCATGTTTTATGCTACGTCACATTCTGGATCACCATCGAGCGGGTATCTTGGAGGAGTATATTGCTTCATTATGGAAAATCCCTTCTGTTCCATCTCTGGATTACGTCTATGAAAAATTGACCATTTGTCATATGTGCAATGCTAATGATCATTTGGCCATTAATTGCCCGGGACACCCCTGCCAAGTTTGTTTTCACAGACCTTGTACGTGCTCCTCTATGGGCCATGGATGCAATCAACAATCAAAGGAGTTGGCCTGCTATATATGTGGATCCAGGACCCATCAATTTTTTGCTTGCCCGGTCAACTACTTCTGCAGTATTTGTTGTTTTTTGGGGCATCATAAAAAGGCCTGTAAATCAGCCGGGGTTACTCGCATGAAATGGAATAAAAAAGATTGACTTGGCTTGGTTTCAATTTTAACAAATGACCCCCCCCCCCCCTAAAAATATTGATCCTGAGTGACCAACACATGGAAATAATATTTCAAGGGATAAGTATCCAATCTTTTCTGGGTCACAGTGCCAGGAAGTAAATGATCCTGCCCTTAATTCGGGCCAGGCTGCTAGGCAACGGAGGACCGTACGATGCAAATCTTGCGGCCGTCAGGGTGATAGAGCGGCGGATTGCTTCAGGTTGGTGCACTGTAATCGAGGAGTTTGGAGACCAAAGACTAGACCTGAGCCTGGTGAGACGCATTCTTCTCTCTCACTGTCTGTGCCATCCTCTGCTCCTGCTCCACCCACCGCGGCAATGGCCAACTATCCTCTCAATGTCGTCCCCTACCTCCCGATGGGGATGAAGATCGAGCTCGGGCCTGTAGACCGGAAGGTTAGGGATGACATGGTAGTCAGCGCCATCCCTCCACTGCGCCACGACTTCCTGGCCATTGCGGAGGCCAATCGCTTCATCCTGCATCATCAGAAGGTTTGCTTCATGAGCCACACTATTTCCCAACAGAAGTTTAAGATCATCCTCTTTGTGGGGGTATCATTGGATTTGTCAACTCTGTAGTCAGAGACATTGTAGTTGGTACAACTTTTGAACTGGATGAAAATGAGGTTGAGGAACATCCTGTGATCTCTTTTGTCCCGCATGGTGCTGCACTGAACATGTGTCTCACCACCTTTGGCCCTTAGGTGTGCCTCCGTTATGTGGGTTTCCCGTATGACTATCAGACACATCACTATATGCACAAATCAGTTGACAAATTTGGTGCTTTAGTGGATTGGAATAACCCTAGAGGATATAGAAAATTTGTGCTCATTAAGGCCAGAGTCATCCATACGCGTCTGGTCCCTAAAAGCCTTGTAGTCCGTCATCTTGGTGGAGCTCGTCAGAGTTGGCCTGTTGCTGTTACCATGCTCCATAGCAGTGATTGGAATCCTCAATTGCTAGAAGTGCCACCGGCTGGGGAAGATCCACCTCCGAAGGATGGCATTCCTCATCCTTTGCATGAAGATCCACCTCCAGCAACAGTTACACAATTGGTTGGCTCAAAATGCGGCTCTCAATGTTGATCCTAATCTGGCAGATGATAATGTTGTTGTGGATCAGGATAATGATATTGACATTCATCCTGAATGGGGAGTATGGCCTCCCCCTCCACCTCAAGAACCTCCAATGCTCTACAATTTCCAGGAATGGCTTGCTAGTGAAGGTCTGCAAGTGGACCATGGTATTGTGCTTCCTAATAATACTCGTGATAGCCCTGCTGCTGCTTGGAATGATTCCATTTCTATGAGCAATAGTACTGACTCTAGTGCCACTTTGTCAGACTCTTATGTTTTGGTGCCTCTAGCTCTCTTGAATCAATTCTGGCCACAGGAGGCTTCTAGCTCTGCTCCAAATGCACCTGCATCTTCAGAATTAGTGCCAAGTGCAACTATACTGCCTAACAATAGTCTTGATATTTCTCTCACCGTTTCTGATGCTGGTTGATACGTCTCCAATGTATCTATAATTTTTGATTGTTCCATGCTATTATATTACCCCTTGTGGATGTTTACGGGCTTTATTTTACACATTTATATCATTTTTGGGACTAACCTACTAACCGGAGGCCCAGCCCATATTGCTGTTTTTTTGCCTATTTCAGTATTTCGAAGAAAATGAATATCAAAAGGAGTCCAAACGGAATGAAACCTTCGGGAGCGTGATTTTTGGAACAAATCTGATCTGGAGAGCTTGGAGTGCAAGTTAAGAAGCTCCCGAGGGCCCCACGAGATATGGGGCGCCCCCCCTGTAGGGCACGCTCCCTGTCTCGTGGGCCCCTCGGGCGGCCACCGACATACTTCTTCCTCCTATATATACCTGCGTACCCCGAAAACATTCAGGAGCACCACGAAACACAATTCCACCACCGTAACCTTCTGTATCCGCGAGATCTCATCTTGGAGCCTTCGCCGGCACTCTGCCGGAGGGGGAATCGACCATGGAGGGCTTCTATATCAACATCCTTGCCCCTCCGATGAGTTGTGAGTAGTTTACCACAGACCTACGGGTCCATAGTTATTAGCTAGATGGCTTCTTCTCTCTTTTTGGATCTCAATACAATGTTCTCCCCCTCTCTTGTGGAGATCTATTCGATGTAATCTCTTTTTGCGGTGTGTTTCTCGAGATCCGATGAACTGTGGGTTTATGATCAAGTTTATCTATGAATAATATTTGAATCTTCTCTGAATTCTTTTATGTATGATTGAGTTATCTTTGCAAGTCTCTTCTAATTAACAGTTTGGTTTGGCCTACTAGATTGGTTCTTCTTGCCATAGGAGAAGTGCTTAGCTTTGGGTTCAATATTGCGGTGTTCTTACCCAGTGACAGAAAGGGTTGCAAGACACGTATTGTATTGTTTCCATCGAGGATAACAAGATGGGGTTTATTTCATATTGCATGAGTTTATCCCTCTACATCATGTCTTCTTGCTTAATGCGTTACTCTGTTCTTATGAACTTAATACTCTAGATGCATGCTGGATAGCGGTCGATGTGTGGAGTAATAGTACTGGATGCAGGTAGGAGTCGGTCTACTTGTTATGGACGTGATGCCTATATACATGATCATGCCTAGATAATCTCATAACTATGCGCACAGTGGTGTTAAGTTCTTGGAGGGATCTTCCGTGGATCGAGAGGTTTGCAATTTTTCGGATGAAGAAGACCTGTTATTGCCAAGGATTTATGTCGGCTTTACGTTCATCAGTCCGGAGTTACAACCTATGGGATTTTAGTCCAAGATCAAAAGAAGTTAGGGCTATAGCTACCGTCCGGCGATTCATCTGGTCGTTTGTGATCCGGCGAGCATGATCTAATCCGTCATATTTGCATTACTGCTCGTCGAACGCCCCCGCGTCGAGCTGCCGGTCGTCAAACCGGCTGCGTCGTCGCCAACGCCGCCCCGATTCACCTCGGACATCGAATCACTATCGCCGAGCTACAGTGGGTTTGCCTTGTTCTCCAACGCCCGCGTCTCCCCTGGCCGTGCTCCGTCCCCGTCGTGGCCAAGTGGCCTCCGACCGAGCCAAACTGCCGCCGAGTTCAGCTCATGTTACAAAACCTCTACTTTGTCAAATCGCCAGGGTCTGGTCGGTTTCCTTATTAAACAAAACAACAGCAGCAACGGAGCAACGCTGGAGGGAATTGGAATTGATCAATTGTTTTGATGCATGGAACACAAAAAGTGTCAACAGGAGATATTTCCAGCTGTGCGCTGCCGTACCGCCGATCCTCTGAGACCGGCAAAAGATCTGGTCTCGCCGAGATAAGCTGCCACTTTATGGTAATCTGCGAGTTGCTATCGCTACTTCAGATGCAACCGTCCGAACCCGAGTCACGCACGGCGGCCGCTTGCGACTAGATCAGCTTACCACAAATATCTACAGTACGGATTGCAGATAGACGAAGATAAATCAAATGTCTACGCTGCTTAATAGATGCCCATGTCTCATCCACGGGAAGAGCCCCTGCGCAATTACTATACCTGCTATTGATTCCAGGGAAAAGAGTTAAAAGGGCAAGGGCATGGGCGTGGACTAAGGCTCAACCGCCCCGGTTCATATCCATCACGGGCACCCGCGCCTTGCTGACCCGCCATGGCCGATGCATGAAGAGCCGCCCCGGTTTGCAGTACTCCGAGCTGCCTGCATCGCCCCTCGCCTCCCGGCTGAGTTGCCGTCGCTGTGGTCCTCGCCTCCCCTCGCGCGGGCGCCTGGTCGCACCCCCTCCAGCGGCGCTCACTCCGCTCTCCGCTGAACCATCTCCGACTTCGCCGGCTTATGCCACATCATAAAAACAAGCTAAGTCACTTTTACATTTAAATTTCATTTTTTCCGGCCAATTAAATATATCCGGCACCTTTGAGTTAATCTTGGGGGCTATCATTTCTTCTCATAAAGTTGAGTGGTAAGGTTACCAAAGAGGACCATTTGCCACGATGCACAGTTCAAACATGGGTGCCCTACATATCAGCGAAATAATTTTATGTTCGTTCTTTACTAAGTCAGATGCAACTCGTAACCGACCAAGTAGTGGGTATGGTATTGTCAATCGACTCTGATGCCTATCATGGACTTTGTCGACCCTGAACATATCATATTCCATGAAAAAAGTCCACGCGAGAGCCTACTTAGTCGAGTCAAACGATTAACAAGTTGAACACAAGTTGACAAAGTCATCAAAATTATTATTTAATTTTGTTTTATATATCACGAACGGTGTAATGCATTCATGTGTTTTATTTCAGGAACAAAGAGCTTGAAGACCACTCCTCGAGTCGCCTCAAGCCTCGGGGGCTATCAAGCCAGAATTTGTGAAAAAATGGACTTTGTTCGTTACCAAAACACAAGTTCACATACTCTCTCGTCCGCGCCGGCTTACAATGTCGCGGCCGATTCTCTCGTCTGCACCGGCTTACCACGCCCAGGCCAACTCACCCGTCTGCGCCGGCTTACAACAAGGAGGACAACTTGCCCGTCCGCACCGGCTTACAACGCCACGGCCGGTTCATCTGTCTGTGCCGCCTCAGATGTTGCGGTCGGTCGTCTTCACCATCTGTCTCTCGCGGCCCGGTCTACATCAAAACACTGGGCCGCACCTATCCGCATGAGATGTTTATTGAGTCTGAGCAAGTCACAGCTTGGGTAGCCAGGTTTTTTCTTTCAACAAAAAGGAGGCAAATTATCATATACTATCAACCTCCGTTTGCACTAGATGGCTCAATGGGCAGGCGCACAAGTCGCCGCCATTACAGTTTGCTTAACTTCAAATCACCAGTTGGAAGGAACCATTGGCCGAGTTGCTGACACGGCTCATACGTGATCATTTATAACCCACCGCAGTCACCTCAACCTTCTGTGGATTCATATCGTGCTATCAACACCAATGATATACAAGTTATGCCGGTTTATATCACGGTCAAATATGGAGAGTTTCAAGCCAACTCCTCGAGTCACCTTGAGACTCGGGGGCTACGATGACATGACTCAGCAAATCTTGCCAGTTTCAGCAAATTTAAAAACCCCAGGACAATGGAGGGAAAGATAACCCGGTCCCGGAGGCTACTGTTATTTGAAGGCCGTCAGAAAATTTCCGGCTTAGAAAGTATATGACAATTACAAAATCCCGGCTCAATGAAGAAGTTCCGGGTCATCAGAAAAGATTCCGGTTTAAAATCCGGCTCAAGGAAGCCAGTCTCACTGAAGCTCTCAAATCCGGTTTAACAATGTCCGGTTCAAAAGGGAATTAACTTCTCGCAAGTTCAAGTTTAAAGGCTGTCAGAAAATTTCCGGCTAAAAATAAGGATTCCGGTTTAAAATCCGGTTCAAGGGAAAGATGTCTCCCACAAAGCTTTGAAGATCTCCATATCCGGTTCAAGATCCCGGTTCAAGAAGAATTTATCTCTTGCAAAAAGGTTAAAAATTACCGAAGAGGACCTGTAGCCATGATGCGCGGTTCAAAAATGGATATCCTGCCTTATTGGCCTAACATATTGATCACATGGGGGCTTCTGCTTCATAAAGCGGGGTCTCTGTTCTTTTTTACATCATGCGTGGTTACACGGAGGTTCTGTCTTAAAGCGGCCTCCGGTTTACCCCTTGAAATTTGCTTTTTATATCACTTGGGGCCTTGGTCGTGTCCGAACCAACGCGACACCTTTTGATAGGCGAAAGCCACCAGATCACTTGGGGACATGGTCAAGTCTGAACCAGTCACGCCTCTTGATCGGCCTAAGGCCACAAAATCACTTGGGGGATTGGTCGAACCCAAACCATTGCCACGCCTTTTGATTGGCATATATGCCACAGTTTCATTTGGGGACCTGACTGACTTGAACCATTGTCACTCCTATTGGGGGCTTGGTCCTGTCCGACCATGGTAACACCATCTGATCAGCTTAGTAAAGCATGTTTTTGCAAATGGTTTTTTATCATTGCCTTTGCTTTCATATTTCTTTTATGACTATTCCTCAAATTTTGCTGTGTTTCCTTTAAACCAACAACACTTTTTTACCGGTTCAGCTGACAGAATTCGGTTCATTCTTAATCCGGAGACTATTTGCCCGGTTTGATTTTCTGATTTTCTGTTACCATCTTATTATGGAATAAACCGGTGTCCATTAACCCGGCTTGACTTTCAATTACAAGTTGTCAGTACATGATCAAATTATAATCCGGAGACTATCCGCCCTGTTTGGTTTGACTACAAGTCACCAGTATTATATATGGATAATCCGGTGTCTATCACAACCCGGCACGGTTTTATCATAAGCCGGCACAATATGGAAGGAGTTATCAGTACTCAAGATTGGGATTATCATCCTTACTACAAAAAGTTGATAAAACCAACAATATGATTCAATGTCACAGGTATGATATATTTCATATTTGATTATTCTTAAGTGCAGCCTTGGTTATAAACCTGGGTTATATGTTGGGCATTATGACCCGTCCGGCGGTAAACCGCCAGGACACTTTGAATTTGTTGTATGCAGAGATAGGTTGAATAAAGCATGATGATAAATTATCCGGTGTTTATTAAACCGGCTTGGCTTTAAGACGATAAGTCGCCATTATATGATGAGAAATTGTCCGGTGTTTGTTAAACCGGCCTGGCTTTGGACTATAAGTCGTCAGTATATATTTGGATTGCACCATTGGAATCATGCGCTTATAAATCATTTGGTTATATTATTCAAATAGCCAAACTTGGCTGAATTTTCATTATGATATTGGATGAATAAGGTTTTTCATACCGGATTATATTATCTTGAATAGCCAACATGGCTGGATTTTTATTATGGTTATCAATAACCAGTATTTTGATTGAGGTTTTCAAAGTCGCTTTAGCGCAATGGATATTATTTTGTCGATGGATATGATTTATTCTGCAATGGAAGGAATAGTCCCGAGTTGATGCAGGCTTACAGCCCGGCACTTGGGGGCTACATTATTCAAATTGAGATTACATCAAATATGCAAGTCTCATGTCGCTGCAAGCATGCACCATGACACTTGGGGGCTAATGCAAAGTCATTCTTTGTTCATCTTATTAAAGACCCGACTCATCACATTATAATGAGCCGGCCCTTGGGGGCTACCAATTGCTCCTGTCAACAATTCAAGTTTTTATGAGCATCAGGAAATTACAAGTCCCAGGTTACTGCAAGCATGACAACCCGGCACTTGGGGGCTACATATTGGGAATACTCAATTCTGACTAGTGATTGAGATGAACAACCTGGATTTCTTCAAGATTGTTATATTTATATTGAAGCAAGTCTTAAGCTATTGCTATGCTACCTTCTTAAGACTTGAGGGCTACAAGTGATAGTCTTATAAGAGGTATATTTTCAAGCTGGAGGTCAATTACAAGTATGAACCGGTACTATCAATATTTATAAACCGACAAGTTTTACATTCTTAAACCGGCTGAAGATCAGATGAGGATTTCAAGGACCATTATTTTTATTAAGCATTGGGAGCTGAATCAAAGGAGTTACTCTTCACAATATATTTTCTATGAGAAACTAATGTCAGCAAGTTGATTATGAAGCGGGCCTATTAAACCGGATTTTCTAGAAGAAGGAAGTGACAAGAACTTAAGGATGATCAGGATCAGTTTAACATGGATAAATCCAAATTAAACTGGGGGCTAATGTCGGGGATATACCCCATGGTGTAAACCGGCCGGAAGTTTAACCCGGCCGGACTGGACGACTCACTGGTAACCCGCCCGGAGCTTGGCGGTTCACGGGATACCCGCCCGGTCTTGGCGGTTCATTCGTAACCCGGCGGGCGGGTCAGATGGATGACGAGGCCCATGACCCAGAAGGCCGGTTCACGTTTAATGGTGGGCCGGTTTATGAGGAAAGCATAAGGACTATTCTCCTACAAAGGAAGCAAGACTAGGACTCTACTTGTAATAGAGTAATCCTAATCCAACTAGGACTAGTCATATAAACTGCCCCTTCAACATATATAAGGAGGGGCAGGGCTCCCCAAAGAGGGACGAGTTAGAAGCTACAAGCAAGAAGAAGCAATCTTAGGGCTAGACACAAAGAGTAGAGCCGGTTTACGGCGACTCCCTGATGATGATAATGAGACCTAGCCTCAAACAGCATGTAGGGTTGTTACCGGATGATGTTTCCCGGGGCCCGAAGCTGTCTAAATCCCTGTCTTGTATTGCGTCTCTCGATTCCGCTCAACCCCTCTCAAGCTACTACATAGATACGTTGGCCTCACGACTAAGTCCTCACCCTAGGACATCTGCCGTGACAAATCCACGACACCCACCGTAATACTTATGCTATCTCAAGAGAAGCCTCTAGTGAAACCTATGGCCCCCGTGTCTATCTCTTATCATATTTGCTTTCAATCTACTTTTATTTGCATCTTTACTTTTTTCATCTATCTTATAAAATACCAAAAATATATTTACCTTATCTTACTATCTTTATTAGATCTCACTTTCGCAAGTGGCCGTGAAGGGATTCACAACCCCTTTATTGTGTTGGTTGCGAGTTCTCAGTTTGTTTGTGTAGGTGCGTGGGACTTTTGAGGAGCCTCCTACTGGATTGATACCTTGGTTCTCAAAACTGAGGGAAATCCTTACGCTACACTTTGCTGCATCACCATCTCCTCTTCGAGGAAAACCAACGCAAGCTCAAGACGTAGCAAGAAGGATTTCTGGCGCTGTTGCCGGGGAGGTCTTCGCTCAAGTCAAGACATACCAAGTACGCATCACAAACCCATCTCCCTCACATTTACATTATTTGCCATTTGCATCTCGTTTTCCTCTCCCCCACTTCACCCTTTCCATTTTATTTGCCCTCTCTTTCCCTATCTCTCTCTCTTTTGTTTGCCCTTTCGTTTGCTCGTTAGGTTGGATTAGATGCTTATTTATTGCTAAACAAAGAACCTAAGATCTATGGATCCTCATCCGCTTGCTAATCTTTTTAAGAGATCCAATTATGATGAACCAATTGCTAGTGAGTTTTGTGCACTAGATTATCTTTATGAAACTTTGCTCAAAATTTGTGAATCTGAAAATTATGATGAAGAAATTTATGAAGAGATTCACGATAACTCCTTGAATAAAAAGCATGATTGCAATGATTTTCCTATAAATTCTCTTGATGTAAATTGAGCTAATAATATGCAAAATCCTAAGCTTGGGGATGCTAGTTTTTCTATGTCTACTACTTGTTTCAATGATCATGATTGGGCTGCTTCTTCTTATAACCTTGAAAATTTATTTAAACCCCATGATGAATATGAGAATGATAATAGTATTTGAAATAATATTGAAAGTGGATTTGGAAGAATGTCAACTTTAGATCCCACATATTTGGAGTATGTTCAATCTTATGATATTTTTGATAAAAGTGGGTTCGGAAAGGTCATGACTTTAGTTAATGTTAATCCCACTATATTGGAAGAGTGTCAACTTTGCATGCATGTGGATCATGTTGAGAATATGTTTTGTGATAGCTATTTTTTTGAATTTTCCTATGATCCTACATGTAATTATTATGAGAGAGGAAAATATGGTCATAGAAATTTTTATCTTATTAAATTACCTCTCATCATGTTGAGATTGCTATCATCTCTTTGTTCTTCCTTGCATATACTAATTTTTGCTTGCCTTGATAATTACAAGATGCCTATGCATAGGAAGTATGTTAGACTTAAGTATGTTTGTCACATGTTTTATGATGCTCTCTTTGTGCTTCATTTCCTGTCTTTCATGTGAGCATCATTGAAATCTCAATGCCTAGCTAAAAAGTATTTAAAGAAAAGCGCTTGTTGGGAGACAACCCAATATTTTTCCTTTCTGTTATTCAATAAATCTTCCATCTACCTTCTGTTTAGATGTGTTTTTATCTTTTAATTAGTGTTTGTGCCAAGTAGAACCTATAGGATAACCTACGATGATAGTTGATTTAATTCTGCTGAAAAACAGAAACTTTGCACGCACGAATATAATTTTGTTAAATCACACGAACGTGTTTTTGCGTTGATTCTTTTTTCTGCTCTTCAATAGACAAATTGTCCAGGACTTCCTATTTTTGTAGGATTTGTATAGTTACAGAAGTTTGCGTTAGTTACAGATTGCTACAGACTGTTCTGTTTTTGACAGATTCTGTTTTTCGTGTGTTGTTGGCTTATTTCAATGCATCTATGGCTAGTAAATTAGTTTATAAACCATAAATAAGTTGGAATACAGTAGGTTTAACACCAAATTAAATAAAGAATGAGTTTTGTGTTGTGAAGTTTTCATGTTTTGGGTAAAGCTTTTATGGACTATGGAATAAAGGGTGGCAAGAGCCTAAGCTTGGGGATGCCGAAGGCACCCCAAGACATTCAAGAATAGCCAAAAGCCTAAGCTTGGGGATGACCCGGTAAGGCATCCCCTCTTTCGTCTTCGTTCATTGGTAACTTTACATGGAGCTATATTTTTATTCGCCACATGATATGTGTTTTGCTTGGAGCATCGTGTATTATATTAGTCTTTGCTTTCTAGTTTACCACAATCATCCTTGCTGTACACACCTTTTGGGAGAAGCCTATTTGATTAGAATTTACTAGAATACTCTATGTGTTTCACTTATATCTTTTGAGCTTGATAGTTTTTGCTCTAGTGCTTCACTGATATCTTTTAGAGCACGGTGGTGTCTTAATTTTGAAGAAATTGCTAGTCTCTCATGCTTCACTTATATTATTTTGAGAGTCTTTTAGAACAGCATGGTATTTGCTATTATCATAAAGTTAGTCCTAGAATGATGAGCATCCAAGTTGGGTATAACAAAAACTATCATAGGAAGTGAATTGGATGCTATGATCAATTTGATGCTTGATAATTGTTTTGAGATATGGAGGTAGTGATGTTAAAGTGATGCTAGTTGGGTGATTATGAATTTAAAGAATGCTTGTGTTGAAGTTTGTGATTCCCGTAGCATGCACGTATGGTGAACCGCTTTGGGATGAAGTTGGAGCACAATTTTATTTATTGATTGTATTCCTTATGAGTGGCGGTCGGGGACGAGCGATGGTCTGTTCCTACCAATCTATCCCCCTAGGAGCATGCGCGTAGAGCTTTGGTTTTTGATGACTTCTAAATTTTTGCAACAAGTACATGAGTTCTTTTGATTAATGTTGAGAACATGGATTATACACACCCTTTCACCCTTCCATTCTTGCTAGCCTCTCTTGTGCCGTGCAACTTTCGCCGGTAGCATACACCCACCATATGCCTTCCTCAAAACAGCCACCATACCTACCTATTATGGCATTACCATAGCCATTCCGAGATATATTGCCATGCAACTTTCCACCGTTCCGTTCATATGACACACATTCTTTTGTCATATTGCTTTTTGCATGAACATGTAGTTGACATTGTATTTGTGGCAAGGCCACCTTCATAATTTTCATACATGTCGCTCTTGATTCATTGCATATCCCGGTACACCACCGGAGGCATTCATATAGAGTCATATCTTGTTCTAGCTTTGAGTTGTAAATCCATAAAAGTGTTATGATCTTCATTATTAGAGCATTGTCCTCGTGAGGAAAGGATGATGAAGGCTATGATTCCCCCACAAGTCGGGATGAGGCTTCGGACTTTACAAAAAGAAAAAAATAGAAAAAAATGAGAAAGGCCAAAAAAAAGGGAAAGGCCAAAGAAAAAAGGAAAAGAAAAAATAGAAAAAAAAGGAAGAAAAAAAAATAAAATGAGAGAAAAAGAGAGAAGGGATAATGCTACTATCTCTTTTTCCACACTTCTGCTTCAAAATAGCACCATGATCTTCATGATAGAGAGTCTCATATGTCGTCACTTTCATATACTAGTGGGAATTTTTCATTATAGAACTTGGCTTGTATATTCCAATGATGGGCTTCCTCAAAAGTTCCCTAGGTCTTCGTGAGCAAGCAAGTTGGATGCACACCCACTTAGTTTCTTTTGTTGAGCTTTCATATATTTATAGCTCTAGTGCATCCGTTGCATGGCATTCCCTACTCACTCACATTGATATCTATTAATGGGCATCTCCATAGCCCGTTGATACGCCTAGTTGATGTGAGACTATCTTCTCCGTTTTGTCTTCTCCACAACCACCATTCTATTCCACATATAGTGCTATGTCCATGGCTCACGCTCATGTATTGCGTGAAAGTCGAAAGAGTTTGAGATTATTAAAGTATGAAACAATTGCTTGGCTTGTCATCGGGGTTGTGCATGATTAAATACTTTGTGTGATGAAGATAGAGAAACAGCCAGACTATATGATTTTGTAGGGATAACTTTCTTTAGCCATGTTATTTTGAGAAGACATGATTACTTTGATTAGTATGCTTGAAGTATTACTACTTCTTATGTCAATATGAACTTTTATTTTGTATTCATTTGGATCTTAACATTCATGCCACAATAAAGAAAATTACATTATGAATTATGCTAGGTAGCATTCCACATCAAAAATTCTCTTTTTATCATTTACCTACTCGAGGACGAGCAGGAATTAAGCTTGCGGATGCTTGATACGTCTCCAATGTATCTATAATTTTTGATTGTCCCATGCTATTATATTACCCCTTTGGGATGTTTACGGGCTTTATTTTACACATTTATATCATTTTTGGGACTAACCTACTTACCGGAGGCCCATCCCATATTGCTGTTTTTTTTGCCTATTTCAGTATTTTGAGGAAAAGGAATATCAAACGGAGTCCAAACGGAATGAAACCTTCGGGAGCATGATTTTTGGAACAAATCTGATCCGGACAGCTTGGAGTGCAAGTCAAGAAGCTCGCGAGGGCCCCACGAGATAGGGGGCCGCCCCCCCTTTAGGGCGCGCCCCCTGTCTCGTGGGCCCCTCGGGCGGCCACCGACGTACTTCTTCCTCATATATATACCTACGTACCCCGAAAACATCCAGGAGCACCACGAAACACAATTTCCACCGCCGTAACCTTCTGTATCCGCGAGATCTCATCTTGGAGCCTTCGCCGGCACTCTGCCAGAGGGGGAATCAACCACGGAGGGCTTCTACATCAACATCCTTGCCCCTCCGATGAGTTGTGAGTAGTTTACCATAGACCTACGGGTCCATAGTTATTAGCTAGATGGCTTCTTCTCTCTTTTTGGATCTCAATACAATGTTTTCCCCCTCTCTTGTGGAGATCTATTCGATGTAATCTCTTTTTGCGGTGTGTTTATCGAGATCCGATGAATTGTGGGTTTATGATCAAGTTTATCTATGAATAATATTTGAATCATCTCTGAATTCTTTTATGTATGATTGAGTTATCTTTGCAAGTCTCTTCGAATTATCAGTTTGGTTTGGCCTACTAGATTGGTTCTTGTTGCCATGGGAGAAGTGCTTAGCTTTGGGTTCAATCTTGCGGTGTTCTTACCCAGTGACAGAAAGGGTTGCAAGACACGTATTGTATTGTTTCCATCGAGGACAAGAAGATGGGGTTTATATCATATTGCATGAGTTTATCTCTCTACATCATGTCTTCTTGCTTAATGCGTTACTCTGTTCTTATGAACTTAATACTCTAGATGCATGTTGGATAGCGGTCGATGTGTGGAGTAATAGTACTGGATGCAGGTAGGAGTCGGTCTACTTGTTATGGACGTGATGCCTATATACATGATCATGCCTAGATAATCTCATAACTATGCGCTTTTCTATCAATTGCTCAACAGTAATTTGTTCACCCACCGTAATACTTATGCTATCTCAAGAGAAGCCTCTAGTGAAACCTATGGCCCCCGGGTCTATCTCTTATCATATTTGCTTTCAATCTACTTTTATTTGCATCTTTACTTTTTGCATCTATCTTATAAAATACCAAAAATATATTTATCTTATCTTACTATCTTTATTAGATCTCACTTTCGCAAGTGGCCATGAAGGGATTGACAACCCCTTTATTGCGTTGGTTGCGAGTTCTCAGTTTGTTTGTGTAGGTGCGTGGGACTTTTGATGATCCTCCTACTGGATTGATACCTTGGTTCTCAAAACTGAGGGAAATACTTACGCTACACTTTGCTGCATCACCCTCTCCTCTCCGAGGAAAACCAACGCAAGCTCAAGATGTAGCACTGGTTTGCATGTGGACATGGTCACCCATGGCAATTTTACTCCTGCTATGCTGTTAAGAGACAACAGTCCAATGACCAGGCTGAACACTTATCTTATTGCAGTATTTAGGCCTATAGTTGCATTATTTGGCCCTTGGAATGATCATTATGGTTTCAGAGAGAGCTTTGTAACTTTCAATATCACTGTTGCTGAAAATGCAGGTACTCTGGATATTATCTCTGCCTCCATAGCCACCACTCTGTTTGGTTCATCTTCTGTGCATATTGAGGAAGTCACTGAGGCCTCTCATTGGGAATTAAATTATTCTCAGGAGCTGACTATCACTGATGGTAATGAGGGACAGATGGCAGATCTACAGGACATATCAGACTCATTTGTCACGCCATTCCCTGATCAGCATGTTACTTCTGATGCCATTGTTGATCTCGCTGAGACCGAGGAACATGTGATGCCTGAACCTCCAGTGATCACCGAACATCATACACAGAATGACGACGTTGTGGCTAACTCTGAGGAAGGGGTGGAGAACTCAGCTGTGGTTGCTAATCGCAAGGGGACGAATTCTATGCCTACTTGTTTTGTCTCTCTCCGTCGGAGTACCAGGTCCAACAAATATGATGGTTTTAAGGTCCCATCCATAACTGACAGCAAGCCAAGAGCCCCCAACATGAAGCCCAGGATCAATCCATCAGCCAAGTCTTCAGAATTACTACTGAAGTCCCACCACCGACGCCCATTGCAACGATCCAGCTAGTGGGCACAGTCAAGTGTGCCATCCCTGCTGCAGAGCTCTCTGAAGATGCTCTTAATGAGGTTCAGGAGGATAGTTCTTCCACCTCTTGCAGTGCTTAAGCTTTCTCAGTTATCTTATGGTTCTTTTGGTTAACTTGAATGTGCTTTGTTGGAACGTTTGTGGCTTAAATTCAGAACCTAAACAACTCACTCGGTTTAATGCGATCACCTCTAGTGGATGTGTCGTAATACGTTTGCAAGAAACTAAGAAGCCAGATTACAATAATAATTTTATTAAGTCTTGCTGCCCACGCCGTTTTGATAAGTTTGAATTTATTCCCTCTCGTGGGGCTTCAGGTGGAATTGCCACTATATGGAACATCTCCATTTTCTCTGCCACTGTTATTGCCTCCACTGTTTTTGCATTGGTCATTCGCTTTAAGTCAACACAGTCGGCTCAATTCTGGACCCTAGTAAATGTATATGGCCCTTGCCAAGGGAAGAACGCAGAGAGTTCATTCAATGGCTTCTTGATTTGAACATCCTTCGCAACGAAGATTGGCTCATTTTGCGGGACTTTAACTTCATTCAAAGCCCAGGTAACCGTAATAAACCTGGTGGAAACTGTGGGGACATGATCACTTTTAATGACTTCATCCGTACATAGAGTCTAGTTGAACTCCCAATCAAAGGAAGAGCGTATACCTGGAGCAATATGCAGCTTGACCCCCC
>NC_041391.1:85764451-85769859 GCF_002162155.2 Triticum dicoccoides
CTAATTTATTGGTTTTTTACAAGCAACAACTGGACATCAACTTACCCTAAAACTCTAGTTAAAGCCCTAGGCCGGCCGGTATCTGATCATATTCCTTCTGTTGTCACCATTGAGAATTCCAACCCCCGGTCCAAAATCTTCAGATTTGAATCCTATTGGGTGCATCACCCTGGTTTTCTAGAAATGGTTAGTAAAGCTTGGTCCAATCCTATTCGATTTGAAAATATGGCCACTGTCCTATCTCAAAAATTTAAATTACTGAGGCATGATCTTAAGTCCTGGAGCAGAGGTATCTCCAAACTCTCCATTGCTATTGAAAACTCAAACAGAGCACATTTTGAAATTGATGAACTCGAAAATAAACGATGTCTCACCATCCTAGAGGCAAACTTTCGTCGCATACTTAAAAAACACATCTTGAGGCTTCTCGCTTACCAGAAAGAATATTGGAGACGACGATGCACCATCCGTTGGGTCAAGTTTCGTTATGAGCAACCTAAGTTTTTCCAAGCAATGGCTTCAGAAAGGTATAGAAGAAATAATATTGCCTCACTTACCATGGAAGAGGGCTACTGTGTAGTAGATCATGCAGGGAAAGAGGCGGTCATTTTCCAAGCTTTCAAAAAGTGCCTCGGTTCATCTGCAAAACTTGAGATGAAGTTTGATCTAGCTTGAATGATCAAACGGGTAGAGGATCTAGATCAACTTACAGTGCCATTCACAAACCAAGAAATTGACGATGTGATCAAATATATGCCTGGTGATAGAGCGCCAGATCTGGATGGTTTCACTGGACATTTTCTTAAAACTTGTTGGCACGTGATTAAAGAGGACTTCTACAAATTATGCACTCAATTCCATGCTGGCAATCTGAACCTTGAGAGCATCAATGAGGGTTTCATTACCTTGATACCAAAAATCAATGCACCAACTTAAGTCAATGATTTCAGACCCATCACGTTACTTAACTGTTGCCGCAAGATAATTACAAAGTTACTTGCCAATCGGTTACAAACACTCATACTGTCCAAGACTGTCTGGCATGTACATCAAAATCAATCGGGTTTCTGAAAGGTCGATCGGTCCAAGACTGTCTGGCATGGGCATTTGAGTATATCTATCAATGCCAAGCTTCGAAAAAACCAATAGTCCTTCTTAAGCTTGATTTCGCCAAAGCATTTGACAAAATTGAACATGACGCCATGTTAGATATAATGCAACACAAAGGATTTAACACAAAATGGCTGGACTGGATCACGGCCATTTTATCATCTAGCATATCTTCAGTTGTGCTTAATGGGGTGCCAGGTCAACAGTTTCTTTGCAAAAGAGGAGTGCGCCAAGGAGATCCGTTATCTCCATTAATTTTTGTGCTGGCAGCCGATGTACTACGAGCCGTCATTAATGATGCTTTCATTCAAGGTGCAATTCAGCTGCCTTTCCCGTGCGCCACCCAAAAAGATTACCATGTCATCCAATATGCCGACGACACAATTACTGTCCTTCCTGCTTGTGAAACGCAAGCATCAGCGATCAAGGAGTACTTACAGACAGTAGCAAATGACCGTTAATTTATCGAGGGCCTTTAGATTGGAAAATTGGAAGAACTCCTCAAATGGAATAGACAACTCCTCAATTCCAACGAGGTCGTGCTGATCCTCTTTAACTTTCAGCGTCAAAGTATCAATTTTCTTCCCAGCTGACTTTCTCCATGTTTCCATGTACCAATCATGGAAACTTCGCATCATCGTTGTTAGAGTAGTTCCATCTTTGACAAGAGGCTTCCCGTACTCGTATTTGAACTCGTCCACCTCCATTATATCAAAATGTGCATCGTCGTAGTGCATGTAATCGGCAGGTTTGGTACTGGGAAAGATCCTCGGGTGATTAGCGAAGATATCGCTAGACACCTTGAGCGGGGGCATGATTGGTTCGCTTGTTTGCCGAATTGGGGAATTTTTTCCCACTTCTTCGTTCATGTAACCTTTTGTCACTGTAAGTACTTCCCGACCGCTTCGCTTCCTTATATGTCTTTTCAGTAATGTGCTCATCGCTGGTTTGCGGCGGAGACGGTGGTGGTCGCTGTAGGGCATCCAAAGTGCGCTTCGCTTTCACCGTGTCTATCTTCTCCTCTGGAGGCGGATGTCGCTTAGCTCTTTGCGTTTCGAAGTAGTACCTCACTTGGGCTTGACAGATCTCCTTGTTTTCTTGTTCGGTCATCTCGTATGGTAACTTCTCTAGAGTCTTGAGAGATGGACCGAATCTGTATTGCCTCCCGCCTCTGGCTGTACTGCTAGACACCGGAGCAGGCCTAGCGGCTGCGACTGTTTTCTTCCGTTGCTTACGAGGCGGAGGAGAAGGACTACGACACGCCGGAGCAGCCGGAGTGGTGGCGGGTCTCTTCCGCCCTTGCTGACGAGGCGGAGAAGGCGAAGGCTAGCTGCTCAGGTGTGCCGCCGCAGGCGGAGAAGGAGGCGGAGTGTCGCCACACGTCGAAGAAGGAGGCGTAGTGCCGCCATGCACCGAAGAAGGAGGCAGAGGAGGAGGCAGAGTGCACTGACTCGCCAGAGGAGGAGGCGGAGGCGTCCAGTTCGGAAGGTTGATGAGCTCCTTCCGCCATAGGCATGGAGTCTTCAGAGCAGAACCCAGCCGAGTCTCCCCTTCACCGGTAGGGTGGTCAAGCACGAGCTCCTCAAATCCTTCCGTTAATTCGTCCACCATCACCCTAGCATATCCTTCTGGAATTGGACAGAAGTGAAAAGTTGCGCCGGGTTCAGGAGGTCGAACAGAGCCGACAACCGCCTTGACTTTGTTATTCTGCCATTGCGTCATAAGGTGGCAATGTTGAGATTCCGTGATGGCATCCACGAGTTAGCTAGCAGGAGCCGTAAAGACAGGCTCCAGCTGAAGCAGCTCGGTGGAAGCCATGCTGCTTCTCCGCTGAGATGGCGGCGTAGCTTCGGGGGTAGCTTCGGCAGGTCGCTTGCTTCGAACTGCATCTCATTCCTCTAGCTTCCGTACCCTTGCGTGCAGCTCCTGCAGTTCGCTCTGCTCCACTTTCCTCCTCCTCTCTTAGCTTTTGTAACCGCTTGCGTCCGGAAACCCAGCCTTCCACGGAACGGAGCCTCGCGTGCCTCGTGTCCGTCCAGGGTGCTCAGGATTCCCGAGGGCCATTGTGAGCTCGTCCTTCTCTCTGTCTGGAACAAATGTCACGTCCAGCGCTGCGGCGATGTAGTCCTGAAGCTTCATGACGGGTATTCGCAGTTGCTCCCTCGTCCAAACACACTTCCCTATTACAGAGTCCAAGGTTCTGCCAACCCCGAAGAACCAATTCTGGCAATGGTCTGGCCAGTTCAATGTCTCTGGTTCGACCCCTTTATCAAGCAGGTCGTTCTCAGCCTTGGCCCACAACGGCTGGGCTTTGAGGTAGCCACCTGACCCCGTCCCTGCTTTGTTTGATAACCGTAGCCTACTTCACCCTCTCCTTCCAGACCATCGATTCGGTTGAGATATGACATGATATCACCTCCAGTTGCGATTATGTCCCCCAACACCCGTTCTGCTTCCTCGTCTCGGCCGTGCTCCATAGTTTCTGCAAATATTACAACATGGAAATTATTATACAAACATGAAAGATGGATAAATTAGTGGCAAACTTAGACCTAGCTATAACTAATCACAACAAGGAATTATATTAATTGATGGCCTCGACGCTTCTCTAGGGTTTGATGTGGCCTCAGCAACGCTTAAAGGGTTTAGGATGGCCTCGATGACAACGCTCTTTTAACTTGGTAAATTTCGGTGGCCTCGGTAGCGCTTCTAGGGTCTAGTGTCAAAGGATTCAATAAAATCATGCCTTCATCATTAGGCGAAAGTAACAGGCGCAGGATGGTATGAAGCTCTCCAAAGTTATTCTGGAACAAAATCCTAGATAGGATAATTCACTTTTTGGCACAGAGTACAGCAAGACCTTCCATATATCGCTATTTGAAAGGCTTTGCTGAAATTTGTACCAAAAGGCGGATTATCCTATCTGGGACTCTGTTCCAGAATAACTTTGAAGAACTTCATACCATCATGCCCCGGTTAATTCCGGCTAATGATGAAGCCATGGATTTCTTCAATACTTTGACACTAGACAACCTCTCGACCCCTCGGCGAAACCCCTCGATGACCCTCGACCCACGAACCCTCGGCCCCTCGACGACCCTCCACTTGTAGAAAAACCCCCATTCGTCCTGGTTCGTGAGGGCCATTTGTCCCGGTTCCCGAACCGGGACTAAAGGGTCATTACTAAAGCCCTGTCCCTTTAGTTCCGGTTCACCCAGGAACCGAGACAGATGGGGCTCCACGTGGCCGCTATAGCTTGCCCAGGCAGGGGCGCCTTTGTCCCGGTTGGTGCCACCAACCGGGACCAAAAGGCTTCCACGCGTCAGCATTTCAGAGGCTGGGTTTTTTGTTTTTTTTCTGAAGGGGGGGTGGGGGGTTTGTCGGGTTAATTTAGGGGTTTCATGTATTGTGTTAGCTAGCTAATAGAGAGAAGTGTCCTCTCTTATCTCCGTGCTTGGTCGACCTTACGTATAGAGAGGACTCGACATGCTAGCTAGCTAGTAGCAAATGATGGAAACTATTAAGTACATCAGATCAGCATGAACATATACAGAGAGAAGTGATTGACCTCTCCTTCTCTGAGAGATTGGTCGAACAACAAGTTTAGTCCCACCTCGCTATTTTGTTTCTACTTATTGTTGCTATTTTAATTTATTTTATTGTAGTTTATTTATTTTACTTTATTAAAGTTTATTTTGTTTCTACTTATTTATTAAAGTTTTTTCTATTTCTACTTATTTATTTTATTTTGTTTCTACTCATTTATTTTCTTTTTTGCTTTTTTATTTATTTATGAAAATTATTTTTGCTTTTAATGTTTTATACACAAAAGCCCTCTCCCCTGGCTGGTTCATTGGTCCCGGTTCATGGCTTGACCCGGTACTAAAACCACCATTTTGTCCCGGCTCAGGCCACCAACCTGGACCAATGGTGGTGGGCCAGGAGCGAGGCCCATTGGTCCCGGTTCGTCCCCACTAACCGGGGCCAAAGGGGCCAGAAGTACCGGGACCAATGCCTCCATGAGGCCCGGCAGGCCCCCTGGCCCCACGAACCGGGACCAATGGGCCCATGGGTCCCGGTTCGTGACTGAACCAGGACTAATGGGCTTACCAGGCACGAACGAAAGCCCTGTTTTCTACAAGTGCTCGAACACTCGAACCATCGAACCTAGAACCCTCGAACCCTCAACCCTCGACCCTAGAACCCTCGAAACCTCGACCCCTCAATGACCCTCGACCCTCGAACCCTCAGCCCCTCGACAACCCTCGAACCTCGAACCCTAGAACCCTCAAACCCTC
>NC_041391.1:85770241-85771503 GCF_002162155.2 Triticum dicoccoides
CCCTCGAACCCTCGACCCTCAAACCCTTGACCCTCGACCGACCTCGATGACCCTCGGCCCCTTTGTGACCCTCGTGACAATCTAGCCTAGTTCCCAACCCTTGACCCCTCGGCGATCCTCGGCACCCTCGTTCCCGATAAAAAGAAGAATAAGAAGAATAAGAAGAAGAAGAAGAAGAAGAAGAAGAAGAAGAAGAAGAAGAAGAAGAAGGAGAAGAAGAAGAAAAGAGAAGAAAAAGAAAAAGAGGAAGAAGAAGAAAAAATAGAAGAAAAAATAGGAGAAGAAGAAGGAATAGAAATTTTTTTCTTCTTCTCCTCTATTCCTTCTTCTTCTCCTTTTTTTCTTCTACTTCCTCTTCTTATTATTTTCTCCTCTTGTTCTCCTTCTTCCTTCTTCCTCTTTTATTCTTTTTCCTTATTTTCCTTCTTCTTCGATGACCCTAACCTAAAATCTACTAACTCAACAAAAAATTCTAAAAAAATACATCTACGATCCCTCATACATACGTAACAAAAATACATCTAAAAAATACATATATGATTCCTCATACATACATTCATACAAAAAATACATCTAAAACAAATCAATACATATATGATCCCTAACACATATATACATACCTACATCTAAATTTCTTTTATCAACATCAAAAAACATCTCTGAAAACAACATATAAGAACATCTAAAAACATCTAAACAAATAGCATCTAAAAAAACATAAAAAACATAGGAAAGAGGGGCCGGGCAGAGGGGCAGGGCAGGGGCGCGAGGCAGGGCCGGGGTGCCGGAGCGAGGCAGGGTAGGGGCGCGAGGCAGGTCCTCACAGGGGGTGGCGGGGCACGGCGGGAGGCATCGGGGCGTGCGCAGGGGCGCGGAGAGTGGCGCCGGTATTGGGGCAGATGGCGTCGAGGGCGTCGGCGACAGCGAAGTTGAGCAGCCCGACGACGGCGGTGGCGGCAGCGACGTGGAGGTGGACCAGCCTGACGGCATCAGGGCAGTGCTCGGCGGCGACGGCGACGAGGAGCATGAGGCGTCCGGGCGGCGTCGGGGCAGCCCGGCAGGCGTCGATGAGCTTGGCGTCGTCTGGGGCCAAATGGACGATGAAACTGAAAAATTTACAAGTCCTGCTTATATACTCAGAGTATTGGTCCCGGTTCGTGGCACCAACCGGGACCAATGCGCCCCTTTAGTCCCGGATGGTGCCACCAACCGGGACCAAAGGTCTATTTTCAGCAGTCCAAAGGGCGGGAAGCAGAGGCCTT
>NC_041391.1:85771762-85775457 GCF_002162155.2 Triticum dicoccoides
AACCGGTACCAATGCCACCCTTTAGTCCCGGTTGGTGCCACCAACCAGGACCAAAGTTTAGTACCACCTCGCTAGTTGAGAGAGCTCAAGAGTGGTTTACAAGCGCTGCTGCGCCCACCCTCTCGAGCTCCTCTAAAGTGCAGGCTTTCGGGCCTAACCTGTCACTACTAGAGAAAATCTTACTAGTGGCGCTGGTTTTTTACATACCAGTAGCGCGGGCACCCGCGCTATTGCTAGGGCGCTACAGCTATTATTTAACAGTAGTGCGTTTCTGAACAAGCGCTGCAGCTAAAGTACTTATTAGTAGCGCTGATTCCTCCACCAGTGCTACTACTATCATCACGTAGTAGTAGCGTCCTATTTTCTCCCCACGCTACAACTAGGCAAATAGAAATAAAAAATGAAAAAAAGCAGTCAGGTGCAATATTCATGGAAATCAAGACAAGTCCAGTGCAAATAAACTAAGTTCACAGAACCATCTCACAAACATTAACGACAGTACCACATTTAATATAACAACACAATCTCACAAACTCATATAATAGTCAACAATGCATGGATAGATCATAGTTGATAAGTCTACTAGGTAGTCATACTAGCATATATATGGTTCAACAGCCACACGCATGCATATGAAGTTCTAGATGATGTCGATGATGACCATCGTCCTCAAGCCTAGGCGGTGGGTGTTCCTGATAGTAATTAGCGTTGCCTGTCCAACATGAAGATTGTTGCCGACGAGGAAGCTCTTCCACCCAACCGAGTTGAAGTGTGTGCGTCCACACCATACACACAAGTGGTGACGGAGCCCCTTGTGGTAAGGCGTATTCCAGCAGAGCCTTCTTCATCAGGCTTGATACCACAACTCTCAGATAGGCTCTTTGGCAATTGCTGAATAAGAAAAACATATCAATTAATAAGTAGCCTCACACATAATTCACAAAGCATATATATCATCGGACTCTACACTAAGCATATATATCATCGGACTCTACACTAAGTATAACAATAAAGCATATAAGATTCACTAAGCATATAAGATCACTAAGCATATATATCATCGGACTCTACACTAAGTATAACAATAAAGCATATAAGATTCACTAAGCATAGGTTCACTAAGCATATAAGATTCAGTAAGCATATAAGATTCACTAAACATATATACGATCGGACTCTACACTAAAGTATAACAATAAAGCATATAAGATTCACTATGCATATATATCATCGGACTCTACACTAAGTGTAACAATAAAGCATATCATCAAATTACTCTAAAAACTACAGTAAATGCAACATACCATCATATGCCGATCAACCATGGTACTTGTCAAGCGGGTCACGAATGGCACCCCGACGAAGTTAGCACGTGGCGGAATGATGTCCCATAGGTTGCACACCTCCTCCTCGCTCAACTTCATTCTTTGAGCTACGATGGCATCACCGAGTGGGTCGTCATCATCCTCATCATCCTCATCGTCCTCATAATTTTCTGCTTTGTTGATATAAATCACGGCCAGCTTGGGTCTTTCAGCTCTGAAGGAGAAGCTGATCTACTCACCACCGGTGATACGCATGTTGTCGATGAAACGGACCCATCCATCTCCTCCCACCCGTGTCATCTTTCGTCCTTTCTCGATCTCCATAGTGTAGGGGCCCCCAGGAGCCTCAAATGTCACAGAGTCTCCATTCAGATTGTTGAATTCTGACCTCACATTGCATGGGACGATCTGTGTACAAAAAGTAAAATGATATATACATGATGCATTAATGCCAATAACACTAAAAAATAGTAGTTAATAGTTTAATATAATTTATTACTGCCGCATGAAGAAAACTAGACTCGAAGTAGATGCCAAATAGCGTGCCAGTTGCAAGGCTGCTGGAGCACCTTGACTTGCACCGTCGACATGGTGGTGGTGGTGGTGGTGGCGCCATTTCCCTAAAGCAATATGATTAAAGGAGTAACGATCCAAAAAGTAAACATAAAGTTTTCATAGCTAGAGTTCACATGGCAAGCAAAATAACAACTAAAAAGTAAACATAAAGTTCAGTCCAACAATCACAAATTGCAAAAGTAGAGTGATTGTATGATAAAACACAAGAGTTTCATGCGCACCTCAAACCTGTGTCAAACTTATTCTGTCGCGGACTCAAACAAAATTGGAATCATGTCAGCAAATTGCCAACGAAGCATACCAAGAAAGCTAGCAATCTAGTAAACTAATCTCCCCAACTCTTCAGATGAAGCGTTGCTATCAGCATGAAATTTGCACTAAACACAAGGTTAAACAATACTAGTAGCTCAATAATCTAGAGATGTAACAAACAAATATATGGCAAAACATAACAATACTTTGATCTCATCTCATCTTCATTAATCACAACAAAGCACACTAAATAAACTACCCCCTTCTCATATCAGTAATCCTAAATCTTGATGATTTCTGAGTATAGCACTTACAAATTAACTATTTTTCTATGATAGGAACATGAGCCAGTAGCTTTGTCTCTCACATGAACAACACCTAGTGGCCAAGCCCATACTTTTTTGGACATGAACATCACCTTAAATAAATCTACATTTGTTAACCAAACCGAACACTAACCCATCTGGCCATCAATATTCATTAGGGTTAATTTGAGAAACAACATGGCGAGTTGCCGCGGTAAATCGATTGGATCCCCTATGACGAACCATAACCGAGAGATCGAGAGGAGCTACTGTGGCGTGCGCAGGGAGGAGGAGATCGAGAGGGGGACTTACGGGGCTGGAGCGTAGGAGGAGGCGAGAGGCGACCGCGCGTGGTGACGGCGCACGGCACCGTCTACGGGGGTGAGGTGGCCAAGGACGAACCCTAACCGCGGCGGCGTCGTTGTCGGGCGGAGGGGATCGATTGTGAGAGGAGGGTGCGGGGGCGCTCGATCAGGCCGGTTTTCTTTAGCTATAGTAGTAGCGCTGGCTGGAGCACCACGCTACTGCTAAGCCCACCAGCTGTAGCGCCCTTTCAGAACAAACGCTACAGCTAAGTGAGCTACTGATTCTGCCCTGCGGCCTATGTAACAGTAGCGCGGCCCAAGCAAACCAATGCTGCTGTTATATGTTAGTAGTAGCGTGTTTTCTACACAGCGCTACTGGTAATTACTAGTAGCGTGGGGTCACAAAAACTCGCTACTGGTAAACTTCTATCTATAAGCATTTTCCTAGTAGTGTGTTAGTGTGTGCCTGTGGGATTACTGGGCCTACTGCGGGCCTGAATCCTGGCCCATGATAGGGTTTCTAGTCGTATTCAGGCCATGGTGGCCCAGTAGGTGGCACTTTTTTTTCTTTATTTATTTTATTTTGTTTCTACTTACTGTTGCTATTTTTATTTATTTTGTTAAAGTTTATTTATTTTACTTTATTAAAGTTTATTTTGTTTCTACCTACTTATTAAATTTTATTTTGTTTCTACTTATTTATTAAAGTTTGTTTCGTTTCTACTTATTTATTAATGTTTACTTTGTTTCTACTTATTTATTTTCTTTTCTTTTTCCGCTTTTTTATTTATTTTATGAAAATTCTTTTATTTATTTATTTTATTTTGTTTCTACTTACTATTGCTATTTTTAATTATAAAGTTTATTTATTTTACTTTATTAAAGTTTATTTTGTTTCTACTTATTTATTAAAGTTTATTTTGTTTCTATTT
>NC_041391.1:85775900-85789682 GCF_002162155.2 Triticum dicoccoides
CGAAAATTCGTTTTTTCTTTATTTATTTCATTTTATTTCTACATACTGTTGCTATTTTTATTTATTTTATTAAAGTTTATTTATTTTATTTTATTAAAGTTTATTTTGTTTCTACTTATTTCTTTTCTTTTCTTTCTTGCTTTTTTATTTATTTTATGAAAATTCTTTTTTTGCTTTATTTATTTTATTTTGTTTCTACTTACTGTTGCTTTTTTTATTTACTTTATTAATGTTTATTTACTTTACTTTATTAAAATTTATTTTGTTTCTACTTATTTATTAAAGTTTATTTTGTTTCTACTTATTTATTTTATTTTGTTCCTACTTATTTAGGCATTTCATTGGTCCCGGTTCGTGGCATGAACCGGGACTAAAGGGCAGCCTTTGGTCCCGGTTCAAGCCACCAACTGGGACCAATGGTGGTGAGCTAGGAGCGAGGCCCATTGGTCCCGGTTCGTCCCACCAACCGGGACCAATGAGGCCAGACGAACCGGGACCAATGCCCCCACGAGGCCCGGCAGGCCCCCTGACCTCACGAACCAAGACCAATGGGTCCATGGGTCCCGGTTCGTGACTGAACCGGGACTAATGGGCTTATCTGGCCCGAACGTAAACCCTGTTTTCTAGTAGTGCATCGAGTAGTTCATTGGGCGTTAAAGAGCTCATTTCACATTAGCACCCTCGTCAATGGTTGAAGAAGTTGGGTTGGGCTATGCTGTGGTTTGGCTGGGCCTGCTGGGCTGTGTTTACTCGCTCAATTAACCTACGCGAGAGAGAGAGAGGGAGGGAGAGAGTTAGATATATAGATATATAGATAGATAGATAGATAGATAGATAGATAGATAGATAGAGAGAGAGAGAGAGAGAGAGAATGAATGAATGGGCCTGGCCCTATTAGGTTACAAAATGATTTGGTCCATCTCAAGTCCACACGCGATGGATATGAGGAGGAAATAGCGACACTCGTGGAGAAGAACGATGATCTGAAGAAGAAGCTAAAGGTATTTATGGGATTCCCCGCGACTGGAGGAGAAGACGATGATTGCACTTGCCCGGAGAACTACATCATCATCGACGACACCGACTCGGACCCAGAAGATAGTGAAGGTGACTTTGTTGATGAAGCTAGAGCAGATATCATGGAGTCTTCGACCGAGCAGTTTTTCTAGTCGACCACCATCACAGCAGTAGTTTCCCCCCATGTAAATAGTATAGTCCGAGCACTTTTGTAATGATAGATAGACCATTGTATGCTCTTGTTTGAATTGATTGAAGTGATATTGTTTGCATTTGTCTCATGTGCATATGGGTAGTGTTTTCTCTTTAGACCCCATTCTATTCTGTATTCTCATCTTTTCTAAACCCTCAGATGCCTCCGAGATGTGACAATGGATTTGCTTTCCCACCGGAGCTCACCAAGTTGATCCAGCAGCAGAATGCATTGATGCAGCTTCTAGTCCAGAATCAGAACCAGGGGAACAACAACAACAACCCACCACCACCACCTGTTGATCACTTAGCCCGTTTCTTGAGGCTTAATCCGCCGGTGTTTTCAGTAGCACCAAGACGATAGTTGCAGATGATTGGCTCCGCAAGATGGGAAGGGAGTTGACCACTGCAGGATGCATGGATGCGGATAAGGTGTGTTTTGCCGCACATTAGCTTGATGGACCCGCAACATCATGGTGGGAGAATTTTACAGCTACTTATCCGATCGACACTGTCACATGGGATCAGTTTCAGCAAGCTTTCTGTACTGCTCATGTTTCAGCAGGAGCTATGGCCATGAAGAAGCGTGAGTTTTGCAACTTGCGTCAAGGAGGACGTACTGTTGGCCAGTATGTGGATAATTTTAGTAAGCTAGCACGTTATGCCCCAGATGACGTTGCTACATACGCAGCTAAGCAGGAGAAATTTCTTGAAGGACTGAATGATGAGCTGAGCATGCAGTTGATGGTAGGAACGTTCAACAACTACCAGGAGTTGGTAGATCGTGCTCTCATGATTGAAGGGAAGCAGCAGCAGATTGATAGCCGCAAAAGGAAATATGGACAAGGGAAGTATAATTCTGGAGCTCAGCAGAAGCCACGATTTACCCCGAACTCGGGAGGACATTTTCAGCATACCCATAGAGGAGGTAGTTCGTAAAATCATAATGGCCCCAAGAATGGTAACGGGAATGGAGGAAGCAACGGACAGAACCGCACCAACCCGTCCACCCCATCCAAGAGGGATCTAAGTCAAATTACCTGTTTCACATGCCAGAAGGCTGGACATTATGCCACTGAATGTCCTGAAGCGAAGAATGGAAATGGCAATGGAAGCTCTGGGAAGAAGCCGAACCCTTTCAACAAGGGACATGTGAACCACGTTAGCGTGGAGGAGGTTGAAGCCCAGCCAGATGCAGTAATAGGTAAGTTTTTGGTTAAGTCATTTACTGCAATCGTTCTTTTTTATACTCATGAATCGCATTCATACATATCAAGGGGATTTGTTGATAAGTATAAACTGCCTATCAAAGTTCTTAGAACCCCTATGTTAGTAAGCTCACCAGGATCGGAGTATATGGCCAGTAAATGATTTTTTCGAGTACCATTGGCCATAGGCAGACATGTTTTCCCTTCAGATTTGATAGTTTTGGAGTCGCAAGGTTTGGATGTGATTCTGGGTATGGATTGGCTATCGATGTATGGAGGAAACATCGATTGCGCCAGTAAGTTGATTTTGCTTACCAACCCAGAAGGAAGAAGGATCAAGTATGTATCCCGGCATGAGCCGAAGAGGAATCAAGTGAATTCCTTATCAGCAGTTGTATAGGAAGAAGTACCAGTGGTGAAGGATTTTCCTGACGTATTTCCAGAAGAGTTGCCGGGCATGCCACCGGATAGAGACATTGAGTTTTTGGTTGAGCTTTTTCCAGGCACAGGGACGATATCTAAGAGACCGTACGGGATGCCCGCACAAGAATTGGAAGAAATTAAGAAGCAAATCAAGGAGTTATTGGATAAAGGCTATATTCGCCCAAGTTCTTCACCTTGGGGGATCGCCAGTGCTTCTAGTGGAGAAGAATGATGGATCATTGAGGATGGTTGTTGATTATCGAGGATTGAATGAAGTGACAAACAAAAACAAGTACCCACTGCCGATGATCAATGATCTGTTTGACCAATTGCAAGGAGCTAAGGTACTTTCCAAGATCGATCTGCGATCAGGATACCATTAATTGAAGATTCGAGAGCAGGATACACCCAAGACGGCTTTTACCACCAGGTACGGGCTATATGAGTATACCGTTATGTCATTTGGTCTGACTAACGCACCTGCCTATTTCATGAACATGATGAACAAGGTTTTTATGGAGTTTCTGTATAAGTTCGTCGCAGTGTTCATTGATGATATTTTGGTCTATTCAAAGAATGAAGAGGACCATAAGGAGCATTCGCGTTTGGTACTTGGGAAGCTCAGAGAACATCAGTTATATGCCAAGTTCAGCAAGTGTGAATTTTGGTTGAAGGAAGTTGGATTCCTCGAACATGTCATATCCGGAGAAGGAATAGCAGTAGACCCCACCAAAGTTGTCACTGTGACAAATTGGGAAGCACCAACAACAGTTGGAGAGATCCGGAGTTTTCTTGGACTCGCAGGATACTACCGGAGGTTCATCGAGAATTTCTCAAAGATTGCGAAGCCTATGACGGAGTTGTTAAAGAAGGACACCAAGTTTAAATGGACAGAGGAATGTGAGGCCAGTTTCCAAGAGTTGAAGAAACATTTGGTTACATAACCAGTGTTGATTCTGCCAGATCAGCGCAAGGATTATGAAGTATATTGCGACGCTTCTCGTTGAGGACTTGGAGCAGTGCTTATGCATGAGGGAAGAGTTGTTTCGTATGCCTCACAACAGCTTAAGCCCCATGAATTGAATTATGCTACACATGATTTGGAGTTAGCAGCCGTAGTGCATGCATTGAAGACATGGAGACATTTTCTCAGTGGAAACCATTGTGCGGTGTACACGGATCACAAGAGTTTGAAGTACATCTTCACGCAGAAGGAGTTGAATCTCATGCAAAGGAGATGGTTGGAGCTCATCAAGGATTATGATATGAGATTGCATTATCACCCCGGGAAGGCTAACATAGTAGCCGACGCATTGAGTCGCAAGGGCCATGTCAACACACTCTTGACCGGAGAATTTCCAAAGGAGTTAGCCGAGGACCTTCGCGAGCTATGTTTGGAGATAGTTCGAGAGGCTATGTAGAGCATTGGAGATTCAGTCAACTTTGATGGATAAGATCAGAGAAGCTCAGAAAACTGACAATGAGATTACTGAGATAAAGGAGAGGATGAGCAAAGGTAAATCTAAAGGATTTCGTGAAGATGAGCACGATACCCTGTGGTTTGAGGACCGTGTTTATGTGCCCAATGACCCGGAGATAAGGAAGTTGATTCTGCAGGAGGCCCATGATTCGCCATACTCGATTCACCCAGGAAATACCAAGATAGATTTGGATTTGAAGGACACTTTCTGGTGGACAGGAATGAAAATGGATATTGCGGAGTATGTAGAAGTTTGTGATGTATGTCAAAGAGTGAAGGCAGAGCATCAGAAGCCAGCAGGATTGCTACAGCCATTGCCGATACCCGAATGGAAGTGGGATAAGCTAGGCATGGATTTTATCACGGGATTGCCCAGGACTCGTTCAGGTTATGACTCGATTTGGGTTGTAGTTGATCAATTGATGAAGGTAGCCCAGTCCAGGCAGAAGAGCTATGCAGATTCTAAATGCAAGGAGACAGCTTACGAAGTCGGAGGCAGAGTTTATCCTCGTGTATCACCACTTCGAGGAGTTAAGAGCTTTGGAGATAAGGGGAAGTTAGCGCCAGGTTTTGTGGGACCATACAAAGTTTTCGAGCGTATGGGAGAAGTTGCTTACAAGTTGGAATTGCTTCAAGGATTGCCAGGAGTTCATGATGTGTTCCACATTTCACAATTGAAGAAGTGCCACGAAGAGATGGCTGATATACCGCTGAGAGATACAGTGCCGCTGGAGGCGATACAGTTGGATAGTGATTTGACCTACGTGGAGAAACCAGTCAAGATTCTCGAGGTTGCCAGCCGAGTCACCCGCAGTAATGTTATCAAGTTTGCAAAGTTCAGTGGAGCCACCACACCGAGGATGAAGCCACCTGGGAGCGAGAGGAAGATCTGCTGAAGGACCACCCTCACCTATTTTCTAGCCAATCCGAATCTCGGGGGAGAGATTCATCTTAGGGGGTAAGGTTTGTAACATCCCAAATTTTCAATTTGGAATGTTATACATTAGGTCATCATTGCATATCATATTTGATTGCATTTTGGCTTGATCCTAGAAATTCTATGCAACTCAAGACCCCCGGAGAGAGTTGGGGATTTCGTTATTTTTCATATTTGAGTTTTCTCAAATTTTGAAAATAGGATCATTTGATTTTATTTATTTTATATTTAATTATTTCTATCATAAAAATATGAGAGACGGAATAAAATGACTTTCCCAAAATAAAGAAATATTGAGGATTTAATAAGAAAATCAAATAAGATTTTATTTCGGAGTTTTTGGCTATTTTTTTTGAATTTAGGAAAAATGTGCGTTTTTCAAAATTGCATTTAGGCCCGAAATAAATGTTCATCTTGTCTGGCTTGATTTTACAAGTGAGGGAAAATTGAACTCGGGATTTTTGGAGTCCATTTAGTATTTCGTTTAATTGTTTTTCTGCGCGAAAGTATTTTTTTAAAAAAAAGGCTAACCGACCTACCGGCTCGTGTCCGCCTGGGACTCTAGGCCCGGCCGGCCTTATAAGCCGGGGGAGCCGCCCCGCAGCCCACCGCGAAACCCTAGCCGCGCCCGAGCCCCGCCGCCGCCGCCGTCGCCGCCCGCGCTCGACGCCGCCGCCTCGTCCGACGCCGCCGCCGCCCGATCCCGCCCCGCCGCCCGATCCCGCCGCCCCGCCGCCGTCGGGGCCGCCGCCTCGTTCGCCGAACTCACCGAAGGTAGCCGCCGCCGCCGCCGTGGTTTTCGAGAGAAAACCGTAGGTTTTTTTAGAACCCCAGTTTATTTTTTTTAATAGATCGATTTTATTTTTTTACGGTTTAGTTTATTTAGCGGACGTTCGTCCGTATGTTCGTTTTAACGAAGGTTTTCGTCGTTTATTCCGCAGACAGCGAACGTTCATTCGTTAGCCTGTTCGTCCGTTTTTCTTTTTCTCGGATTTTTCCCGATTATTTCTGATCGTGATTTCTGATCCGATTTTCATTTTAGTTTATCTTTTCGCTCGTTTATCAGAATCAGGCGATTCAAGCGCCTAGAGTTTCGTCTCGAAACCCTCTTTCCGTTTAACCAACTCAAACAAGTTTTTGATACTGTAAAACTTGACTTAGGCCCAGATTAGTAAATGAAGCTTGTTTCTTTCGCCGTTTGAGTTTCGTTGCTTTGTTCGATTTGATTTTTTTTTTGCAAACCGGAGTTCTTAAGTTGAACTTTCTGGTTAGATCTCTTATTTGAGTTTTACCTGTGCATTAGATGAGTACTTATTGTATGCTTGTTTGCTTGTTTGTTTGCGATAGAGTACCCGGAGTGCGCCGCTTGCTACTTCGAATCTCTAGGTTTCACGGATCATCAGCAAGGCAAGTAACACTTTGATCATATCCCTTTCATATCTAGCTTTTATGCATTAGTTTCAACCCTCAAACATTGCATGGTTAGGAGTTGATAACATGTGGGTATTGGGAAGTAGTTGATGAGGTAGGAACCTATTGCCCTATTTATTACAAACCTTTGGAGTTACTTCTACGTTTGCTTATATTGCCATGCTATGCTAGTAGACGTGGATTGGGTGAGTGTATTCATGACAGATGTGAGATTTTTCTTTAAAGGTTTACCTAAGGCGGCAACTTAAACTCACATCTAGGTGGATTGAGGCACCTGGGGAACCCAGTGTTGCCTATATTTTTGGAAATCCCGGGGTACCGTGTGATTCTCCTATGGACCGCCACCCACGCTCAAAGGGATCATGAGATTTTTCATGCTAGAAACTTCCGTGTGCAGCCACATGCTAATATGGGCTCTAGAATAGTTGATTAAGTTGTGTGAAATCTTAAAGAGGTAGACTAGCAGATGTAGGGCAAAGTAGGTGTAACGGTCTACCCGGAGTAGGGAGTTTATGCTTCTAAAAGACTGTGTCTCCGTCATCCGTTTCTCAATCACCATGTAGTGTGAGAAATCCAGTGGAGGAGATCGAGTCATGTGGGGAAAAGTGCGCAAACCTCTGCAGAGTGTATAAACTAATCATGGTTAACCATGTCCCCGGTTATGGACGTTTTGAGTATCTAGTACTTGGATTATCATGTGAATCTCATCATGTTACTTTAATTAATTTTTTTGGATTTAATGTTGATGCTTAATTGGGATTGAGTTGGAGTACCCTTCTCAATGTTTAACAACCACCATGATAGTTAAATAAAATTTATTCCTTTGCAGTAGGGAAAAATCGGCTTTATGCAAAACTGTAACTATAGAGCTTTCCACCATGCATATATGCATGTAGTATAGCATTATTCTGTTCATTACTCTCTATGTGTTACATTGCCAGCATATTCCATGTGCTGACCCGTTTTCGGTCTGCAATGTTCATGTTGCAGACTTTTCAGACGACGAGTAAGGGGCCTTAGGTCGTGGTTCTATACTCAGTGATGCCGTTGGAGTTGATGGACTCGCTTATGTTCCAAGCCTTCCGCTGTTATCGTTATTAGATGGCCTTAAGCCATATTTATTGTAATAAGTTCTCTTTTGAGACATTCGATGTAATAAGTGTGTGATTGATACTTTGTTATAAATCCTTCAAGTACTGTGCGTGTCAGCATTACCGATCCAGGGATGACACTAAAGCACAGAGATCAGACTATTTGAGGTCTGGTCGCTACATGTCATCTGTGTAAAGAAGCCTGGAGGAAAGATCTTCTCTAGCTTGACTATCAACTCCGGTGGCTTCTTATGCAATTTTTCAATCATGTCTTTACTTACTTCTTTAGCACAGAGCGTGCGGAAGAAATGGCTTAGCTCGGCAAGCACTCACCAGACATGCTCGGGGACATAGCCTCGAACCATCAACGGCATTATCCGCTCAATCCATACATGGTAGTCATGACTCTTCAGGCTGGTCACTTTGCCCGTTGAAAGATTGACTCCCTTAGTTATATTCGATGCATAACCATCGGTGAACTTCAAAATGTGTTTCAGCCAGATAAGTACTTCCTTTTTTTCTGGCGGTTTAAGGACAAAGTCAGCATCTGGCTTGAACTAGTTTTTTCAACCGCCTGTGGGAGGCTTCATGTTCAGACGTGGTCTATCACAAATTCTATGTTGATCGGCTCTAGCTTTAACGTTATCCTTCGTCTTATCAGGAATGTTGAGGATCGTGTGGAAAAGGGACTCTGCCACATTCTTTTCAGTGTGCATCATATCGATATTTTAAGGAAATTTGAGGTCCTTGAAACAGGGAAGCTCCGAGAAGGGGGTAATGTGAGTCCAGTTGTGCGTCTCACCATATCCCTCGAAGCCTTTGGCTTTGGCTTTGCCTTTGCCTTTGACTTTAGGCTGGAGAGCTTTTAGCTGAGCAAGAACATCTGCCCCTGAAAATGTTGGAATCTCTGTTACTTCATGAACAACCCAGCCTTTCGTGAAGTTCTTCTTGTCTTCCCTGTCTGGATGGTCTGGAGGGAGGAACTGTCGATGCAGGTCAAAGGATACATACTAGGCACCCTTACTCAGCCAAATCATTTGCAGAGCCTGCATGCACACTGGGCATGGCATCTTCCCACTTGTACACCATCCTCAGAATAGAGCATAGCCGGGAAAGTCATGCATGCAATAGTGCAACCAAACTTTCATCAAGAAATTTCTCTACAGAACCCGGTCGTATGTGAATGTCGGAAATTACCAAGAATGGTGCAAAGCATCCACCAGCGGCTGCATAAACACACCCAATTGCTTCCCCGGATAATCAGGCCACGGAATGATGAGCGAAAAGAACATGGTCTTGCGTTGCATTAGGGCACCGGGAGGAAGATTGGACGGAATTACAAACACGGGCCAACAGCTGTATGGATTGGACGACATACCATATGGATTCAACCCATCACCTGATATGGCTATTATGACATTCCCAGCCTCGGCGGCTTCCTTGGGGTACTCTTCATCGAACGACTTCCATGCTTCCCCTTCCGATGGATGTACGATTTTTTTGGATTGTACCTTATACCTTCCTGTGCCACTTCATCATTTTGGCAGACTCCTTCGTGATGAAAAGGCGCTACAGTCTTTTTATAAAATCAAGATACCGAAGAACCTTAAAGGGGATGGTTAGCTGCTTTTTCTCACCATCCTCACCGACACCCTCAATGTACCGAGACGAACCGCACTGCCTACAGTACTTGTCATCCACATACTCGTGCCTAAACAAAAGGCAATTCTTCGGGCAAACATCTATTTTCTAATAATACATAGAGAGTGCCTTCATGATTTTCTTTGTATCATACATGCTTTTCGGCAGTTCATGACCCTCAGGGAGGCTGTTAGCCCATACTCCCAAGAATGCTTCGCAGCATTTCTGGCTACAGCCATACTCAGCCTTGACTGCAATCAGTTGCGAGATGGCATCCAGCTGAGATATTTTCGCACCCGCATCAAGAGGTTTCTTCGACGAGGCCAAGACCTCCAAGAAGGCCTTTGCGATTTTCTCTGGCTCTTCCGGTTCATTCTCTGAAGGTGTCGCATTTTCCGTTTCTGCAACAATGAAATCATCTAGCATGTCCCTGACCCCGTCGTCCTCATATCCATCGATGCGTTGTCGCATCACCTTCTCTCTACCACGGTCCTGCTCGGCTATGTTTATCGACGGCATGTCAAAGTTTGGCATATATCCGTGCATGCGAAGGTGCTCACTCATGTTCGTTTGATTTCTACGGTGACGTCTGGCACATCTCGCACAGGGGCATGGTGGGATAATTCTCATTGAACGACGGAATATCTCCTTCAAATACACATCGGTTTTCACGATCCACTCTGATGTTACTCGATTCCGATAGATAAAACCACCATACATCCACTGATTATCTGCCATCCTCTGCTATTTTGCAAGCCACACAACATAATTAAGGATTCACTTAAATTAATCACATCAATTTTTCAGTTTCTACCGCGTTGAATCCGCCTTAAATTAATAGGTAAAGATGGGTCCTAATCCCACCAGAGGATGTGTAGATTGAGTACGTTCTCCCTTCTACGCCGTTCCGAGACAAAATTTTGGCAGCACCTCCCCGCTGTTCTCTAGATACACGTCTCGGCAAATAGCCGAGAGAATGTGCTCCAGAGGATAATGGGGAGGTGCCGCCGAAATCCTGTTTCGAAACGGGTAGAACATGGAGAACATACCCAATCTACACATCCTCGGGCTGTCCGTGGAAAACGCTGGATAATCCGAAAGAGCTACAGTGATAAATATGTAATTGAATGCATATTTATCGATGCAACCCTTTTGGACGGGAGACGCCTAGGTTACGCCAGGTGACTTGAGAATGAAATCGAGTGATATGAAAAAATGGAGGAGATGGACTTGTAGCTCACCCTCGGCTGTAGAGGAAGTAGTCGAACAGCAGAGGGGTGCTCAGGGGGGCCAACGCGTCGGACAACGGTCACTCCGATGAAATGTGACACCACAAAGCCTGCAAAATCGACCGAAAGAACAACTTAGATCATCACATCTCAGTCAATCAAAATTTTGTCTTCAATTTTTTTTGCAATATAATCATGATGAACTAACCACTAACCATGATCCGAATTTTAACATCTGTCTATCTATGTACTTCACAAAACATCTATCTACATATCATATCGAGAAATGCGATGCCACAAACCCTATAAATTCCACCGAGTAAAATTTTTGGAACTTCGCATCTCATGTAGCATTTCAACAACATCTCAAATTGTAGGATAGAATGCATATATTCTACATTATTCAAAACATAAAGTAAAAAACTTAGATGATTATGATACTTCAAATTAAATTTTTACCGCATTGATTAATTTTTTTGGTCAAAACTAAAATGTACCTACCTATCCATACAATGATGTATGCTACCTCTTGAGCACTGTGTTGGATTTCCCCGAAGAGGAGAGGATGATGCAGCAAAGTAGCGTAAGTATTTCCCTTAGTTTTTGATAACCAAGGTATCAATCCAGTAGGAGGCCACGCACAAGTCCCTCGTACCTGCACAAAACGATAGCTACTCGCAACCAACACGATTAGGGGTTGTCAATCCGTTGACGGTCACTTACGAGGGTGAGATCTGATAGAGATGATAAATAATATTTTTGGTATTTTTGATATAGAGATGCAAAGTGAAAAGTAAAAGGCAAAGTAAAAACAAAGCAAGTATTAAAGTAATGGAGATTGATATGATGAAAATAGACCCGGGGGCCATAGGTTTCACTAGTGGCTTCTCTCAAGAGCATAGATATTCTACGGTGGGTGAACAAATTACTGTTGAGCAATTGATAGAATTGAGCATAATTAGGAGTATATCTAGGTATGATCATGTATATAGGCATCACGTCCGAGACAAGTAAACCGAAACGATTCTGCATCTACTACTATTACTCCACTCATCGACCGCTATCCAGCATGCATCTAGAGTATTAAGTTAAAAAACAGAGTAACGCCTTAAGCAAGATGACATGATGTAGAGGGATAAATTCATGCAATATGATAAAAAACCCATCTTGCTATCGTCGATGGCAACAATACAATACGTGCCCTGCAACCCTTTCTGTCACTGGGTAAGGACACCGCAAGATTGAACCCAAAGCTAAGCACTTCTCCCATTGCAAGAACTACCAATCTAGTTGGCCAAACCAAACGGATAATTCGAAGAGACTTGCAAAGATAACTCAATCATACATAAAAGAATTCAGAGAGGATTCAAATATTATTCATAGATAAGCTGGATCATAAACCCACAATTCATCGGTCTCAACAAACACACCGCAAAAAAAAGATTACATCGAATAGATCTCCACAAGAGAGGGGGAGAACATTGTATTGAGATCCAAAAAGAGAGAAGAAGCCATCTAGCTACTGACTATGGACCCGAAGGTCTGAGGTAAACTACTAACACTTCATCGGAGGGGCTATGGTGTTGATGTAGAATCCCTCCGTGGTCGATTCCCCCTCCGGCGGAGCGCTGGCGAAGGCTCCAAGATGGGATCTCGCGGATACAGAAGGTTACGGCGGTGGAGATTGTGTTTCGTTGGCTCCCTGGATGTTTTCGGGGTACGTAAGCTTATATAGGAGGAAGAAGTACGTCGGTGGCCGCCCGACGGGCCCACGAGACAGGGGGACGCGCCCTACCCTCTCGTGGCCGCCTCGGCTGCTTCTAGACTTGCACTCCAAGTCCTCTGGATCACGTTCGTTCCAAAAATCACGCTTCCAAAGGTTCCATTCCGTTTGGACTCCGTTTGATATTCCTTTTCTTCGAAATACTAAAATAGGCAAAAAAATACAGCAATACGGGTTGGGCCTCCCATTAGTAGGTTAGTCCTAAAAATGATATAAATGTGTAAAATAAAGGCCATAAACATCCAAAAGGGGTAATATAATAGCATGGAACAATCAAAAATTATAGATACATTGGACACTACTAGGAAAAGGGCTATAGATGGGATGGACACTAATGGTGCACTGTACATGTGGTGCGCCATTACTAAATACTAATGGCGCACCATGTGTTGGTGCGCCATTAGTGTGCAAATACTAATGGCGCACCACATCCCACGGTGCGCCATTAGTAAAAAAAATTAATTTTTTCAAAACTACTAATGGCGCACCGTGGGAATTGTGCGCTAATGGCGCACCTTCCCACGGTGCGCCATTAGTAATTTGGCATCCCCCGAATGCACCCCCCCGCCTCCCCGTGGACCGCCTTTTCAGTTTCAAAAAAAATAAAAGAAAATGATAGAAATGTCAAAAAAATAAAAGAAAATAAGATTCCCATTTGATATGTGGTCTAGTTGTTAGCAAAATTTACAAACATGAATTTTCGACTTTTTTGCAAAATCTCTCGAGAATTTGTAAAAATGGGCATAACTTTTGCACACGAACTCGGAAGAAAAAGTTTTTTATACGAAAAATCATCTACTCGAAAAGTTACATCCGAATTTAACTGGGGGGGGGGCCCGTTAAACATTTTCAAAATCCTCAAAAACCTAACAGAAAAAAAGATACGGGGCTTTTAAGATCTGGAGAGGCAAAAAATTCAAAAAAAAAAAGATCAAACTTACTAATGGCGCACCTGCCCATGGTGCGCCATTAGTATCTTCCCGCCTTCAAAATTCAAAATAAATCAAAAAAAGTTACTAATGACGCGCCTGCCCATGGTGCGCCATTAGTATATTCCCGCCTTCAAAATTCAAAATAAATCAAAAAAATATATAAAAATAGTAATGGCGCACCTGCCCATGGAGCACCATTACTATGCCGTATATATGGCTGGGCGTGTCCTCTCCTCCATACCTCTTCATTCTTCTCCTGCACTCCACCTCTCCTCCACTCCTCCACTCCATCTTCCCTTCTCTCCTCCACCATACTACCCTCCTCCTCTCCGACGACCTCCTCCTCCTCCTCTCCGGCGACCTCCTCCTCCCTCCTCTCCTCTCCTCCCATCCCTCCTCTCCTCTCCTCCCCTCCCCT
>NC_041391.1:85790125-85792035 GCF_002162155.2 Triticum dicoccoides
GTTTCTCCTCCCTCCTCTCCGGTGAGCTCCTCCTCCCTCATCTCCGGTGAGCTCCTCCTCCCTCCTCTCCTCCCATCCCCTCATGGTTTCTCCATCCTCCTCTCCGATGCTCCGGTGAACTCCTCTCCGTCGACCTCCTCCTCCTCTCCGGCGATGTAGGCGAGCGCCTCTGCGGTCACCTCCTCCTCCTCCTCTTCGGTGAACTCCTCTCCAGTGAACTCCTCTCCGGCAAAAGAACACCGCAAAAGAACGTACAAGATCAAAAAACAGGAACAAAATTTGAAATAATATCATGCAAAAAAACGAGCAAAAAAACGAGCAAAAAATGGGCAAAAAAATCGCGATCCAGATCCAAATTCAAAATTCAAAAATAGCAATGGCGCACGGTGGGGGTTAGACGGTGCGCCACTACTATTTTCCCGCCTTCAAAATTCAAAAATACTAATGGCGCACCAGTGGCCTATACTAATGGCGCACCAGTGGTGCGCCATTAGTAAAAAATACTAGTGGCATGATACTAATGGCGCACCAGTAGTGTGCCATTAGTAGGCAAAACTGGTGCGCCATTAGTAGGCCTTTTCCTAGTAGTGGGAGACGTAACAAGCATACCCAAGCTTAATTCCCGCTCGTCCTCGAGTAGGTAAATGATAAAAACAGATTTTCTTATGTGGAATGCTACCTAGCATAATTCTCAATGTAATTTTCTTTATTGTGGCATGAATATTCAGATCCAAAATGATTCAAAATAAAAGTTCTCCCATTGCAAGAACTACCAATCTAGTTGGCCAAACCAAACGGATAATTCGAAGAGACTTGCAAAGATAACTCAATCATACATAAAAGAATTCAGAGAAGATTCAAATATTATTCATAGATAAGCTGGATCATAAACCCACAATTCATCGGTCTCAACAAACACACCGCAAAAAGAAGATTAAATCGAATAGATCTCCACAAGAGAGGGGGAGAACATTGTATTGAGATCCAAAAAGAGAGAAGAAGCCATCTAGCTACTAACTATGGACCCGAAGGTCTGAGGTAAACTACTCACACTTCATCGAGGGGCTATGGTATTGATGTCGAAGCCCTCCATGGTGGATGCCCCCTCCGGCGGAGCTCCGGAACAGGCCCCAAGATGGGATCTCATGGATACAAAAAGTTGCGGCGGTGCAATTCGGTTTTTGGCTCCGTATTTGATCTGTCGGGGGTACGTAGGTATATATAGGAGGAAGGGGTACGTCAGTGGAGCAACAGGGGGCCCACGAGGTAGGGGGGCGCGCCCAGGGGAGGCGCCCCCACCCTCGTGACCGCCTCTGTTGTTCCTTGGAGTAGGGTCCAAGTCTCCTAGATCACGTTCAGTGAGAAAATCACGTTCCCGAAGGTTTCATTCCGTTCGGACTCCTTTTGGTATTCTGTTTCTTCGAAACACTGAAATAGGCAAAAAAACAGCAATTCTGGGCTGGGCCTCCGGTTAATAGGTTAGTCCCAAAAATAATATAAAAGTGGAAAATAAAGCCCAATATAGTCCAAAACAGTAGCTAAAGTAGCATGGAGCAATCAAAAATTATAGATATGTTGGAGACGTATCAATGTACCTAGAAATTTATCTACTTATCTATCCATTTCATTCTACTAAAATTGCACTAAACATACAAAATAATTGCACTACACTAATTTTGTCTACCTAGCTAACACAACAGCGGCATCAGCTAGAACTCTGGCGAGTGACCGGGGGGCGGGGGAGCTCACCGAGGGGAAGCAGCACCGGAGCTGCTGGAGGAAAGCAGGGGCGGTGGAGGTGGCGATGTCGGAGGGGGCCGGGACGAGGCAAGGGCGGGGCCTGGCAGACGGTGGTCGGGGCCGGGCGGATGGTTGTCGGCGCGGTGGCGGAGGAGGCCGGTCGGAGCCGG
>NC_041391.1:85792438-85793601 GCF_002162155.2 Triticum dicoccoides
GCAGGGGCCCCCTTAGGAAGGGCGTCGGCGGAGGGGGCGGAGCAGCGGCCGGAGATCAGGCCGGGGACACCGGCGGGGGGGGAGGGGGGACGATGGCAGCGCGGTGCGGGTGGGTGGAGACAACGGCGGAGGTTGGCGAGTGGGTGCAGACGGGGTGGGTGGGGTGGAGATGACGGCTGCGTGGCGCGGCTGGGTGGAGATGGCGGCGGCTGGTGGCGGGGACGAGCGGCTAGGGTGGCGTCGACGGCGCGAAGAGGGTGGCAGAGGCGGTTGGGTGTCGAGGAGAGGGAGTTGGATCGGGGTGTGAGGAGAGAAACGAGTGGAGGAGGAGGGTCGGGCAGTGGATAAGCGGGGGCGCTATGCCGACGGCATGGCTGTCGGCATAGGCTTGGTCCCACGTGCCACGTGTCAATCTATGCCGACGGCTAAGCCGTCGGCATATATACTTTGCATTTTTTTATTATGGCATATGTGTGACTCTCAGCACACTGTAAAAAATAGTCCAACCTTGCCCAAAGACAAGCAACATGACCTGTTTAAACAGTTGGCTAATCCATACGACGTGAGCTCCGGTATTCATTAGACTTTTGTTAAGAAAATGGACAATTACGGTGAAACGTTCAGTTACCGGCCCGATGCCCGGGTCTGAAGGTTTCACCGTGATAGTCCATTTTCCATGATGGATTCTAGTGTTTATTTTTCAGTTTGTTGTGTGTAAGCTGTGGTGACCGTTTCCCCCCTCCGAGACATGGCGGCAGCGATGCCCGTGAGGGTGGCACACCCTGGAGCCGCGTGTCGGGTGTGGTGGCATGTCCGAAGAGGCGGCACGCGTCTCCAGGGTGTTCCCCCCCCCCTCACAGACGGCGATGACACGGTAGTAGACGTTCTGCGGTAACGATGCGGCGGGAATATTAGTAAATACTCGGAGCATGATAAAATCATGAGTTTTTTACAGGACGTGGGCACATGTGCCGTAGGACTGATGGTAATTTTTCATAATTGTTCGTGATGGAGTAGTATCTGAACAATTCCCTCTTACGCGGATTGCTCTTCGCGTGTCTACGACTGTGGCCGGCGGCCTCCGGGGGCTAGGATGCCGCCAAATCTTGCATAGGCGGCCTCTCACAAGTCTGGAAGTGTTGTGGCGGGTGCAAACTCCTAGC
>NC_041391.1:85794159-85814611 GCF_002162155.2 Triticum dicoccoides
GCACCCGGACCCTCATACATGTGGGGTGGTGTGGTGGCATGTCCGAAGAGGCGGCACGCATCTCCGGGGTGTGCCCCCCCTCACGGACGGCGCCGCCGCCGGCACCTGGAGGGGGGAAATGGACGCGTCGGGTCTACGCAGAGGGGATCTTGCTGTGGGTCTGGCCCGGATGTTGCTCTTAAGTGTTCCTATGGGCTGACCTAACACAACCGGGTGGATAGGTCCACTGCTCAAAGCCCGTCCGTGCAATGTCAAAGGGCTAGATCACGAGGTCAAACGATACAGGGTTAGGCGGGACGGGGGCCTACGGGGGTAGCAATGCCACCTGATCATCGCACCGGGACCTCATACATGTCGTACGGTGTGGTGGCATGTCCGAATAGGCGGCATGGGTCTCCGGGGTTTGATCCCCTCCAAATGACGGCGGCACTGCCTTGTGTGCAGGGGGCACACCACGGAGCCCCAAGACGGGAGTCTACGCATGCCTGAACACTTTCACATATGCATCTGGACCCGTGCGATGTTTCGGTGACATAGCTACACCCCGAATCCCCCCACCAACCAGAATTCCCTCCTTGTCGATCGTTTCCCCCCTCCATGACACGGCGATAGTGATGTTCGTAACTGGGGGCAATTGATATACCATCGGGGTATGTTTTTCTAGACAAGGCATAGTTATCTTATGCAAAAACAAAAACTAAAATAAAGTAAAAATAACAAAATAAAGTAAAAATAAAAAATAAAGTAAAATAAATGTATGCCGACGGCAAGACCGTCGCCATATCTGTGCACACACGGAGGTGCAGTCCCCCGGATCGATGATGTGGCATGGCACACGGATCGATGACATGGCAGAGGGGCCTGTGCCGACGGCTATGCCGTAGGCATACCTTTGCCATAGATTGTATAAAGCAAAATTAAACATAAAACTAAATAAACATATGCCGACGGCACGGCCGTCGGCATAGCTGCGCACACGGGTCGATGACGTGGCAGAGGGGCATGGGCCAGGTCTATGCCGACGGCTATGCCGTCGGCATACCTCTGGCATAGAAATGCCGACGGCCTCCGTTACCTACCATCGGCGTAGATTCAACGCCGTCAAACGGTCAGCGCTGACCGGGTAGGTGGGGCCGGGCTATGCCGACGGCTGCTCCTATGCCGACGGGCCCCGTAGGCGTATCTCGAGCTGTCCCAACGGCCTCGTCGATGCCGATGGCCCCGTCGGCATATATGGATTTATGTCGACGGCTTTTCTACGCCTACGGCCTATCCTTAGCCGTCGGCATAGGTCCATCTATGCCGACGGGGGCCGTCGGCATAGGTTTTGCCGTCGGCAACCCAAGTTTTTCTGGTAGTGAGGGCCCGCAGCGGATTCTTTGTCGGCCCTACTCCGGTCCTGGTGGCTCCGGACCAGTATCTTCCAGCATCCTTAGCTTGTTGGTGCCCTCTGTCAGCGTGGTTCCAACCTCGATGATCAAGTTGTTGCATTCTCTCCAGGTACTTCGGCTCGTCGACATCCTAGCGGCTTTGACCCCAGCTGCTAAGATCTGGGTACCCCTCCGGATCCTGGATTGTCGGTGTCGTCGGCCGCTGCCGCGTTCCCCATAATGTCTCTCTTTGCCCCGCTGCTTCCTTGACCCCGTCCACCTCCATGCCTCCACCTTGAGCTAGATCCAGAGTTCGCGTTCCCAGCGGTGACCGGTGCCACCCTCCGGTTGCTGGCACAACCCCACCCCTTCCTTCTGAGGCGGCTGTCTCAACCGGCGACCTCGCTTGGAGTCAGGCCAAAGCGAAAGCTCTGCACGGCATGTCATTGCTGGCAGCGGCGACACTCGCGGGTGTCGTTCCCATTCTTGGCCATGGCTTTGATTCTTGCCCCAATTCAAGCACCGGGGGAAACCCTAGATCTGTTTCTTTGGATCAGATGGTGGCAGCATCACAGCGTCGTCCACCTTCTCGTAGGCGCTATCTTACTTCCCCGCAGTGTCCCTGGTGTTGCTGTTGGAGATGTTGGATGTAATCCTAGTTCGGCATGCCCCTCTAGTTTCAGGATTGGTGCATTTTGTTGTGTTGTATTCTCTGTGTGGGCCGAGATCCCTTGTCTCTATGATCCGGGTGACATGTCCACGCCTTTCTCTGTCCGTGCCATGCGTTGTATTCTATTGTACTAAATTCTATTCCCTCGATTCCTAAATATTTGTCTTTTTAGTGATTTCAATTGGACTGCCACATACGGATGTATATAGACATATTTTAGAGTGTAGATTCACTCGTTTTGCTCCGTATGTAGTCACTTGTTGAAATCTCTAGAAAGACAATTATTTAGGAACGAACGGAGTATTTCCTTCTATCAATGAAATCATAAGCAAGCTACGAGTATTCACGAAAAAGTACATGCTAGAATGTTCAGTCGGGGTCAGAATATGTTCCATTAATTGATTTTTATCCCTTTATATTACTCCCGAGGCTGAGCGATGGCTGGTGCGTCTCAGGCGGCACCCGAGGCGTCCGACGCGATCCAGCCGGCGAGGTGCTTGCACGGCGGGGGAAGGCAGATCGGTGGCCGGTTCTGGATCCTAGCGGGGTCATACGAGGACGACGACGACGATCTCGCCGGCGAGACGCCGGAGGATTACTCGCCCACGCCGTCAGATGTGATCTGCGAAGCATTCAACCCGGGCTATTCGGAGGAGGAGGTGGCCACGATTGTTGATGGGGTCGTGCCAATGGACGATCCGGCGAGACGAGGGTTGCAACCCGAAGAGAGAGTGGAGGTGGTACACCGGATCATTCACCGGAGATCGACGGCGGCTGCCGCGGGTCGGGCATGGAAAGGGCCCCTTCCGAAGGTATGTCTCAAACCCATTACTTTAGCTGATTTCTTCGATTCCGATTCTTGGACTCGCGTTGTTCGTAAGAAGAAGAAAAGGAAAGGCAGGTTCAACGTGCAGCCGCCGGCGCCGGTGACGACCTCCGTGGCTGAGATCCGCGAGGCAAGGGCTATGCGTTTGAACCAGTTGTTGGGCCAGTCTGGGACGGTGTTGGAGCAGACTCGCACTAGTCAGGAGGACCAACATGGGGGTGTGCTAGATGGACCGAGTACAGACGTAATTGCTGGGCATGAGGCCCAAACAATTAGCGCTGTGGGCGATGGTGATTGCGTCGTCTGCATAGCAACGAGGCTACGTGACTCCTCGCTGCCGCCGTCTAGGGTTCGTCGTTGCGCCAAGTCTGGGTTCCCTTCGTGTGGAACCGGAAGAGCGGCACGTATTCCTCCTCCTGGCATGGCTGCTGTGATCGGCCGAAGTACTGCGGCTGCAACTGGCCAGCGCCCGTCGGGGTTGGGAGCAGGGCCGAGACCGGCGCCGGGAGGGTCTTCTTCAACGGGACCGCGACCGGCTGCAGGCGCGACTGCTACGTTGGGGCCGCGGCCGGCGGCGCCCCCGGGGCCGCCTATGCCAGGTCGGAGTGGTGCTTCAGGTGGGCAAAGGCCGCCGGCGCCCGGCGCTGCTGTCGGCATGCAACGCAAGCCGCCTCCGACGTAGGCGCTTCAGCCAAGGGCACCACCCCCTCATGTCACTGCCAGGCCCCCTCAACGCTCAGGGCCGGTGCCGAACGCGACGGTGCAGCAAGGGGGAGGTGGTGGCGCGGGTCTCAACCGTGCTCATACTACGGCGCCCCGGGGTCAGTGGGGCGATGATGGCATCGACGCGTATGGCGAGGGTCAGCATCGTGGGTCCTCCTCGGCCGGCGGTGGGCGTGGGTATGCCTGGCAAAGTGATGGAACGGCTGAGAGACCCTTTCTTGGACCTACAGGTGGATTCGTCGAGGGCGCCTTTGGCCCGGATCGCCGGACGAGAGGTGGTTTCCGAGGACATCGTGGTGGTCGCGGTGGGAGGAACCGGTTCCGACAGCCTCCTCCTTCGACGGCCATGGCAGAGCCCACGGCCTCTTCTGAGATGCCCATGACTGGACATACGGGTGCTCTGTCCGGTGAGGCTATGGAAGTGGTAACGGCGCTGGCCGCTACTGAGGTTCCGGTGTCTGTGCCAGTTGTGGCGCCTGCTTCTCAAGCTGTTGACCAGGCTGAGGGTGAGAGAGCTTCTAAGTGGGCAAGAAAAAAAGAAAAGATGCTATGTTATCGGTGTGGAGAGCGAGGCCATTTCATTGCTGAGTGTGTTACTGAGCTTTGTGAAACCTGCCTCAAACCAGCGCACGACATGGGAGAATGCCCGATACTGAGGGATCTGATGCCGAGTATCACGATTTACGGTGTCTGCTGTGCTGAGCTGATGTTCTTTGAGTCTCCCTGTGCGGAGGAGGTCCCTGAGGAGGCTGAGAGCTCGACCACGGGTGTGGTCAAAGTCACGAAAGGTGACGTTTCTGAGGCTCAGATAATCAAGCGACTCAGGGAGTTAGCTCCGGGGGACTTTCAGTGGGAGCTTATTCGCCTTGAGGACAACAACTATAAGGTTGAGTTTCCGAGTGCCGAGGACTTGGAGCGGCTTCTCAGTTTTTGGATGTGCAGAGTTCCTGGAACTGAGTGTATTCTTGAGTTTCTTGAGTGGAAGAAAGTGGAGCCGCAGGGAAAACCGCTCACTCAGGTTTGGTTGAGGTTCTCGGGAGTCCCATCAAAACTGGTTCGGGATGTTCGGGTTGCCGCAAGTTTGGGGATTCTGGTTGGCAGACCTGAGAGAGTTGATATGCCCTTCACACGGGCCAACGGGGTGGCTAGGGTGTTGGTAAGTGTGCTGGATATTGAGTTTGTTCCTGATGTCGTCAAGTGGACGCATAAGGGCCTCGTTTATAACATAGATATTGAGTTTGAGGATTCTGAGTACTTCGCTCAGGCTTTGGCGGGGATGGATGTGGACAGGCATGACAAGAATGATGGCTTAGGTAACTCGGAGGAACGACAGGGGGATGATGGGCATGAGTTGCCCAGTGGCCCGGTAGCTGACCCTCAGACGCCCGGAAATGGGGCGGGTCCTTCTACGACAGTCCCTATGAGTACCTTGAGATTCGGATCGTTTCAGGCGGTTTCAGCGCCACCCAGGCCGTGGAGCGACAGGGTTGATTCTGAGGATGTGTTTGAGCACACGTTGCCTTCACTGGACTATGCCGAGGCTCCGAGCTCTCCGGTTGGGAGGGATGGTCTTCAGCAGGTGACCACTCCCACTGCTGCTGGCGTGCTGCTTGGGGGGTCTCCGTCCGGTCTGACCACTGGGGTGGCGGTGGTGCCCTGTGTCGGCGGGTCAGCTCTGGGAGGAGGGCTCGGGCAGGAGGCCTTGGCTCTCCCCTCCTCTACGTTGGACCGGATGGCAGGACCTGGAGAGTCCTATCCGACAGCCGGGTTGGGTGGGGTGCGGGGGCAGGCGGCCCCCGCCCTCTCTCCTCTGCGTAGGTCACCTGGTGGGGAGTCTGGGCAGGCGGCCCAGACTCCTTTGGCCCCACGCTCGCCGGCTGTCGGCGCCGGGTCTTCGTCTGCTATTTCTGGGCCGCCCGTTGGAGGTGGGGCATGAGGCCCTACACCCAACGGGGCAACCAGAGAGGCGGTCATAGCTTTTGGTGGCATTCCGGATCCTGTATCTGAGGGCCGACGTATGAGTTGTCGCCTTCAGGACAAGGGGGATGTTGATGATATACAGCTGAGGTGCGCCATGCGGGCGGCCAAGCTTCATGACATGGAGGTCACTACGGGTATGTCAGTCAATATTTCTAATTCTATTTTGCATTTTAATAATGATGAGATCATCCACAATGCAAATGAGTTAGGAGTTTCACTAGGTAGTAATGATAGTGAAATTTCAAAATCTGTTAATGACATTCTAGACCTAGAAGCGGATCGTGCCTTAGAATTGATCCGTAATATAGCTGCGGTTAAACCCATGAACGATTCGGATATTGATGCTTTGGGATTCAGGGTACTCGATTCGCTGTGTGTGGATCTTGCCCATCCACTCACTGAGATTGAGGAGGATGATGGCTTGTTACCCCAGGAGAAGAGTGCTCCAGTAGAGCAGCTGGAGGTTAGAGCTGCGGAGCTCGGTTATGAGGACCGGGTGGAGGAGGAGAACAAGCCTAAGCGAAAGTGGAGGCGTAAGATTTATCAAACATCCGCGGTGCGTCGGAGTGCTAGGGTCCGTACAGCCAAAAAATTCCATGATGAACTATGAGAGGCATCTTCTGGAATAGCAGAGGTCTGTTGGACTTGGCTAAACATAGGTTTCTTGCGGATGCTTCCATTGAGCATAAGTTGGATTTTATTGCCCTCTCCGAGACAGGAAGGGACAATTTCTCTCCTCAGTTCCTGAACACTTTGTCCGGCGGTGTCGATTTTGATTGGCATTGCCTTGCGCCAAGGGGTAGATCAGGGGGGATCCTTCTTGGGGTGAAGTGTGAGACGCTGGAAGTCCGAAGTGTAGTGATGGGTGACTTTGCCGTAAAATTTCGGGTAAGATCCAAAGTCGATGGCTTTAATTGGGCACTGGTTGCAGTGTATGGGGCCGCACAGCCGGAATTAAAACCAGACTTTTTGGCGGATCTTGTCAGGATTTGCGGATCTGAACAGCTCCCAATTTTGGTTGGAGGAGATTTCAACATTATTAGGAGGCGAGATGAAAAGAACAATGACAATTTCGACGCCAGGTGGTCGTTTGTGTTTAACACCATCATAGAAAGCTTGGATCTCAGAGAGATAGAGCTTTCAGGTCGAAAATTCACGTGGGCTAATACTTTGCAAAACCCAACGTATGAGAAGCTAGATAGAGTCCTAGCAAGCGTTGAGTGGGAGCAGAAATTCCCCTTGGTTACAGTCCAAGCATTATCCCGCGGTATCTCAGACCACACACCTTTGCTAGTGAATTATGGGGAGGCAACGCATGTGGGTAACAAAAATACTTTCTCTTTTGAACTTGCGTGGTTTCAAAGAGAAGGGTTCCTGGATCTGATAGCCAGAGAATGGGCGAAAGATGCAGGAGGAAGATCTCCTATTGAGAGATGGCAGAATAAGATTAGGAACTTGAGAAGTTTCTTGCGTGGTTGGGCTAAGCATCTTAGTGGGATTTATAAGATTGAAAATGAGAAACTCCTTACTCTTATTCAGTCCTTAGATGTGAAAGCCGAGTCCACAATTCTGCAGTCCGTAGAGCTTCAGGCTAAAGTGGATGCGGAGATGAGATTGAAAGAGCTGTTGAGAGAAGAGGAGTTGAAATGAGCATTGCGAGCCAAGGTTCGTAAAGTAGTCCAAGGGGACGCCAATACTCAATTCTTCCATATGATTGCCAATGGCAAGCACAGAAAGAAAAGAATCTTTCAGCTTGAGCAAGACGAGGGTACGATCATAGGACAAGAGAACCTAAAGCTTTACATTACCAATTATTACAAGCAGCTTTTTGGGCCTCCAGAAGATAACTTTGTGTCCCTGGATGAGTCGAGAATTGAGGATGTGCCTCAGTTGGCTGCCGATGAGAATGGGGTATTGACTGCGCCGTTCTCGGAGAAAGAGGTGTTTGACGTGATTGCGCAGATGAAAAACAATAAAGCTCCGGGGCCGGATGTATTTCCTGCTGAGTTTTATAAGAGATGTTGGCACATTATTAAAGGGGATCTGTTACCGATGTTCCACGATCTGTTCTCCGGTCAGCTTCAGCTGTTTCATTTGAATTTTGGAACAATTACATTACTCCCGAAGAAAACAGAGGCTGTGAGAATTGAGCAGTTCCGGCCTATCTGTCTTCTTAATGTCAGTTTCAAAATTTTTACCAGGGTTGGGACTAATAGACTCACATAGATTGCGCATTCTATGGTGCAGCCGACCCAAACTGCTTTCATGCCAGACAGAAACATCCTAGAAGGGGTTGTAGTCTTGCATGAGACCCTCCATGAACTCCATACGAAAAAACTAGATGGGGTCGTTTTCAAAGTGGATTTCGAAAAGGCGTACGATAAAGTTAAGTGGCCGTTTCTACAACAGGCTTTGCGCATGAAAGGTTTCGACCCAGCTTGGAGAAAGCAGGTTGAATCTTTTACGCAAAAAGGGAGTGTTGGAATCAAAGTGAATGATGACATAGGTCACTATTTCCAGACACATAAAGGCCTGAGACAAGGAGATCCGATGTCACCTATTCTCTTCAACATCGTAGCTGACATGTTGACCATTCTAATAGGTAGGGCAAAGGATGCTGGCCAAGTATGTAGCCTTGTACCTCATCTAGTTGATGGAGGGGTGTCTATCCTACAGTACGCTGATGACACTATACTTTTCATGGAGCATGACTTGGCAAAAGCGCGAAACATGAAGCTGGTGTTATGCTTATTCGAACAATTGACGGGCTTAAAGATTAACTTTCACAAGAGTGAATTGTTCTGCTTTGGAAGAGCCAAAGAAGAACAAGAGGCTTATAAGCAATTGTTCGGGTGTGAAATTGGGAGTTTACCTTTTACGTATTTAGGTATACCAATTCACCATCGTAAGCTAACAAATAGAGAGTGGAAGTGTGTTGAGGATCGATTCGAGAAGAAACTAAGCTGTTGGAAGGGCAAGCTGATGTCCTATGGGGGCCAGCTAATTCTTATTAATTCGGTCCTCACGAGCATGCCTATGTTTCTTTTGTCGTTTTTTGAGATACCAGTTGGAGTTAGGAAACGACTGGATTTCTATCGATCCCGTTTCTTTTGGCAGAGTGATGATTCCAAAAGGAAATATCGACTCACTAAATGGGATATTATTTGCCGACCAAAAGACCAAGGGGGTCTTGGGATCGAAAATCTTGAGGTGAAAAACAGCTGTCTTCTCAGCAAGTGGCTGTACAAGTTATCTGTAGAGTCGGAAGCCTCATGGGCGCAAATTCTGCGCAACAAGTACCTTCACTCCAAAACTTTGTCACAGGTGACAGTGAGGCCGACGGACTCACCTTTTTGGAAAGGGATGATGAGAGTTAAATCGGTCTTTTTCAACAGAACAAAGTTTATTGTCGGAGACGGTAGCAATACCAGATTCTGGGAGGATACATGGCTAGGGGAAACACCTCTCGCGCTACAGTATCCGTCTCTTTATAACATCGTGCAACGGAGAGACGCTCTGGTTGCAACCGTTCTCAGGACCGTTCCCCTTAATATCCAATTTAGGAGAACACTTGCTGGAGCGCGTTGGGAAGCCTGGCTACATCCGGTTAGAAGACTGATGGATGTGCAGCTTGCTCAACGGCCGGATTCGTTGAGCTGGAAATTAACCAGGAATGGAGAGTTCACGGTTAAATCGATGTACTTAGATGTCATCAATTCTAGCTCTATTCCCTTCTTCAAGCATGTTTGGAATGTGAAGGTCCCTCTGAGAGTTAAAGTGTTTATGTGGTTTGTTCATAAACAAGTTATTTTAACCAAGGATAATTTGACAAAGCGCAATTGGACAGGCTCTAAGAGATGTAGTTTTTGTGATCAAGACGAGACTATCAAACACCTCTTCCTCGATTGTCCTATGGCGAAGGTTCTTTGCGGACTGTTCACATTGCTTTTAATATTACTCCACCGAATAATATCAACACGTTATTTGAGACGTGGATGGATGGGATAGAGGCCCAAACGGCTAAACACATTCGTGTAGGAGTATGTGCCTTACTCTGGGCAGTCTGGAACTGTAGGAATGATTTGGTTTTTAACAGAACAACAAATACTCATTTTTTGCAGGTCATCTTCTGAGCTACTACGCTGATCCGTATGTCGTCGCTACTCACTCACATGGAGGCCAGGGAGCATTTGGTTACTGGATCTGCCCGATGGGAGATGGTAGCTCGGGCTATTTTCAGCCGGTTTGGATGGCGGTCATGTAATAGGATAGGCAATTAGTTTTCCTATCTTTATTTTGCCTGCCGGTTGTGGCTTTTACTTTGCTGCTCTTTGTGAGCCGTTTGGGGACTATTGTGTAACGGAGTTACAGACCTTTGTTGGACCTACTTTATTTTAATAAATGTGGCCGTATGCATCTTTCTGATGTAGAGGCCGGGGCTGCGCCCCTTTTCCAAAAAAAAAAATTGATTTTTATCCCTACAAGTGGGAAGTCACCCAACCCAACTAAAATGCCTTTTCCCTCGGTGCGGAAGGCGCAAATGCATTAACCTGACCTCATCAGTGCTCCCAACACTACCGATTGTTGGCCACGCACTACACTCATAACACCACTATGGGGCTGCTTGGTAAAAACGACAAGGACCCTATAATTACCACGAGTCCATGACAGTAGCAGCAGCAAAGCTAGTAGTGGATCACTTGTGTCGACATCGTTCCTATAAATCAAGGCCGCCATGGTGGAGGTGAGCCAAACACTCCATACACAAACCTGCACACACACACATGCTTTGTTCTCGCTCCTGTCTCTGCCCTTCGGCACCGGGAGCTAGCTAGTTCTTCTGTTCTGCCCAGGAAAGCAAGCGCTACAGTATACGCACGGAAGAAGAAGAAGAAGAAATAATCCCTACGTACGTCCATGCATGCATTTTTTTTAAACTGATCCATGAATGTCTTGATGAATATCTATCTGGAGTGTGACATATACTTATCAACAATTTCAAAATACTCCGTGTTCTTATGTATGTATGCAGAAAGAGGATATTGAAGATTCAATGTACGGCTGGACATGGTTGGAAAAAGCCGACTGCACACGATGAGCCAGGCCAAAATTAAACTCCGGTGCGCGATGTGACTCCTATAGGAAACGGTGAGCTCGTATGACTACGGCGTGATTTTATTTGACAACACGATTAATGAACAATGATGAAGAAAATATTAGTTACTGACTTTGCAATTCTCCTCGTCTTTATTTATGCATACACTGAAGATTGATCTAATTCGACCAACACACATAGCTGCCCGCAATGGAAGTTACTACAGTTGGGCAGCTACTTCTCTGGGTATTGGTAGCTTACAGTGCACATTATGTCGTCGGTGGCAGATCCTTATATGCAAATGAGACAGATCGGCTGTCGCTGCTTCAGTTCAAGGATGCAATCAGTCTGGATCCACACCAAGCCTTCATGTCCTGGAACAATAGCATCCACTTCTGTAATTGGGAAGGTGTCTTGTGCAGGGTGAAGACTCTGCCACATCGTGTCAGTTCTCTAAACCTTACAAGTCGAGGTTTGGTAGGACACATATCTCCTTCACTTGGGAACCTATCGTTCCTGCAGTCTCTAGCCCTGGTGGAAAACACACTCACCGGGGAGATTCCACCCTTCCTCGGTCACCTGCGTCGTCTCCGAATCCTCCGCTTGAGAAAGAACATGCTACAAGGAAGGATACCGAGTTTTGCAAACTGCTCAAAGCTCAGGGTGCTGGATGTTTCATACAACAATCTAGTTGGGCAATTTCCAACTGAGTTGCCTCCTGGCCTTCAGGTGCTGCGTGTTGGGACTAATAACCTTACTGGCACCATCCCAGCTTCTCTTGTCAATATAACGACACTAACCACCATTAGCTGCCTGAATAATCAAATCAAAGGAAATATCCCAAGTGAGTTTGCAGATCTGCAAAGCTTGCAGTACCTGTATGCAGGTGGCAATCAGCTGGCAGGCAGTTTTCCACAAGCCATCTTGAATCTTTCTACTCTCATTGACCTTGACCTTGGTCTCAACTGTTTAAGTGGAGATCTGCCACCAAATCTCTGTACCGCTCTCCACAATCTCCAGACACTTTTTTTGGGTGGCAACATCTTTATAGGCGGGCACATTCCTAGTTCAATAAGTAATGCTTCCAATCTATATGACGTTGATTTTTCAAGTAACAACTTCACCGGATTGGTGCCCACCACTATTGGCAAACTTACCCAACTCTCGTCGTTGAATCTTGAAAAGAATCAACTCCAAGCACATAGCAGGGAAGAATGGGAGTTTTTGGACAGCTTAGGGAATTCCACGGACCTACAGATGTTCTCCATTAGTCGGAATCGCCTATCAGGGCATGTGCCAAATTCATTAGGTAACCTTTCCAATCAACTCCAGGAGATATACTTGGCGGAAAATCAACTATCAGGGGATTTTCCTTCTGGCATAGCAAACCTTCGCAACTTGTTTATTCTAACATTGGGGATGAATCACTTTACAGGTGTGGTTCCGGAGTGGATTGGATCTATCAAGATTTTGCAGCAATTAGGTTTAGAAGAAAACTTCTTTACGGGGGTCATTCCGTCATCCTTGTCAAACTTATCTCAATTGGGAGAGCTCTATCTATCCTCGAACCAGTTCATTGGTCACATACCAGCAAGCTTTGGAAACTTTTTGACGCTTCAAAATTTGGACATTTCCAACAACAATCTTCATGGTAGGGTTCCATTAGAGATCTTCAAAATCCCAACAATATTTCAGATTGATTTTTCTTTCAACTATCTAGATGGACAACTTCCTACCGACATTGGCAATGCCAAACAACTCATACATTTGGTACTTTCATCAAACAAACTATCCGGTGATATTCCCGAAACTCTGGGTGATTGTGAAAGTTTAGAAGACATTGAGTTAGACTCAAATATTTTCGGTGGCAGTATTCCCTCTTCATTAGACCACATAACCAGCCTCAAATTTTTGAACTGTTCTAGCAATAACTTAACTGGGTCAATACCACTATCTCTTGGCAACCTACAACATCTTGAGAAACTAGATTTGTCATTCAACTATCTTCACGGCGAGGTTCCAGCAAAAGGGATATTCAAGAATGCAACTGCCATTCGGATTGAGGGGAACAAGGGACTTTGTGGTGGGGCATCAGAGTTACACATGCAAGCATGTGTTGTTACGCCTTCAAATTCAACTATAAACAATGAATCTTTAGTGCTCAAAGTAGTTATCCCAATAACCAGTATAGTTTTACTTGCTATGGTCATGTTTGGCATATTGATATGGAGAGGAAAGCACAAGAGCAAATCTATATCGCAACCATTGTTTGGTACAAAATTTCCCAAGGTTTCTTTTAGTGATCTAGCCAGAGCGACACAGGGATTCTCAACGTGCAACTTAATTGGCGGCGGGAGATACAGTTCTGTATATCGAGGAAAACTAGTTGAAGATGAAATTGAGGTTGCCGTAAAAGTCTTCAACTTAGAGACAAGAGGAGCACACAAGAGCTTCATTGCAGAATGTAATGTGTTGAGAAATGTGCGGCATCGTAATCTGGTCCCTATCCTAACTGCGTGCTCAAGCATTGATTCTACTGGTAATGATTTCAAGGCCCTGGTTTATGAGTTCATGCCACGAGGAGACTTACATAACCTATTATATTCCACTAGAGACTATGAAGGCTCTTCTGATTTGGACCTTCTTACAATGAGTCAAAGGATGAGCATCGCAGTGGATGTAGCGGATGCAATGGAGTACCTACACCATAACAACCAAGGAACAATGGTTCATTGTGATCTGAAGCCTAGCAACATTCTATTGGATGACAATATGACAGCTCATGTTGGAGACTTTGGCCTAGTAAGATTCAAAGTTGGTTCTGCGACGTCATCTCTTGGTAACCCAAGCTCTTCTTCGGTTGGACTAATGGGAACGATCGGATATGCTGCTCCGGGTAATGGCCTTTTTTATATCTTGTGTTGCTTTAGCTTTTCTGCATATGTGGTAAAGCGAAATTAACTCCATTTGTTATTCATTCATTCTGTAGAATACGCAGGGGGTGGTCAAGTTTCAACTGCCGCGGATGTTTACAGCTTTGGTGTCGTCCTTCTCGAAATATTCCTTCGGAGAAGGCCAACTGGTGACATATTTAAGGACGGACTGAGCATTGTGAAGTTAACAGAGATCAACTTCCCTGATAGGGTAATGGAGATTGTCGATCCTCAGCTGATACAAGAGTTGGAGATTTGCCAAGAAACTCCAACAGCCTTGAAGGAAAAAGGTGTACGCTCTCTGCTATATATGCTAAACGTTGGCCTTTCTTGCACGAAGCCTTCTCCGCATGAACGCACCAATATGCAGGAGGTGGTTGCCAAGCTACATGGCATCAGAGATGCTTATCTCAGAGGAAATTGAAGAAGCAGTTTTGTTGGTATTAACTACCTGAATAAGTAAGCTGTCGTATGCTTGATGTTTTATTGCATTGTGTGTGTGTAACGAAATGGATTTACAAATCAGAACCCTCTCTGTACTGCAGCAGCCCAGACATTACGCTGAAAAGCAGAGATGACTATCATTTCCATGTACCAATATTATGAAACAAATATTGTATACTACAATTTTATTTTACATGTTCACGGAACACTCTCTGCCTTGGGACATAAGACAGATAGAGGAAAAATTGGTTGTAATATTCATGAACTGAATCAGGCTCTGAACTCTCTAGTCTCTCTGTTCACAATTCATCCTTGTTCACTATTTGCAGAAGAAAGTCTCCTTTATGGCATTTCTGGTAGTTGTATTTACCCTGCCTCACAGCAGTTGCAAAAACTACTAAGCAAGAACCATGTCATCAAATAAGAATGCATATGGAAGATAAGAATGCATATGGACGACAAGAATGCATATGGAAAACAACAGTTGTTAAGATGATGAGGCTGCTTATTAAGCAGACAAGCTTTGCAAATTCAATGGACGTACGTGCGTGCTATTTAACTTGCGTGAGGAGCAGAACGATAGCAAGCGCAACGGCAAGAAACGAAACAATGTGGAAGACGCGCAAAGACCGTCTCAAGGTCTCCTAGTCGGCAAAAAATTAATCATTTTGTAGAAGACATCAACAGGTTGCTTAATGAAGATGCCCTCGATGAGATCAAGTATAGTGGTTGTATTTTCGAGGAAGACGGAAGATGCATGAATGGTATTTGGAGGACACTCCAGTCCACTTGTGCAACTCTGCAGCACAAGCTGAAGTGGTGTTCCTGAATGTGCCAAGGCCTGATTAGACAAGGCCTGATCGCGTCCAATGTCTAGAGTAGGGATGAAAACGGAGCAGAAACGAACGGAACTGAGTGCTACCACATTTGTTTTCATATTTTTTTTTTCAAAAGAGGAAACGAATACAGAAACCCCGGAAATGAATATGAAAACAGATACTACCGAAACAGACACGGAGCGAATACAAAGCGGATACGGAAACAGAAGTGGGCGTTGACCGGAACTTCAAACCCCCTTTAATAATAGAGAAATACACACAAAAACAAACAAATATAATGAGATGTTAACATGGCTACAAAATAATATCATTATGTTAGCAACTTAGTGTAGTATTATAGTAGTATTGAACAATTATGTATAGAATCAAGCCGAGTACATATGTGGTAGTAGAAGTTGTGCCTCAGATTCATTCTACTAATTGTGCCATTGCGTATTGTGTGGTGGTTGGGCCACAAAGGAGACATAGGTCTATAGTAAAATAGAAATTCCATATTCACGGAAACGGAAAGTTCCGTTTCCATGTCTGTTCCACCGGAAAACACCGTTCTGTTTTTGTTTCCCTTTCCGCATAAAAAATTCCATTTCCACTTTCTTTTTGCAAATTTACATTTCCGTTTTCATATTTCCTCTCCGTTTACATTTTTCCTTCGGAAAAACGAAAAGCTTCCACTCCATTTTCATGCCTAGTCTAGAGAACAACAGCGCTGGGCCACAAGTTTGTAAACAAGACCCGTGTGCAAAGTTTGGATCTGTTTCTTGCAATCTACTTATAAACAAAACTATTCATCATTAGCACGGGCTAGGATTTTACACAATAAACAGGAAAAAATGCAAAGTGAAATAAGGTATTATAAAATTTTGGAGAATGATCACTTAGAAACATGTAATATTATTTCTTAATTATAGTTGTGTGAAACTGCATTCTTAATCTGGGACCCTATGTTAATGTGTTACGTTCAGATATTTTCATATTATATCACACGAACTTTTTTATCCATTGTCGAAGGTAGTGTTGCTTTTCAATATATTTATTCCACTAAGGGTTATATCAGAACAACGTTACAAAATTATTGCTTTATTACAATATATATGAGGTTTAGTTAGGTTGAAATTACAGTATGTGCACAACGTCCTGCCCATATGTTTTATATGTGGTAAGGTTGAAATTGCATTGACATTTGTTTTCTTTGCCCCCTGCCGCAAATTTATTATCCATCAGAATTGCACAATACATCTCAAAGAATAAATTAAAATAATTATAGACAGCTCAAAACCTGTATGGAGGAAATTGAAGGAAAATATGAGCAATATCAGGGAACAAAGAAACTTGAGGCGCTTACTTCTTAAAGATCCACAGTCACTGAACTGTGCTGTGATTATTTTATAATGTTCTATAAAAAATAGGCACAAAAGTAGACAAAATCGAATCGAACAAATACTAAAATAGGTTAAAGTGGGTGGGGGAAGCCGGATTAGGAGATTTCATGACAATAACAAAGGGAGCCTAAATCATGCGAGATAATTTCTGGAGATGCAATAATCATTACCAGTGTAATCCTGCTCAAGAAATATAAAGCTACAAATATTCGCATGGAAAGAAAAGTTCTGACACCAGTCAAAGCGGACGACAGAAACAGTACCAAAAGTAAGCCATTTTAATTATTTTCAACAATCATTACTCCATAAGTACAACCTGAATCTTGCTCCCCGGTTGTTCTGCTATGCAAGGCATCAAGAAAAAAAGGCATCAAGAACATGACAATAGAGCATGTATAGGCAGTAAAATAGACTGTACGAATACAAATTTGAGTACCATACACACAACACGTACGGACAGAAAATAGAGGATTCAACCGATTCCATTGGCCAACTTGATAATTAACATCTATAAAGCCTGCTCTAAACCTCAAAGTACTCAAACTTGATAATTAACGTACTGGTGTTTATGTGGTATTGTAGTAGTGCAACTGCAGGGATTACATTGTTCTGCTGGAGGCGATGCATATCCTTCAGGCTGTCATCTGCACATCTGTAAATCCATCTGTATATCTTAATGTGATCCGAATGAGTTATTTGATTCGTTCTTGTAACAATGCAAATGCACGGACTACATAGTGCCGTAGGATGAGATGCCCGCCAAACCTTGTGGATGGACGATCGACAAATCCAGAAAGTTAGCCCAATCATTTGCATGTTAGCTTTTCCCAAGGATCAAACACACGATCAAGCTGCAATTCAACTGGTCGTATACGCACAACTCGGCTTGATGTATAAGAACTAGTTGTAGCATTTGATATCGCACCGGCGCTCACGCAAACAGCGGGACCAGAACACACGCACACGAATGCAGCAACTCGAAGTTGGCCAGAGGCACATGTCGTGCCTCGTAATAATCTCTTTATTGCTTTTCGTTTTTCTGGTGTCTTACAATCAACGACGTAGCCCTGTTTATATAACACAGGACTTGACCCTAAACTTGACCGTGCATAGCATGTTACAAACACGGACGCCTACTCTATGGAAACTACACCGACTAAGACACAGACTAAGACACAGCTAGTAAGTTTACTAGAACTCGGTCGCTGCCTAGAACCTGGACGTACTAATCATCAGGCAACCTTGATCACGCTTATACTAATGCTAATTAAACTCAAACACAATATAATACTACCAGCACGTAGGCATGTTTAGATTATCCAACATTCAGCCCCTAATCCAAACATCTGACTCTTTACTTGACGAGACACGCAGATGACCATCTACTCATCTTGTCACGCTGGCTGCCTCCGGTGTCGCGACTTACGAGACTGCAACTTCCCTCTTCTAGCAACGATGCCACCACTTCGTCATCATCTTTTTCATGCCGACTTTTGTAGACTGAAACCAACAATTACCCGAATTACCGGCCACGCTACCACATCTTAGCATGCTACATGCAGACTAAAAGCATAGCCCCATGCCGGAACTAAACTTAACCGGTGTGCGTCCTCTTCACGTTGATCTTCATCTTCTTGTCGACTACATGCACACGGGGAGACACATCTATTCACCCGTCACATCTTTTTTCTGTCGTTGGTGACACAACTTACCAAACGACACCTCCTGTCCAGCGGCAACACAACTCGCCATATACATGAAACTCATATTCACCGTATATCAACTCGCCGGAACTCCACGACCACGAATGGAAACGCAAGGCACAATTTCTTTTTTCCATCCGCTCTCACATTCAATTCTCCTCTGGCAGTGACGCATCTCAACTATAGCAGAAGACTCACACACCAGAGCTCTTGGACGCACCTTACAAGAACTCATGTGCACACCTTGATGACGGATCGCAACTTCACCATCTCCACTTTGCACCTTTCAATGATGATCTCGATGATTTCCTCGGTGTCGCAACTTCGGCACCTTCATAACCATCAACGATCACCTACGCCTTGCCGATGACAGCCCTGTCGCCCTCCTCCAGGTAGTTCCGCCGAACGACAATCACCTGTCACCTTACTTACGGCAATGTCCTCGCCACCTTCTTGCCGCCGCTCCGCCGAACGACAACTGCCTGACCCTCCGCATCGCCGCACTACCCAGCGACTAGATCGGATGCTCCTCCTTGTCGGTACACCAGCGGTTGTATTGCCCGTTCCTCCTTGTCGCTACATCAACGATTGTATCGCTCGCCCCGAGGCGCTAGTCGGGTCGTCACCCCGGTGCAAGCGCAGCTTCACGTCGACCTTACTCTAGATACCAATTGTTGGCTTTTCCCATGGATCAAACACACGATCAAGCTGCAGCTCAATTTGTCGTATACGCACAACTCGCCTGGACGTATAAGAACTAGTTGTAGCACTTGATATCGCACCGGTGCTCACGCAAACACCGGGACCAGAACACACGCACACGAAAGCAGCAACTTGAAGATGGCCAGAGGCACGTGTCGTGCCTCGTAATAATCTATTTATTGCTTTTCGTTTTTCTGGTATCTTACAATCAACGAGCGTAGCCCTGTTTATATAACACAGGACCTGACCCTAAACTTGACCGTGCATAGCACGTTACAAACACGAACGCCTACTCTATGAAAACTAAACCGACTAAGACACAGCTATTAAGCTTACTAGGACTCGGACGCTGCCTAGAACCCGGACATATTAATCATCCGGCAACCTTGATCACGCTTATACTAATGCTAATTAAACTCAAACACAATATAGTACTACCAGCACGTAGGCATGTTTGGATTATCCAACATTTGCATGGACGATGGTCTTCCACATAAATATTACACTGTAGACATAATCTGGAAATCCGAAGGTTAGTATAACTTTAATGTCAATATATATATATATATATATATATATATATATATATATATATATATATATATATATATATATATATATATAGGCTTGCTAAACTATAGCTGCGCGCATTCTACCTTATCCTACGCTCCGGCCACTTCAACCGAGCCAACCTACGCGACTAATTAGGCCGACGCGCTAACCAGGTGGAAGGGCGCGGGCGACGTGGGAAAAGATTGATCGTAACGCTTACGACCAAAACTGTTGGCGGTGCTTTGCTGGCCTTCTCCTAGACAAAAAGATAGTAATGGATTACCATCGCCCTGGTGTCGCTTTGCCAGCCTTCTCTCAGAAAAAAAAAATAGTAACACGTTACCGTTGCCATACTTTAGTTAACAGTCATCCCTCGCACGCCTACACCATCGAAACATCGTAAAAGTGACCCAGCCTAAGTGTTAATTCCTAGCTTTTCAGTAGTAACGATTTACCATCACATACAGTTTTCTTTAAAATAATAAACTCCAGTTACGTTTCGTACCCACGTTTCCACGATTGTGCATTGACCGGTCACTAGGCGGTCTCTATTCTTTAATACCTCGTTCCTATCGACATCCACCGCATCATCACTATCGCCATCCGCCGCCGCCGCCGCCGCCGCCGCTGTTAACTACTGCCAATTTCTGAGCATGTCTTGCAAAGGTTTTTCTACATTTAGGGTCAGTGTCAGTAAAAAACCAATGACCATTACTATGTATACTCAATCTATTACTGGCAATTTTTAGGGATGAAACCATCGTTCGATGTCTTAGTGTCGGTAAAAAATCGTAGCTCTATTACTATCTACTCTTAATCTACTACTGGCAATGATTAGGGATGCAACCTTCATATCTACCTGCCGGTAAATAACCTAGGTCCATTACTATCTACACTTAATCTATTACTGACAATGTTTAGGAATGAAATCATGATGGCTTAGAGCCGCCGGTAAAAACCTAGGTCCATTACTATCTACACTTAATCTATTACTGGCAATGTTTACAAATGAAATCATGATGTCTTAGAGCCGGTAAAAAACATAGGTCCATTACCATCTATACTTATTTTATTACGGGCAATGAATACTGACGCAAGATCTCGCGTAGCGGAGCAACACATGGTAATATAACTAAACATGTTACTTTATTTTGCACATGCCGTTACCCACCAAATCTGCCTTCTCATCGACCGGCGCACCCGCCTGTGATTAGTAGCAGCAGCCTGCGTAGCGGA
>NC_041391.1:85814980-85815947 GCF_002162155.2 Triticum dicoccoides
TCATAGTGTACTGACACTGGTGTTTGATTGATCCATGCTGGGAATCCAAATGCCACTGTCAGGAGTAATTACGTACTCCTGCTGGAGATGTATAACAGCCCTGCTGGTTCTCGGCCGCTCCCTATTAATAATCTGGTCATGAGGCAAGTCTTGATTTCACACATATGTATTTGGGTTCTAACTTATTGCCAACTGAATACTCATTTGGATTCGGTTGGACACAACATGATTGGATCAAGTAAAGTACTTGCAGGAAATTGATGATTGACTTAAAACTATGGAGACACAGGAGCCTTTTCGGTACATCTAAGACTAAATATTAGATGAGTTGGATTGTATATTTGCAGGCTGCGGTGTTTATCAACCCTGTTTGTAGTACACTTTCAGGAAGATGCAGAGCTCCAAACCTGAACAAAAGAAAGCAGAAAAACTGAACCTTTCAACATAATGGGGCAAAAGAAGAAGAAGAAGTTGCCGTAGGTGTTCATGGATGCACTTGATGATGATTTTTCCGCCGATTGTTCTTGCTCTTTCATGGCCAAGAACACCACAATTTGAAAACACAGCTTGGCAGCGGCAGCACGTACAATTTTATGCCTCCTCGTGGATCACACACGCAGCCCACGCAGAGCATATGCTAGACAGTGTGATGAGGGAGTACATCAGGCAGTGCTATGTGGTAGTGGTACTGGAGTTAGTCAAGCACAGGCAGCTACACGGAGAAGGAGAGCTATTGAAGGTGTGTAGGATAAAAAATAATCAGAAACCTGAAAGTTGTATCCTAGCTCGAGCTCTGGGTACCTTCTGTCCTGACCGTCATTTTCACACCGTGATCCGTGCACACACATTCTGACCACGCAATGTCATTAGCAGGAGTCATTTTGCAGGCGTGTGCAATTGTTTTGTTTGCTTGCGGTTGTCCCTACAGAGAAGGGTGGCATAAAGGGAATATATATGCCCCTCCCCC
>NC_041391.1:85816022-85823907 GCF_002162155.2 Triticum dicoccoides
CGCTTGGGCAAGCCGCAGCGGCCACGTGGAGCCCCATCTGTCCCGGTTGGTATAAGAACCGGGACTAAAGGTATTGGGCTTTAGTACCGGCCATTTAGTTCCGGTTTCCGAACCGGGACAAATGGGCCTTATAAACCGTGACAAATGAGCCTTTTTCTACTAGTGTTTCTTGATCTTCTGTTTTCTCCATACGATCTTACAATCTTGTACAGCCTCACCTGTACATTATACACGCAAGCCCACGGAACGGCAAAGCAATCTAACCCTATTCAGACTAGAAACGGCTAACCAAACCTACTAGTAATAAGACTCGTACTCTTTCCTAGTCTGTAGTATGAACCGGGCTAGTACTTTCCTACGATGACACAACTCGCGTCCAACTCAAACTTACCTAGCTAACACACTTACGATCCATGTCAATTAGCAAACACACTAATTGACTTGCTTAGAGTCAACTGCTAAGAGTCTACCACAAGATTACCTAAAAGTGGAAGCGTACATAGTGCAAAAGTGGAAGCGTACATAGTGTAATGTGTCACCTTGAATGGGATCTTAGCATAAGGTCATATTTGTGATAATGTAGTAATAAGCCACGTACAACGCAGAAATTGTTGGATCGGTGTCCGCCGACAGCAACAATGGAGAGTGACATGTGAATTTTTTTGTTCGTAGCAACGTAGAAGCACTCAAGAAGTTAAAGAGGATGGGGATGTTATTTTATTTACTTTCATATGTTGTAGTAATTATGTTTTTTATTTATGGAAATTAGATATAAGAAATTGTCTTTCCTCAGTGCAAAAAGGGAGTTCAATACGAGGGAATAGCAGGATCGTGTGGCTGGGGTATGGGCTAGCAAGAAGGCAGAGCTACTTGTATTGGAGTGGGTGGAGTGAGCCACCGGATAAGCAAAGAATGGTGGTCGATCGATCGTACAAGACAAGGAAATGTGCTCCTAGGTCTATTCGGCGCACGTACGATTGACGGAACCATTTTCAGAATCTGTCCATGGCTTGATGCTTCGGGTTGTCTTCTCTTTGCTACCGACGAAAACGGAGCCGTCCTATGCTTTAAATGGCCACGCACACGAGTTGGCATGTGTAGTCCGTGCTGGATAGAGCGACATATGGAGCTGTGTATCTTGTCCTGTGGTGTGTGTGTGTGTGTGTGTGTGTGTGTGTGTGTGTGTGTGTGTGTGTGAGAGAGAGAGAGAGAGAGAGAGAGAGCGCGCGCGCGCAAAGATGGGGGCTCTCACAAGTTGCAATACCTTTTTAGCTGAAACTAGCACAGTGGCCCCACAAATGCGAGGGGGTCATCGATAGTGTGTTGAAATCGTTTGAGAAATATTTTTATTTTGTTTCACATAAAATAATATTTGAAGATTGAAAGTAAAATTACAGGCATATCTAGTATGCCCAGCTTATGCACATAAGAGATAAGATTATTTTTAGAAAAAAAAGACCCACTAGATATAAGAATAATTTCGATGTGGGAGACTGTATAACAGCTGGTCTTTACGGGCACATGCACGAAGACTTCCCGACTATCAATCATCGACCAGGTAAGGCCGGCTCTGGTATGGGAGCGGCCAAAGCGCCGTGTCAACGGCTCGTTCTAGCGGCGGCAATAGCCGCTCGGTGATCCATGGACCTTAATTATAATTATGTATGAGGTGATTTGTACTTTCAGTGAATCTTTATAACTGATCTGATCCTTTTTGCAAAACAAAACAAAAGATAGGACCTAAAAACTTGACTGATTACCACAGAATATTTAGGCCCTTCGTCATGTATTAAGTTCATACGTAGTTTGTAGAATGTATTGTGCTTACCATGGTATCCATGTGATTTAAAAAAAAAAGGTTACGTAATATTGGTTGTATCATCTCAATGATTCTCCTTTTCTTGACCATGGTCCATTTGTCATTATCGTCCCGAAAATTGAAGCACTTGCATGGTTGTGCGCTACATGTTATTCAAGATCATCACGTTCCGTTCGTTCCAAGTCGTCCACCACAAAAGTTGTACCAGAGAACTCCATGCCCGCCGGGAGTCGTTGACCTAAGCTCCCACCAGTGCAGCAGCAAAATCGCCGCCATAGAGGGAGCCACGAATATCGGCAGGTTGCAGCGCTGCAGTGTCCTCTGCCAATAAAATGATTGATATCTTGTAATTACCATGTTGTCAAAAGAGAACAAAGTCTACCCTATATTTGAGAATAGCAATTGTTGAGAACATGCACAAGGCAGTCACGCAAGAAGGAAGGATGGAGGCAGTCTGAGCAGAGAGAGGGAGGCCGTTGAGGGTAGCCAGTGTTACCCTCCGTCCAAGTATATCGTGCTGGAGGACTGAATTGGCAGGACTGAGGTATACCGTATTTGCCAGCGTTTTTTAAGGCATTTATCCCTCCATCGTGTTGTCACATTACAGAGTGATGATAAAACATACCACCTCTATTTCTAAATACAAGATTCTTTCATTAAGCTGCAAAAGCGACTTATATTAAGAAACAGAGGCAGTACAAGATAGCCTGGTTAGGTCATTTACCAATTTTTCTAATCCCATCTTTTACCAAATGTGCTTCTTAATAGTGCTCCGCCCTGCATGGCTGAAAATTTTCTCTTGAGGATGTCATTGTGGTTCTTCTCGTGGTCCTAGGGTTCTGGATGAAAACTTTTGTCCGTCTCGGGCTCGATAAAGGTGACATGTCGCGCTGTTTCACTAGTAGAAAAGGGGGCAATGGTCCAGGCCGGGCCAGCCCATTAGTCCCGGTTCAATCCAGAACCGGGACCAATGGGGGCATTGGACCCGGTTCGTGAGCCACGGGGCAGGCCGGGCCACGTGGGCCATTGGTCCCGGTTCGTCTGGACCTATTGGTCCTGGTTGGTGGGACGAACCGGGACCAATGGGACTCGCTCCTGGCCCAACACCATTGGTCCCGGTTGGTGGGACGAATCGAGACCAATGGGACTCGCTCCTGGCCCAACACCATTGGTCCCGGTTGGTGGCTTGAACCGGGACCAAAGGCTGCCCTTTAGTCCCGGTTCGTGCCACGAACCGGGACCAATTAGTTGCCTTTATATACCTCTCGCCCGCGAGCAGAGCACTCCCACTGCTCTATTTTTCGTGGCCGGCGAGGGGAGAGCTTTGTGGTGCTCTAGCTCACCTCCTATGCACACGAGGTGTTCGATGGAATGCCTGAGCCACACTACTTAAGCTTTCTCCTCTCCAAGCTCGACCTCCAAGCTCCATTTTCCTCAATATTTGTCTAGGTTTAGCGGTCCGTCACGTCCCGTCCCCGTCTTCACCGCCGTCGATCGCCCGCGCCGATCTCGTCGCCGGCACCACCGTGGTGAGCCTCTTGTTCTTATCTTCTTTCCGAAAGGAAAAAAATTCTTACTTGTATGTTTATATAGATACTTGTATAATTTTCTTACTTTTATTATTGCATCTCATATAATGCGATGGTTTTGGTAGCCGCCCCCGTCGGCCCTCGTCCTGTCTATGATTCGGATGTGATATATATTATCTTTTCATAACTATTGGTTCATTTATTGTTTATGACAATTATGCCGACCAACGTGACATAGATTTTATTTATCTAGGAGGTTGTTGAACCGGAAATTCCAACCGACCCTATTGTCGAGAGGTTAAATTTAGTTGAAGAAGAAAACAATTTGTTGAAGGAAAAAATTAGAAAAATTGAGGCGGAGAAGATGATATTGGAGTTGCATGTTGCGGATGTCGTCGATGATCACAAGATCAAGATGGATGCAATGCGCTTGAAGATTAGAAAGATTAGAAAATATGCCATTCATATCGAGGCTTGGTATCATTATGCCGTTGGATCAATTGTTACATTGGTTGCGATTATGATCGCATTTGTTTTCGCATTGAAATGTTTTACATAGTTTCAGTGTATGGTTTAATTAATTTAGATGCTCTGCAGAGCTTTATGTTGTTAGATGAGAACTATGTATGTACTTTAGTTTTAATGTGATGATGAACTTCTATTAATTTGGTCACTTAATTATCTATTCATGATGTTCTGTAATGATTTTTGGCACACTTAATTATATATAATGCACGCAGATGAACCGGCGGTGGATGTACGGTTCAAGACACACCTCCGAGTACATTAAGGGCATGCATGATTTTCTCGAAGTGGCTGAGGCAAACAAGCAGAATGGTTTTATGTGTTGTCCATGTCCTATATGTGGGAATACAAAGCCTTACTCTGACCGGAAAATCCTCCACACCCACCTGCTTTACAAGGGTTTGATGCCACGCTATAATGTTTGGACGAGGCACGGAGAAATAGGGGTTATGATGGAAGACGACGAAGAAGAAGAGTACGATGACGACTATGTGCCCCCTGAATACGGTGATGCTACTGAACATCAAGAGGAACCAAACGATGTGCACGATGATGCTGCAACGGGCGAAGCTGCTGAAGATCAAGAGGAAACAGACGATGTGCCCGATGATGATGATCTCCGCCGGGTCATTGTCGATGCAAGGACGCAATGCGAAAGTCAAAAGGAGAAGCTGAAGTTCGATCGCATGTTAGAGGACCACAAAAAAGGGTTGTACCCCAATTGCGAAGATGGCAACACAAAGCTCGGTACCGTACTGGAATAGCTGCAGCGGAAGGAAGAGAATGCTGTGCCTGACACAGGATTTGAGAAGCTACTAAAAATATTGAAGAAGAAGCTTCCAAAGGATAACGAATTGCCTGACAGTACATACACAGCAAAGAAGGTCGTATGCCCTCTAGGATTGGAGGTGCAGAAGATACATGCATGCCCTAATGACTGCATCCTCTACCGCGGTGCATACAAGGATCTGAACGCATGCCCGGTATGCGGTGCATTACGGTATAAGATCAGACCAGATGACCCTGGTGATGTTGACGGCGAGCCCCCCAGGAAGAGGGTTCCTGTAAAGGTGATGTGGTATGCTCCTATAATACCACGGTTGAAACGTCTGTTCAGAAACGGAGAGCATGCCAAGTTGATGCGATGGCACAGTGAGGACCGTAAGAAAGACGGGAAGTTGAGAGCACCCGCTGATGGGTCGCAGTGGAGAAAAATCGAGAGAAAGTACTGGGATGAGTTTGCAAGTGAGCCAAGGAACGTATGGTTTGCTTCAAGCGCGGATGGCATTAATCCTTTCGGGGAGCAGAGCAGCAATCACAGCACCTGGCCCGTGACTCTATGTATGTATAACCTTCCTCCTTGGATGTGCATGAAGCGGAAGTTCATTATGATGCCAGTTCTCATCCAAGGCCCTAAGCAACCCGGCAACGACATTGATGTGTACCTAAGGCCATTAGTTCTTTTACAGCTGTGGAATGGAAACGGTGTGCGTACGTGGGATGAGCACAAACAGGAGGAATTTAACCTAAAGGCGTTGCTGTTCGTGACCATCACCGATTGGCCCGCTCTTTGTAACCTTTCAGGACAGATAAACAAGGGATACCACGCATGCACGCAGTGTTTACTTGACACCGATAGTATATACCTGGCAAGCTGCAGGAAGAATGTGTACCTGGGCCATCGTCGATTTCTTCCGACCAATCATCAATGTTGAAAGAAAGGCAAGCATTTCAAAGGCGAGGCAGATCACCGGAAGAAGCCCGCCATGCGTACCGGTGATCACGTACTTGCTATGGTCAATGATTTACACGTAATCTTTAGAAAGGGTCCTGGCGGACTAGCTGTTCCGAGTGGCGCTGGGGGACACGCACCCATGTGGAAGAAGAAATCTATATTTTGGGACCTATCCTACTGGAAAGACCTGGAGGTCCACTCTTCGATCGACGTGATGCACGTGACGAAGAACCTTTGCGTGAACCTGCTAGGCTTCTTGGGCGCCTATGGGAAGACAAAAGATACAGCTGAGGCACGGGAGGACCTGCAACGTTTGCACGAAAAAGACGGCATGCCACCAAAGCAGTATGAAGGTCCTGCCAGCTATGCTCTTACCAAAGAAGAGAAGGAAATCTTTTTTGAATGCCTACTTAGTATGAAGGTCCCGACTGGCTTCTCATCGAATATAAAAGTAATAATAAATATGGCAGAGAAAAAGTTTCAGAACCTAAAGTCTCATGACTGCCACGTGATTATGATGCAACTGCTTCAGGTTGCATTGAGGGGGCTTCTACCGGAAAACGTCCGATTAGCCATTGTGAAGCTATGTGCATTCCTCAATGCAATCTCTCAGAAGGTGATCGATCCAGAAATCATACCAAGGCTAAGGAGTGATGTGGTGCAATGTCTTGTCAGTTTCGAGCGGGTGTTCCCACCATCCTTCTTCAATATCATGACGCACGTCCTATTTCATCTAGTTGACGAGATTGTCATTCTGGGCCCCGTATTTCTACACAATATGTACCCCTTTGAGAGGTTCATGGGAGTCCTAAAGAAATATGTCCGTAACCGCGCTAGGCCAGAAGGAAGCATCTCCATGGGCCATCAAACAGAGGATGTCATCGGGTTTTGTGTTGACTTCATTCCTGGCCTTAAGAAGATAGGTCTCCCTAAATCGCGGTATGAGGGACACTGACTGGAAAAGGCACGCTTGGAAGAGACTCAATAATATGCAGGGACGGATATTCTTGGTCTCAAGCACACTACATAGTTCTACAGAACTCTACCTTGGTGACCCCCTATGTCGATGAACACAAGAACAGTCTGCGCTCCAAACACCAGGAGCAGTGCGACGACTGGATTACATGTCAACACATCAGGACTTTCAGCAGTTGGTTGGAAGCACGTATCAGAGGTGACAACACTATTTGTGATGAGCTGTACTTGTTGTCTAGGGGACCATCTTTGACTGTATTGATTTGGAAAGGATATGAGATAAATGGGAATACATTTTACACGATTGACCAAGATCAAAAGAGCACCAACCAAAACAGCAGTGTCCGCTTTGATGCAACAACCGAGAGGGGAAAGGACACATATTATGGTTACATAATGGACATATGGGAACTTGACTGCGGACATGATTTTAAGGTCCCTTTGTTCAAGTGCAAATGGGTCAATCTGTCAGGAGGTGGGGTACAGGTAGACCCACAGTACGGAATGACAACAGTGGATCTGAAAAATCTTGGGTACACTGACGAACCGTTCGTCCTAGCCAATGATGTGGCACAGGTTAGCTATGTGAAGGACATGTCTACCAGACCGAGAAAGAGAAAAGATAAGGAAGGGAATACATCATACGATGAGCCAAAGCGCCACATAGTTCTTTCAGGAAAAAGGGACATCGTGAGAGTGGAGGGCAAGACAGACATGTCTGAAGATTATGAAAAGTTTCATGAAATTCCTCCCTTCAAAGTCAAGGCTGACCCCAGCATCCTGATAAACGATGAAGATTATCCATGGTTACGGCGCAATAAGCAAATGACACAAGCGAAGAAAAAATGAAGACTTTCTCCCGCAACTATTATGATGATACCATGCCAACTTTGTAACTAACGAGTATGATACCATTGTCCGTTTTGTACGTGCACATGCTATGTGGGTCAATTTATGATACCATGCCAACTTTCAACTTTTTCAGAGTTCATTTGAAATGCTTTAATGTCTTATGCTTTAATGTTTTATGGTTCGGCCCTCGTAATAATTAAAAATAGCAAAAATAGAAACAAAACAAAATAAATAAAGCAAGAAAGAAAACAAAAAAACAAAAAAAGTGTTTTCAAATTAGAAAACTAATGACACTAACAGAAAGTTTATAATTTTCCTAAAACTAAAAGAAAAAAAGAATTGAAAAATAAAGCAAAAAACAAAAGAAAATAAATAATGCAGAAAACAAAACAAAAAACAACAATAAGTATTTTGTTGTAAGTAGAAACAAAATAAAATAAATAAAGCAAG
>NC_041391.1:85824156-85826634 GCF_002162155.2 Triticum dicoccoides
TATAATTTTCCTAAACTAAAAGCAAAAAGAACTGAAAAATAAAGCAAAAAACAAAAGAAAATAAATAATGCAGAAAACAAAAAAATAACAATAAGTATTTGGTTGTAAGTAGAAACAAAATAAAATAAATAAAGCAAGAAAGAAAACAAAAAAACAAAAAAAGTGTTTTCAAATTTGAAAACTAATGGCACTAACAGAAAGTTTATAATTTTCCTAAAACTAAAACCAAAAAGAATTAAAAAATAAAGCAAAAAACAAAAGAAAATAAATAATACAGAAAACAAAACAAAAAAAACTGAAAATAAAAATAAAAATAGCAACAGTAAGTAAAGAAAACAAAAAACAAATAAAATGCCTCCTACTGGGCCCCCACGGCCTGAATACGACATGAAACCCTACTATGGGTCAGGATTCAGGCCCGTAGTAGGTGCAGAAGGCCCATCAGGCAAAGCAATGGCAAGTAGGCCCGAAAGCCTGTGGCGGAGAGGAGCTCGAGAGGAGTGCGGCAGTGGGGCTTATAAACCACTACCCGCCCCTCTCAACTAGCGAGGTGGGACTAAACTTTGGCCCCTACGCGGGCAGCACAGGGGCCTTTGGTCCCGATTGGTGGCACCAACCGGGACTAAAGGGGAGGCATTGGTCCCGGTTGGTGGCACCAACCGGTACCAAAGGTCGCCGCTTCCCGCACTTTGGGCTGCCGAAAAAGAGGCCTTTGGTCCCGGTTGGTGGCACCAACCGGGACTATAGGGGGCATTGGTCCCGGTAGGTGCCACGAACCGGGACCAATGCTCTTGGTATATAAGTAGCAATTCGCCATTTTGCAGAGTTCATCACCACAGTTGCCCCCCGCCCCCGCCGTCGCCATCGCCGTCGCCTGCGCCTGTCGTCGTCGCCGCCCGCGCCCTCGCCGTCGCCCTCGCCCTCGCCCGTCGCCATCGCCGCGCGCCGTCCTTGCCCCAACGCGCGCCGCCCCTGCCCGGCCGCGCGCCGCTCCAGCCCCGACGCCGTCGCCGCGCCACTCCTCGCCCCGACGCTGCCCGCCGCGCGCTCCTCCCTCTGTGAGCACCGCGCCTCTGCGGACCCGCCGCCACCGTGCTATTTTTTAGTTATACATGCTATTTTTTATATGTTTTTAGATTCATATATGTATGTATGTATTTTTTAGATATATGTATTTTTTTATGTTTGTTCATATATGTATGTATGTATTTTTTACATGTTTTTTTATGTATGTATGTCTGTATTTTTTCAATTGTAATGATGTTTTAAAGTATACATATATGCACAAGTTAGATTTTTAGAAAAGTTTTATCTATATATGTTCTCTGATTTAGTACATTTTAGGTTAGTTTAATTTTTAGAATTTTTTTATATATCTAGCTAGGAATGGAAGAAGAAGAAAAAGAATGAGAGTAAAAAGAAAAATAAGAAGAGGAAGAAAAGTTGAAGAAGAGGGGAGGAAGAAGAGGAGAAATAAATAAGAAGAAGAAAAAAGAAGAAAATGAAGAGGAGAAGAAGAAAGGAATAGAGGAGAAGAAGAAAAAATAGAAAATTTTCTATTTTTTCTTGTTCTCCTCTATTCGTTTCTTCTTCTCCTCTTTTTTTTCTTTTTTTTCTTTGATCTTCTCCTGATCTATTCCTTTCGTCTTCTCCTTTTTTTGGTGATATTAATTATTGCAGAATATGCAAATGTTTGTATATTCATATCAACAATGCATTAGGCAAAACCTTTGTTTTTTTCGAAATTTTCTATTTGAACATTTTTTTTAAAACAAGCAATACTAAAAGAGTGAGAGAAAAAAGGAAAATGAGAAGAGGAAGAAAGGAGAAGAAGAGGAGAGGAAGAAGAGGAGAAATAAATAAGAAGAGGAAAAAAGAAGAAAAAGAAGAGGAGAAGAAGAAAGGAATAGAGGAGAAGAAGAAAAAATAGAAAAATTCTATTTTTTCTTCTTCTCCTCTATTCCTTTCTTCTTCTCCTCTTTTGTTTCTTCTTCTTCTTCCTTCTTCCTTCTTCCTCTTTTCTTCCTTTTCCTTATTTTCCTTTCTCGAGGGAGAAGAAGAAAAAGAAGAGTAGAAGAAGAAGAAAGGAATAGAGGAGAAAGAAGAAACTTCAACAAGAGGGGGGGTACCGATACCCCCTCCCTGATAACATTATTTTCCCATGTATATGTCTGTCGCGTCGTTGTCAATATAACCCCCTCGAGATAACTTCGACATTAGGGGCGGTCGATATATATTCCCCCTCTCGACCGTGATAACTTATACAATGGCAGCAGCCCCCTCGGCCCTCTCGCTCGACCAAAACTCTCGAGGACACCCAACAAATTAACTACCCCCTCCCGCCGCGCCCCTACCCGAAAAATTAACTCTCTCGAGGCCACCCAAATTTACCAAGTTAAAAGAGCGTTGTCGTCGAGGCCACCCCAAACCCTTGAAGCGTTGTGTCGAGGCAACCCCAAACCCTAGAGAAGCAGCGTC
>NC_041391.1:85827597-85828806 GCF_002162155.2 Triticum dicoccoides
TCCATCTGTACCATGTTTGAATAATAATTGACATGTTGTAATTATTTGCAGAAACTATGGAGCACTCCTGAGACGAAGAAACAGAAGCGATGTTGGGGCACATAATCGCACAAGGAAGTGATGAAGTTGCGTCATTTATCAACGACACCGATGGTCAGGAAGGACTGGGTGAAGAAGAGGTCTATGTTCATGATGGCTTCGGCCCATTAATGCCGGTACAAGAAGAGGACTATGTTCATGATGGCTCCGGTGACACAATGGAGGTACAAGAAGGAGACCGTGCTGACTGCTCCGGTGACCGAACCGAGTCTGGCCAGGTATATATATATTAGTTAAGCCCGTGCTGACTAGTTAATTGATGCATCCATTGTTTTGGTATATGTACACATATTAAGTACTCTCGTCTTTCTTCCTTATAATTTCTAGCCTACCGGATCGAGCACAACTTCGGTAAGGAGACGAGGCCTGAAGAAAAAGTTGAGCTCGGATGAAAAGTTTGAGATTATAGAAATCGCGACCGACGGCGAACCGATTGAACCCATCCGGACAAGGAAGGCATTTTCTGCTCCACTACGGGAAACATGAGATTTGCCGTCAGTACTGTTCTTTGCCGTCAGCATTTCATCGGGCCAGACGGCAAAGACTAATATTGCCGACAGCGGCTGACGGCAAAGAACAACTGACGGCAAATCCATACTTTGCCGTCTTTAAAAAAAAACAGACGGCAAAGAGTCTTTGCCGTCTACAATTTTTTCTACTGACGGCCAAGAGCCTTCTTTGCCGTCTGCAAAAAAAATCATAGACAGCAAAGACTCTTTGCCGTCTGTGATTTTTTTTAAAGACAGCAAAGAAACTTTACCGTCTGTGATGTTTTTTTTACAGACGGCAAAATGAGCTCTTTGCCGTCTGTAAAAAATCGCAGACGGCAAAAAGAAAACACAGCACACGGATCGATCCCGCGGATCGATGACATGGCGTGATATGCGCCGCCCGCACCCGCTCATGTCTGTCACCATATGCGGCCCACCCACCCATCCCAGCACTCTCTCTCTCTCTTATCCCAGGCCCACCACGATCTCTCCCACGCCGACCCCATCTCTCCCTCGATCCCTTCTTCTCTGCCGCACAGACCCCGCACAGTCCAGGCCTCCTCCTCATCCCCTACTCGTCAACCGCCGCGGCCGATCCCGCCTCGCCGCAGCCTAAGCC
>NC_041391.1:85829194-85830273 GCF_002162155.2 Triticum dicoccoides
CTCCCGTGCTCGTCAACCACCGCAGGTCGACCCCGCCTCGCCGGCGTGGGATCCTCCTCCTCCCCGCCCGCGACCACGCGCCTCCTCCCCTGCCCGTCAACAGCCTCCGCCCTTCGACACGGCGATGCCGCGCGCTTTGTCAAGATCTCGCCGGAGATCCGCTGCAGCATGACTTCCCGCCTGGTCGACCCCGCCTCGCTGGTGCCTGAGCCGGAGGTCGCGGAGGGATCCTCCTCCGCCCTGTCCATGAGCCCACACCTCCTCCGGCTCCATGGCGCCATGGTCAACTCCGCCCGAAGACCACCATTCGCCTCCTCGAGCTCAAGGCCTGCTCTCGGATCTACGCTCGCAAGAGCCAGTTCGTCCATTTTGTAATAGTTTCTTTGTGCTGTTTCGTTCGTTCGTCCGTGCTGTAAATGAAGGGCATTATATCGTGTAAATATTGTGATGATGGATATATAGTTGTATGTTAGTTGAGTACTTCTGTCATGTAAAAATCTGTTCGTTTGTCATCGTTGTGGAAGATTTTCCCTACGCCATCAGCCATCTACAACCTCTGCACCTGTACTGTTGTTTTATTTTTTTTAAATAAAATTTTCTTTGCCATCTGGGGATATGAGGATGACGGCAAAGACATAACATAGCAGACAGCAAAGTACTTGACGCCGTCCGTCAGCGCGACCGCTCCGTCCGTTGGCATATTTTTGCCGTCTGGCTAGTCCGCTGACGGCAAACCATATTGACTGACGGCAAACTCTTTGCCGTCATCCCGACAAACAGCAGACGGCAAAGTATTCTTTGCCGACTTATCTTTGCCGTCTGACTTTGCCGTCTGCTTCCTGACGGCAAAGTCTTTGCCGTCTGGAATTAGGTCTTTGCCGTCTGTGATCCACAGACGGCAAATTACGTGTTTCCTGTAGGTGCCACGAACCGGGACCAATGCTCTTGGTATATAAGTAGCAATTCGCCATTTTGCAGAGTTCATCACCACAGTTGCCCCCCGACGACGCCGAGCACATCATCGCCAGGCTGCCCCGACGCCGCCCGCCGCCCCCGCCGTCGCCATCGCCGTCGCCCGC
>NC_041391.1:85831807-85836004 GCF_002162155.2 Triticum dicoccoides
TTGTAATTATTTGCAGAAACTATGGAGCACTCCTGAGACGAAGAAACAGAAGCGATGTTGGGGCACATAATCGCACAAGGAAGTGATGAAGTTGCGTCATTTATCAACGACACCGATGGTCAGGAAGGACTGGGTGAAGAAGAGGTCTATGTTCATGATGGCTTCGGCCCATTAATGCCGGTACAAGAAGAGGACTATGTTCATGATGGCTCCGGTGACACAATGGAGGTACAAGAAGGAGACCGTGCTGACTGCTCCGGTGACCGAACCGAGTCTGGCCAGGTATATATATATTAGTTAAGCCCGTGCTGACTAGTTAATTGATGCATCCATTGTTTTGGTATATGTACACATATTAAGTACTCTCGTCTTTCTTCCTTATCATTTCTAGCCCACCGGATCGAGCACAACTTCGGTAAGGAGACGAGGCCTGAAGAAAAAGTTGAGCTCGGATGAAAAGTTTGAGATTATAGAAATCGCGACCGACGGCGAACCAATTGAACCCATCCGGACAAGGAAGGCATTTTCTGCTCAGTGCGGGGTTCTTGTTAGGGACAAGATCCCGATCAGCATCCATCAATGGTATAAGACTAAGGAGGAAGACCCTGAGGTGTCTTATGTCAATGATATGCAGAAAGAAGATCTTTGGACTCAGCTGAAGGCAAATTTCACCCTGCCGCCAGAGGAGGATCCGGAGGAGCCAGTTAAAGAGCAATTAATCAAGTCTTGTGCTCTTAAGAAGATGGCAACCCTAATGAGGAGGTGGAGGAAAGAGCTGAACCAGTTTGTCGACAAAAAAAGACACCAGATATCATCGGCAAATATGAGAAGATCAAAGATCTCTGACCCGCATTTGTGGCCCACAAGACATCGGAAAAGAGTAAGAAGATGTCGGAGACAAACAAGCAAAATGCTGCGAAGAAGAAGCTTCACCATCGCACGGGGTCAGGTGGCTACCTCAAAGCCCGACCTAAGTGGTCCAAGGCTGAGCATGATCTGCTTGAAAAAGGGATCGAACCAGAGACAATGTACTAGCCAGACCGTTGCCGGACTTGGTTCTTCGGGGCTGGCGGAACCTTGGACCCTGTAACAGGGAAGTGCCATTGGACGGACGAGCAACTGCAAATACCAGTCAAGAACCTTCGACACTATATCGATGCAGCGCAGCGAGGGACGTTCCTTGCAAACAGGGAGAAGGACGAGCTCACAATGGCCCTTGGGAATCCTTAGCACCCTGGACGGACACGAGGCACGCCAGGCTCCATTCCGTGGAAGGTTGGTTTTCCGGACGCAGGGGGTTACAAAACACACGAGAGGAGCAAGAAAATGGAGCAGGACCAACTGCAGGCGCTGCACGAAAGGGTAACGGGGCTAGAGGAACGAGAAGAGGAACGAGAAGCAGCAGATCGCAGCAAACGACCTGCCAAAGCTTCCCCCGAAGCTACCCCGCCATCTCAGCGGAGAAGCAGCGTGGCTTCCACCGAGCTGCTTCAGCCGGAGCATGTCTTGACGGCTCCTGCCAGCTATCCCGTGGATGATATCACGGAGTCTCAAAATTGCCACATTATGGCGTGATGGATGAATTTGAAGGTCAAGGCGGCTGTTGGTGATGCTAAGGTGATGGTGGATGAAATAACAGAGGGATTTGAGGACCTCCTGCTTGACCACCCTACCGGTGAAGGGGAGACTAGGCTGGGTTCTGCTCTGAAGACTCCATGCCTATGGCGGAAGGAGCTCATCAACCTTCCGAACTGGACGCATCCGCCTCCTCCTTCTCCGGTGAGTTAGGACACTCCGCCTCCTCCACCGTCTACTCCTCTTGTGAGTGACGATCAGGGCACGCGTGGCGGCACTCCGCCTCCTTCTCCGGCGCGTGGCGGCACTCCGCCTCCTTCTCCGCCTGCGCCGGCTCCCGAGCAGCCAGCAGCCTCCTCCTTCTCCGCCTCGCCAGCAAGGGCGGAAGAGACCCGCCGCCGCCCCGGCTGCTCCGACGCGTCGTAGTCCTTCTCCTTCGCCTCGTAAGCAAGCACGAAAGAAGGCAGACGCCGCAACCGCTCCGTCTGCTCCGGCGTCTAGCAGCACAAGAAGAGGAGAGAGGCAATATAGATACGGTCCACCTCTAAAGCCTCTAGAGAAGTTACCGTATGAGAGGACCGAGGAGGAAAACGATACGATCGTGCGGACCCACGTGAAGGAGTTCTTTGAAGGGGTGAAAGCAAAGAGACATCCACCTCTGAAGGAGAAGGTAGATCCGGTGAAAGCAAAGCGCACCTCTCGATTCCCTGAGGAAACCGGCAAAGTCTCCGCGCGAGAACCAACTATGAGCGCATTACTGAACAGACATATCTCCAAGCGGAGCGGTCGGGAAGTACTGTCAGACATCAAAGAGCAAACGAACGAGCAGCTGCGAAAAAATTGACCAGCTCGGCGAACAAGCAAACCAATCGTGCCCCCTGCTCAATGTGTCTAGCGGCAACATCGTCGCTAATGTTCCGAGGATGGTGGCCGGTTATGGCAATCTACAAGATTAGCTGCCTGGCGATGCACTTCCTGATTTCATGGAGGTGGAAGAACACAAATACGAGTACGGAAGCCTCTCGTCAAAGATGAAAAATCTCTAACAACGATGATGCGAAGATTCCATAGTTGGTACATGAAAACCTGTAGAGAGTCTGGGGGGACGAATACTTTGTATCTGAGAATTAAAGAGGAGCACGACCTCGTGGGAAATGATCTGTTGCCTGTTCCATTTGAGGAGTTCTTCGAGTTCTTCAATCAAAGGCCCTCGATAAATTAACGGTCTTTTGCTACTGCCTGTAAGTACTATTTCTGTCATTAAGTCTCTATATATAGCTCAGCTCTTTCATTGCATGTATTTATAATTAATTATCCTCAATATATTATGCAGATTGAAGATCGTCGAGTGCAAAAAAAAAATGAAATTTATGATATTGGGTTCATTAACACAAATATCATAGATGTATTTCTGGTTGAAAAGCACGTCAAAGAGGCCGAGGACAACTTGCTACAATCGTTGATCAAAAATCAAAACAAAGATACCATACTCTTTCCTTACAATGGCAAGTGAGTGTTACTGTCGTTTGCATATTCGGTTTCCCTTATTACTCGAGTGAGGTTATAGTAATGTAATTGATGAGTTATGCATGCGTGCGCAGGTACCACTATATTCTTCTGGAGATTAAGCTTGAGCGTGGACTAGTCTTAGACTCGAGACGGAAAGATCCCAAAACCTATGCGGACATGACTGAAATGCTCAGCAAGTAAGTTCAATCGATCATTATCACATCATATCGGCAACTTTTTGTTCATTTCCTGATATCTCAAGTAATAATTATTATTTTCTTTGTCTTGCAGGGTTTGGAAACAGTTCACCGCAGAAGCTCCGGCACATACCCGAAAGTAAGTACTACTGGCTAGCTTTGCGCGCATCTCCCGTTGATTCTATAGCTATACTTTCATCAATGCCATTTATAATGCTTCATTATCAGTTTGATTGACCTCTGTTTCTCGTAAAGTGCTTGTGGCAGGAACAAGGGAATGATTTCTGTGGATACTACGTGTGCGAGTTCATCCACACCGCGACTTTGGAAAACAAGCGGGGCTACTCTCAAAGACAATATGAAGTGTGTAAGCAATAATATTCACAATTTCATTTTATTACACCATCATTTCTGTTGAGTTTCATTCATATATATATATTAATTAACCCCCTTCTTCAAATTAGACGTGGCAGATGCGGAATGAACTCCTAGAACCAGATCGCATGAAAGCAATTCAAAAGGAATTGGCGAGATTCTTTCTTGACCACGTCATCAATAAAGTCGGAGAATACCATGTGGAAGTTGATTTGAAATGCCAGGGGACTGTAATTGAGAGATCTTATATATTGTACATGTATATAGCCAGTAGCGTCGGACGTACATGATACGAAAACTTGTTGTTCGACCAATCTCTCAGAGAAGGAGAGGTCGATCTATCATTTCTCTCGGTATGCATGACGAATTTCTGTACTCAATGGTTCCCTTCATTTTCTTACTAGATAGCGTGTCGGGGGCTATATGTATATAGTACGTAGCGTCGACCAAGCACGGACATAAGAGAGGACACTTCTCTCTATTAATTAGCTAGCTAACACAATATATGAAACACCTAAATTAACCCCCAAAACCCCCAACT
>NC_041391.1:85836330-85848701 GCF_002162155.2 Triticum dicoccoides
CTTTTGGTCCCGGTTGGTGCCACCAAACGGGACCAAAAGCCCCACTGCCTAGGCTCGGCGTACCGGCCACGTGGAGAACCATCTGTCCCGGTTCGTGTTAGAACCGGGACTAATGGGGGGAGGTATTAGTAACGACCAATTAGTCCCGGTTCATGAACCGGGACTAAAGGCCCTTACGAACCAGGACTAATATGTGGTTTTCTACTAGTGTTTCCCCTCCTGACGATGCTCTCATTGAACATAGCTAGGTGCTCTAGGTGTGTCTTTACGTTTTATTTGTGCTTACCTTTTTTATCTTTCGGCAACGTAGTGGTGTGCGCCTAGGTTGTCTGGTTATCCGCAGAACTGTTGTGCAAGAGGGCTCCCTCACATCTATGTACTTTAATTGATGCTTTGTGTGTAAAGTGGGGGCGAGAGGCTGTTGAGAGAGAGAGAGAGAGAGAGAGAGAGAGAGAGAGTATCAACCAGATTTTGAAATACAAAGCCAGTGGTTGGACATAGATGTGTTAGAAGAGTATTATGTGGTCCTGAATAGAAAGTAAATTATGTAAGCTACTATTCATCTATTGTTGAGTATGTTTTTTTTTTGTCGTGGACCTTCCTTGGCTTTTTGATGTGGTGAGAATTTTATAATGTGTGGAGGTTATGGTAGTTCACTATGTACGCTTGTTTGGTGATTCTGTAAGTATCTATCCTATAAATTTTCGATGTGAGGAGCACGTCACTGCTAATTTTTCTTATTATCTTGTGCTACCCCCTTAAATGATGATGTGCAAGTTTACAAGGTGTCACCTTAGTTGGGATCTTAGCATAAGGTCATATTTGTGTCAATGTAATAATAAGCCACCTACGACGCAGATATTGTTGGATCGATGTCCGCCGACAGCAAAGATGGTGTGTGATATGTCAACCTTTTTTGTTCTGTAGCTACGGAGAGGCACTCAAGTAGTTAGAGAGGACGGGAGTGTTATTTTATTTACTTTCATATGTTGTGGTAATTTATGTTTTTTATTAATGTAAAACAGAGATAATAAATTGTCTTCCCTCAGTGCAAAAAGAGAATACAATACGGAGGAATAGCAAGATCCCGTGGCTCGAGTGGAGCCACCGGATAAGCAAAGAATGGTGGTCGATCGATCGTGCAAGACAAGTAAATGTGGTCCTAGGTCTATGCAGTGCAGGTACAAGTGACGGAACAATTTTCCGAATCTGTCCATGGCTTGATGCTCTGGGTTGTCTTCTCTTCGCGACCGACGAAAACGGAGCCGTCCTATGCTTTAAATGGCTACGCTCACGAGTTGGCATGAGTAGTCCGAGCTGGATATAGCCACATATGGAGCAGTGTATCTTGTCCTATGCTGTGAAATTAGCAGCTCAATCGTGTGGCTGGAGTAGGGATGGATTGAGAGAGGGAGAGCTGCTTAGTATGGGAGTGGGTGGACAAGATGGACAAGATGAGTAAAGAGCGGGGCTCTCACAAGTTGCCTTTTTAGCTGAAAGTAACACATCCATGTGTCGTCCACATATGATATTATGACATTTCTAGAAACATCATTTGTGTTAATATACCATTTGTGTCGTCCACACATGATATTACATGGTGATCTTGCCCGTAGTTTTTATGTGATGTTACGTCACCATGTGATGTTAAAACTCAGATTATTGGCCAATGTTTATAAAATAGAAAAGTATTAAATTCTATAGTTTATAGCCCAAACAATAATTAATGCTCACGAAATCAATAACAAAAAAAATTGCAAGGTAATAGCTAGAAAATGTTTATTTGTACGTATGAAGATCTATTGATTATGGTGCAAATAATAGGTTGCTGCAAGATGTATCAATTTTATCTACTAAAAGAATAAGGGCCCATCAAATAAATGGTAGGCTGATGCTATGTATAATTACGAGTGCACATATCAGTTATGATACAATAATAATAAGGTTCGGCATATATGTCAGTTGTGGGTTATAATCGCATAGTATGTTGCTTTATTGTGCATTATCTAGCAAGGTTATCTTTTTCTGGTTGATGATTTGACACAGTGAGATATTTTATACTAAGAACTCCTCCAAAAAAAAGATATAATATTGTGTTAATATTTGTCCACATGCTTAAACAAGTGAATAAAAAAATAACTTTAAACATTTGGGTGGATAGATCAACAAATAAACAATATTTTTTGTATTCCCTCGGAAAAATCTTTTTTCCACCGATCAACAAAATATGTAAGGCTTTGTTCCATTGAATGCAAGCTATGAGCTGTGGTAAGTCTTGCACATAGCAACGGCCAACGTTTCTAGCCAAGTATGACAAGAGTTTCTTAGTCCTCACGAATATATGGACTAACCAAGGGATTTCCTTCTTGAGATTAAACTAAGGAAGAAACTACAACAAACTCTTGTACATAGGTTACATGTTGGGCCATGCCAATATGGGTATAAATTGGGTTTAGAATTCAACACTGCTTTACATGTCGATTTCAACACCGCGTTAAGTGGGTTTAGAATTCAACAGGGCTTTACATGTTGGGCCATAGCAAACGAAATAGCCACAAGATTAAAATTCATGTGAATTAACCCTGTAGATGATGCCTTCTGTCACAAGGTCGCAGTCATTGGTCTGTAGTGCTTTGACAAGGTTCTCGCAGTCTGATTCAATAGACGCATCATGCATATTTGTAATAACATAAACGCCGAGGAGCCATACCAGACAACCCACGTGGGTGGACCCAATAGCTACAGCCTACCAAGACACATGGTACGGGCGCATGAGGAGGGATTTTCATGAAGGAGAAGTTGCTGCTCTATTTAAAGGGCTGGAGGCGTGCACACTGTATATATATTTTGAGCTCGAGTACTGAAGTAGGCGCCCAAGCCCAACAAAAAGCTGCCTCATCTCGGTATGTTGCTCTTTTCGTTCATGTTGCTGTAACCCTGATGAGATGATCCCATAATTTTTTTACTTAAATACTCCCTTCATCTCAAAATACATGTTTCAACTTTGTACTAACTTTATATAAAGTTAATATAAAGATGGGACACTTATTTTGGGAAAAATCGATGCACATGTTAATCATTTTAATTTTACTTCTTTGTGCATGTATTATTTCAACATTATTGGTTCGTTCTCGTTTGGTAATGAAAAATATACGGTTGAATTCATATGTGGGATACTGTGCTCTTACCCAAAATGTTGTAATTTATGTGCAAACAGGGGTACTACATGGAGCAGCAAAAACAAGAGCGACCGGTTATTGGGCAGCTAGAGGACAGCAAGTGGACCCAATATTTCCTTGACGCTGTCCAGTTGCCTTGCTCTGGCCAGGTACTATTCTGTTTCAACCTCGGTCCGATAATATAACAGTGTTTTTGACACTACACTAATGTCAAAAGGAGCTATTATATTATGGGACGGAGGGAGTATCATATAGGTGCTAGCAAATGCGAGGGCATCACTTTTCGTATACTAGAAATATTTAAATATGTTCCTGACATTTAATGGATGGATATTGATATTATGTAAACTGAAATATTTAGGTTATAATATAGCCACTACAAATTTTTTTGCTAAAATAATATACATGTGCAGATTACATATTTTATCATAAAATCTGTAGATTTAATAATTAATGTACCAATTCTACAACATCATATTAACAACCACAGGAGCCGATAATTTCTACTTCTGTTAGATATACGACTATGAATATAATAATTTGGTTGGTATTGGCTGTCACATTGACGTGTAGTTTGCAAGACCAATTATTTGAATCAAATCAAGTGTTGAAGGGTGTTTATCTATAAATAGCAATATACTTTGGATGACGTTAATTACTAATAATGTATATAATATTCTTCATGCATGCACCAGCAAGTTAGTAATGATTCATATGCAATTTGCAGAAAGATTATACTATTAGAAACTTCTTTTAAATATGAATTCAACAATATTCATTTTTTGAACATAGCTCACGTTTAGTTGGTCAAATCGATTGACAAACTTGAACCTCAAAATTCATCACCGTCATATAAACTGGGACTGAGGGAGTACATGGCAAAAAAAAGTTATGAGATTAAATTTTGGTTGTTCTTTGTTGCTAGAATGCGTAACTTGTGATTTTCTTCTGAAGCTAGTACCTAAGACTATTGGACATAAATTTCGGAAGCGGGGCCTCGGCGCGGTGCTGAAGTTATGGCCTTGTGACCAGGTCATAAGTTCGAGTCCTGAAAACAGCCTCTTGTAGGAATATTTGGAAAGACTGCGTACAAAGAATCAAAGTAGCTGGAATTTTCCATGTAAGGCTTGTACCATGCGCAAGCGGGAGCCCCGTGCACCGGGCTGCCCCCCTTAAAAAAATATTGATTTTCAAACTAACGCCCAATTTATTGCCTCCAGGTAAGATAACTATTTTTTTAGAACGAAGGCTCAAGGAGAGCCCGGCTTTGAATTAACAAAGCCATCAACCGGCCAGGATTACAACCACTGCATTACAAACTCAAACAAACAAAAAAACAAAACACGGCAAGATACAAGGGTGCTGGAAGGCAACTCTCAAAACCTCACACACTACAGCTAGGAGATAGCACATGATAAGCATAAGCTGAAGCACGCAGAGGCCCTCGTCCACCCAAGGCTCACCAGGGAAGAAGAAATGGGGCTCCGGGAAGCGCCCGCTGTCGAGGATAGGCTATGACGGCACCAAACACCAAATCCCTGGAACAACATCACCATCCATTCCCACTGTCGAAAGAGGGCCCTGCCTCCTCGCCTGGCTCGAAAGGCGCCGAACCGTCGACATATGGGTTGCTCACCCTAGAACATGGATGGAGGATGCAACCAGAAGGAGTAGGAACAGAGCACACCCTACATGACTAAGAAACTTCGCCAGAAACACCGCATCACCGTTGCCCACTGACGATCCTTTGGAGAGGAGAAAGATGCCGGTCAGACAACAACAGGGTGTCCAGGGAGGACGGAGCAACGAGGAGGCAGGGCCAAGGCCGAGGAATGACGCTCCGGCACTCACAACTTGCACTACTGAAGCCGCCGGAGGAGGGGAACCCGATCCCCTCCTGGCCAGAGGCCGCCGGACCAAGCTGTCACCAGTTGCACAGAGAGCACCAGAAGAAACCCGAACACTGCCGGACCTGCCAAGCTGCCGCCGCCGCCACTTGGGGCACACAGTCGCCGCCACCCGACAACCACCACACCGTAGTGCCCACAATCCAAAAAGCATCGAAGGCGACGACTTCAAGAAGCAAAGGAGCCAAGAGCACCGTCGCCGCCCAACAAAGTTCGAGCTTTCACCCGGGAGGCTAGGGGAAGGGGAGGGTGGAGCAAGAGACCTGAATGGCGCCTCCAAGAAGGGGAGCGGCGTCCATGGACGTCGCCGCCATGGATTTCTCCGGGTCAAGGCTCCACACCACCAACACCACATCCAGCTCCAGGCACCAGAGAACCAAGTCGACCCGGACCAGATCTGAAGGGGTGGAGCACGCAGGGCAGCAGAAGGGGGAAGGGGCGGCCAGATCCGGAGCCGAAGAGGCCAGAAGCCCCACCGCCGGCGCCGCGGATCTCGTCCGCCAGGGAGCTTGCTGCCCGCGCAGCCAAGCCCACCGGACCACACCCGCGCCACCACCAGCCGAGGAGACGGTGGCGCCTCACCGAACGAGGCCGCTGCCCCGGATTCTGACGCCCCCTGCTGGAGAAACGGAGCAGCAGAGGCCCCGCCGCGACCTTCCTTGGCGACGCCCCGGGCTTGCCCGGCGGATGCCTCTGGTGGCGTCGAGGAGGGAGGGGAGGAAGGGGGGAGGCGGCGAGATCTAGGGTTGTCACCCTCGAGCCGCCCGAGAGGGGCGACGCGAGGGAGGGGGGAGAAGGATCCAACCTTCAACACACGGCCATCAACTACAGCTTACTCCAAGATAACTATACATATGCTTACTCTCAATAGACCTCAACTTTTTTTGAACTTGACGACCGGTGCATTATTTATTGGATGAATATAACATGTGATAGATGACTTACTGATAAGAAAACACAAAGCAGCTTTAAATCGTAGTTTCTTGCAAATAATTGATAGAAATAGGAATATACATAACGGGCGTACACACATGTGTTCCACTTTCTTACCTTCTCTCTGTTCAGCTTAATATCTACATATGAACAATCGGCCATAATGCAGGCATCAAGCTGAGCTCCCTCGCAAAAAAATAAAAATAAATGCAGGCATCAAGCTTGCTCGATAAACATGCACCCGGTGGTTTACCCTCAATGGCCTGATTTGTTCATCGCATCCTTCTGCTTACCCTCAATGGCCTGGTTGGCCCGATAATGCGAGCGGCGCCGGCTATGACGGCAGCACCGACACTTGTTCGGTTTGATGAAACACACGTCTATTCTGATGCCATCCGCCTGGAGGGAATATTGTGAGCGCACGACTCAGAAGTAGATATACCTAGATCTTTAAAATTAGAAGGAAAGGGATGCTATAACCTGTTATCACTCAACAACAAAATTAGAAGGGATTTATTAATTGCCAACCATCCTTGTCCTGGCCTTACTTATGAATAGTTTCACCATTCATAATACATTTATAATTGCGACGAAAACATGCATTCGAGTAGCTTACATATACATTTGAAAGAGAAGCTTTTTTTAACACAGTACGAACGCAGATGCTTATATATAAACACATACACTCATCCCTATAAAAGCATAAAATCACATCTTATTACCTTACCCATATTAGCACCCCCAAGTGACTGAGTCGGCACATCATGATGAAGTCGCCATAGACGTATACGTAGCAGACGGGAATGTTTTCTCCCACTAAACGCACATCGCGGGAAGGCCCGACATAACTCCAGCAAAATGTGAGCACCAGCGTCAACTCCAAGACTTGAACTCTAGTGGGTTGGGATATCAGTATTCTCCTAACCATCCAACCCCAAATTATTTCGCACAATTAAAACATAAGCTTATTTGTATGTTTCCAATAGAGATGGAACATTGTTCGGGTTTGTTTTTTTAAATTGGAATCTTAAATTCAACCGACACGAAAAGCCCGGGTGTCATCTGATGGTTATCGCGCGGTACAGTTTCCAGTGATAGTTCATATTCTGCGCATGCGACGTAGGCATGATGTGCGCGGGTGCCACGTAGGCATGATGCGCGCATGGGTAGTGTATGTGTTGTGCTTTATGCAAAAATGAGGAAGGGGGGAGTCAAACCAAGCACCTCTTTGTCCAGCGCGCCCTTTAGAAACCGGAAGGGCTAGATTCATTTTTTGATTGAATCGAGGTCAGCTGATATTTGTACTCCATGAATGCGAGATAAAAAACAAATTTTCCCTTTCTTTTTTCTCCTTTGATTTTTCTTTCCATTTTAGACCTTTTAACAAACATGTTATGGGCAAGTCTAGAGAACAAACCTTGCACGGTTGTAATGATTAATTCTCCGAGTTGGAATGCTTGCAATCGAACATACTGGTGTTTACCACTCAGTATATATGAAGATTACCCGAGATGTTTCCACCACATCTACGATAGCCGGTGATGGCAGCTATGGTTTGGGAGTTAGAGCACACCAAGGGTGGGCGCTGCTATATAGTAAGATGAATGAGGAGGCTTGAAAAGTTCTTTATGTGCATAAAGTGTAGTCTCGCTTCTACTGCGGGTGGAGCAGGAGAGCGGCATGGAGAAGGAATCTCCGTTTGGCAAGTTTTTCTTTTCTTTTGATGAGACGTTAGCAATCAGAATTCTAGTTAAGAGCTTTCCTTGTTTCTTTTCGATAGAGAGAAACGTGGGGAGATGAAGATCATAGTTTCTATTTATTTATTTTCTCATCAAGGGAAGAGGGGAGAGGCTGGGTGAGTGCGGCTGAGATGAGAAGACGCCCCACGTCCGTGGCTCAAGAAGCATGCCTCATATTTCATCCAACGATTATAGATAAATTGTAAACTAATCGTACGGACCGAATTTCTTAACTTCTAGGATTAACGTGATGCCTCGATTAGGGTTTTCAATTTGTATTTTGAGGCTCACGTAAAGTCGTTTTTCTACTAGTGTTCACAAACCATTGGTTCCACACAAAACAACACTAGGCCCCAAGTTTTCAGTTACATCCATACCACTCGAGTGCATTTATTATATTAATCTTCATTATATTTTCTGTTTGTTTGTCTTATTTGAACAATATAGTCCCACAAAATGATTAAGGAGAGGAGGGATGAGCTTGTGCAGACGGTGTGTTCCATGATCAAAAGGTATACATCTAGCAAGAATGATTTATCAAAGGGGATGAAGACAGTGGATGCCATTGAGCGCCTTGGTGTTGATTACCATTTTGAGGACGAGATCCGCAAGTTCATGGATGTCCTCATCAGCACATCGATCGATGAGAACGACCTGGCCGGAGTCGCCCTACGGTTCCGACTGTTGAGGCAGCACCACTATGACATTACCTGTGGTAATTATACAACATACTACACTAAAGTAAACTGCAATTTTTCTCCAATTAGATGTTTCTGCAATTCTAGGTACTATCTGATTGATGGAAAGTACTAGTATTACACGATCGAAAAGAGGTAAATTAATTGCACTAATTAAAATACTGCAGATGAAGTAGTTAGGAGTTTCAAGGACGAAAATGGTGAGCACTTCAAAGATAATGTGCGATCTAACGTTAGCATTCTACTTAGTCTGTACGAGGCAGCCCACCTCGGTAAACTTGCGGAGGACTCCCTCACCGATGCTATCAAATTCACAACCAGCTGCCTCAGTTCCATATCAGAAGCCAACCAGCTACCTCATCATGTCCTAGAAAGAGTACGACATGCCCTGGCTACACCATCACAGCGGAGAATGAAAAGGCTGGAGGCTAAGCTTTACATCTCCATCTACGAGAAGGACGATGAAGGTGACCAAGATATACTTGAGCTTGCTAAGCTGGACTTTCACATCTTGCAGCTGATGCACCGGGATGAGGTCAAGAGCATATCTCTGTGAGTAAACATATCTCATTGCAGTTCATATTTAATGTGATTTACACCTCGCAACAACAAAGCTAGATATGATAATAGAAATGGTAATTTGTTTTAGGTAATAAACGATGTCCATCCTTCTCCACTCTGTGGCATGCGTGGCCAATGAATTTATTCCATTGTGGTTTCGGAAACAAGGCATGCCAGAATTATCTGAATATACAATCCATGATGTATAATTGTAAACAACATATATAGTTGGAGTGTATATGAAAGAGTTTTTCTCCAACCATAGTATATTGTGCTTACAAGAAAAACAAAAAAACTTATCAAAACAGATAGGGATATCGACGATGCACTTATTAACAAATTTGCTTATTTTTATTACTTAACTAAGGTGGTACAAGGAACTTAATCCTGGCAGCATGCTGGGTGAATACATTCGAGAAAGACCGGTGGAGTGCTACTTTTGGGCCCTTGGAGTGTTCTATGAGCCAAAGTATGCCAAGGCACGTATGATGTTTGCAAAGCTTATAAAGATGTTCTCTGTTTTCGATGATACATTTGATTCTTATGGCACCTTGGAAGAGCTGTGTCAGTTTAATCAAGCGGTACAAAGGTAATTAACCTCTTGCTTTGTCTCTGATTCCAGTATAACGACTGTCAAACTTTATAATCATATGCATGGTCAATTGTTAGCAAAAGACAAATTGTGTAAAGGAATCTCACAAGCTTCTTCTTTTGCTTAGGCCTCTGCCTGTCTTAAGACTAATTAAGAAAAAAAATGGTCAAATTATCAAGCTTAGAACTTCCCTTCTGACCTGGCCCAAACCACACAGGACAGGGACAAGCTAATTGTCACTACAATGGTAAATTAAAAGTTCTCGTGTTCTGGATGAGTTATATACAAATTTGAGTAATTTAGCGAATAAATTTAATCATTTTTTAATTTCTCTAGGATAGCATCCGGTAAAATCCGGTTACCAGTGGATAACAGGTTTACCCGGGAAGAACATCTGGTAGCATAGCAAAAACCCATGGGATTATCTCCAGTTCCACCAGGCCAGTGCAAGAGATAAACAACATTGAGTCCTTTTTATTATCTTCCTAGCTACTTGCAAATTCAAAGGAATTATAGTACTCCCTACTTCCGATGACAAAAGATGTTATTACAACCGATATACTCACATATTGCTTGTAGTAACATCTTATATTTCGCGATGGAGGGAGTAGTAGTATCCTGGTTTCTCCCTTCTATTTTTCCTGTCACTAACAGTAGTTACATATTTGAACAAGCTGGACACTGTTCATTTTATTGAGAAAAGATGCAATGTTAACTATATATAAAAAGGGTAAAAACATTGATGTTTTTATGTCCCATCTGTATCACCCTAATATGGCAGAAGTGCTAATTATACTTTTACATCTACATATTAGATGGGATGAAGAAGATGCCAGACGCATCGGGAAGTGCTACGGGTATGTAATGTCACATCTTTCCAACACACTGGACCAATTTGTGGAGGACGGAGCTTCAGCCATAGGAATTTCCTGCACAAAAGAGATTGTAAGTAGTATGACCTTTTGTGAATCTCAACCCAGTCAGTCTAGGCCGGTTTGTTGTTTTAATTCATTGTTTTATCACCACTGATATTGTTTGATGCAAGGCATGCACCCTTGATCATGCCATGTTACTCCTTATATGTTCACACAAATATGGAGAAGTAATAGTAGTATGACATTTTATGGATGTCTACGCATTCAGATCAAGCATGTGAGCAGATGCATGTTGCAAGAGGTGGTATGGAGAGAAGAGGGGCAAGTTCCACCTGTTCATGACCATCTCAGGATAACTGCAATCAGCACGTTCTACTGGGCATTGGCGTGCCTTTCGTTTACTGGCATGGATGCAGGCGACGACGTGTTCAGCTGGGCAATCTCGTTCCCAAAAATCATTGAGAATGCAGCAATGGTGTCACGCCTAATGGACGATATTTCTGGACATGAGGTAACACACCCTCAACCTACATGACATGTCTGAGTCAACAGCATAGGTGACCCACCATCCATGCCGGCATCTAGCTTGATAGATAACCCTATCTAACTTGGCAGTGTGAGAAGGAGAGGTCTAACGTTGCGACGGCAGTTGATTGCTATATCAAAGAGCATGGTGTCACCGTGGATCAAGCAAAGGAAGCATTAGGCAGCCTCGTGGAGGAGCAGTGGAGGAGCATCAACGAGGAGTTCCTCACTAATACCACGGTGCCTGTTGAAGTGCTGACACGTGTAGTGAACCTTGCACGGGTCATGGATTGCATGTACAAGAAGCTGGATGGTTACACCCACTCGTCGGAGACAGCAGACCCCATAGACAAGCTGCTCAACAGCTGCGTAAACCATTAATTACTACGAAGGTTGAAGCTACACGCCGGACAAATGATGGCACCTCTGTGTATATACTGCTGGTTTCATATAGTGATATTATAGTATATAGATAAGTGTACAACGGAATAAGCAATTCATCGCTTATGTTTCGATTACAAGAACAATCTTCTTATTGTGATCTGTTATATTTTTTTACATGTACCATATTTGCAATACAACTAGCAAGGAGTTGCGAGAGCATCGTCTTAAACGTTTTGAAAGTGTATGATATATAAAATTACGATACATCACTACTGTAATCACTGAAGATACCTTGTTTGAGGGGTTTGCCGCGGGGCTTTTTGTTGGGAGGTCGGCAATGTTAGCAGTTTGCCGAGACCTGCCCAAAGAACTTGGCAATGACATGAAACTCTGCAAATAGGATATTTGACCCATAATGAGGAAAAGCAAGTGGTCAATCAATCGGTATCTCGGCAAAGTCTTTCGTTTCAGTTCTCTTGTTTGGTTTTAGTTATGGATTAATTAATGAACAAATGTGTGCTGTGACATGCCTGCAACAAAAAGATTCAATTGGTTTCTCCGGTTTGACCCTGTGTTTCTATGGCTAAACGTTAACCCTGTTGGGTTGTACCCTTTCTGGCGACAGTGGTAGAAGAAAAAGGATAATGAATGGAGTCATTTCTTTCTGGCGAAGAACGGCCTCCTCATTCTTTCAGCACGAACTGTGGCTACAGGTTAACAATCATCGAGCAGTTCATACACGGGCTGGTGCTCGTACACCCCGCATACCACCCGGCTATTCTGCATGCGCGCGCGATACGCATGCCCACGATGCACTCATGCGCACGACGCGGCCCTCGCAACAGATTGCCACGACCAGATGTTTACAGTCTTCTGTGAGAGCTATCTGTTGGCGTCGCCTCCTCGCAGCACCTATTCTTGTTCCTCACAACTCTCCTGGGATTTCTCTCAAGAACACACAGCATGGACAAACTTAGA
>NC_041391.1:85849195-85907876 GCF_002162155.2 Triticum dicoccoides
CACACCAGGGAAGAAAGCCAACTAGCTCTGCCGAGAGGCCCTCCTCCTCGGTCCCACAAGTGCTACATCTTTACTCTTCAACCCTCACGGCCTTACTTTTCTGATTAACTCAAGGGATACTTATACACAGGAGGCTAGCCTCACGCACACAACCCAGCCGCCATGGCCGGCTACTAACCCACTAACTCCTACGTTGCATGGATACTTGGATATGTATTGGATAGGCAATAAGGGGATACACCCGATACGTCAATTTTCTAAAATCTATGATACGGGGATACATTTATATATTTTTCAATTATTAAATATATATATATATAATAAGGAGCTTCCATGTCAAAGCATGCCTCAATAGGATTACCCCTCTTTATGGGCTGGCCTAATGGTGGAAAGAAACATCTCTTTCGCTTTGGGTCTTTCGCGATAAAGGACGGGTCGGAGATTCGGTTCTGAGAAGACATATGGCTAGGCAATGCTAGTCTCAGAGAACAATATCCTGCCTTATATACCCACTAGTGCAGAACCGGGCTATAGCACCGGTTCGTAAGGGCCTTTAGTGCCGGTTGTATAACCAGCACTAAAGGGTGGGGACTAAAGGTCCCCCCATTAGTACCGGTTCATCACGAACTGCCACTAAAGTGCCACCACGTGGCACGAGGTGCGGGGAGACCTATAGTACCGGTTGGTAACACCAACCGGTACTAAATGTTCGGGTGTTTTTTTCTCCTTTAGTTTTGTGTTTTCAATTTAATTTAGAGATTGTTTTTACATTATAATGAGTTGTTAAATCATTAGGTGAAGGTACCCGCAGATTAGTTTCAACTGGATGCATGCATGGATCCTAGCTAAGTGATCAAAGTATATATGCCATATCCATATATATTACTTGATCACTTATATTAGGTGAGCAAGTAATTAATATGGATATGGCATATACTTGATCACTTAGCTAGCTAGGATCCATCCAGTTGAAACTAATATGCGGTTTCTTTCATAAATGATATAATAACTCATCATCATCGATCATATTAACATAAAAACTATTGCATCATATATATCATCACCAACAAGTCAATGGTATACTAGCTAGCTAAAAATTATTATAGTCGTCATTACCACTATTTAATCATCATAGTCATTACCGCTATCTAATCACCACCAATACCAGCTTAGAGAAGAAACATTCACTTTGTACCAGAAGGAAAGATATCATCGAGTTCAACATGATCACTCTTTGAGATGAAGTTCAGGACGAAGAACACGGACATGAGAGGACGAGTACTAAGAGCATGCTAATCACTCCTGCTGCTCTCTCTCAAGTAAAATGGCATAGAACATGTGTAGCTCTCCTGATTCATCATATTGGAGCATGCAGATGAACCTGTCTCCTAATCGTGGGTTGCGCTTCTGCTTGTTGACTCCTAGTACTTCTCTGCGATCATTCACAATTTTGCTCCAGTCTTTCACTATTAAGCATTCCTCGGTTCTAGAAATCCTGAATGCACTCGTGTGCAATTAGGATGTCTTGGCCGTAAGCTAACAATTGACATGCGACCGTTAGTCGAGATCCACTGAGGTACAACTATCATCGGGAGTCCCTGTTGAAGAGAACATCGTATAGTAGCATACTTAGCAGCATGAAGTTTAGCTTTAAAAATAATGTATGCAAAAGATGCACTGATGACAAATAGTAAAAACATTACCATCTTTCCTAAATACATGTGACCGTAGTTCAATACGAACACTATTGGTCGCACGTTTTGAGTACTAAGATTTGCAAGTCTAGGAAAATAATTTCTCTTGGCAGCATCAAGATCCTCAAGCCATGAAACATATTGATTTATCTCCTCGTAGTTTACTTCAGCCCCAGGACAGTGGACGGTCCTGTCTACCAAGCGCTGGACAGGCTTGCTTGAATGGAAATAAGCTGTCAATAGAAATTAGTTGTCAACTATTTTTGAAAAAACAATATCAACATAAATATGGCATGAGAAACTCACATAATGGTAGAACTGGAGGCATCTGCACATCGACCCAAATGTCTCTATTACCTTCAATATCATCTTCGCGGCGAATATCAAAGGTGATAAACATATCAGTCTCAAATGCATAAGCCTTCCATAGTGCTTGCCAAGTTTTGCATTCAGAATGGGTGTAGGTTTCTTGATTGTATAATTTGACGTTGAAGGTATAACCATGCTCGGTCTTCAAGTAAACTCTCTTTACCTCCATAGTTTTGTCCTGACTGAAACCTATCTTATCCAAGACAAAAATTCTTGCATGGCAGGGGATACGCTAGTAGAATATTGAAAATTTAAAATAATAAGTTGAAGCAAATGAAGCATATATAAGTCATGCTTAATTAAGAAGAAAGACTTGTCGTTGTGACTTAATGTATCCACTTCGAAGGTCTCATCCAGCTTGATACTGAAGTGTCTCTCATCAACTAGGAAATTTCTGTCGCACAGGCAGCGTTGGTCTTCGAAGTCTTCGCACATAATGAAATCGTTTTCGTCGTCAGACGACATTTCCCATGTTCATAGGTGAAACATTAGACACTTATTAGTTATATATTAATTCAACTAATTAGACTAGTTCTATTAATTCAACTAGCTAGTTCAACTAATTAATTAAACTAAGAACTTACTAAAAATATACCTAAATAAAGTATAGCTCCTAATTCAACTAATTAACTAGCTCAACTAATTCAACTAAACTAGTTCTATTAATTTTCTTACTAAAAATAAAGTAGCTAGTTCTATATACTAAAATTTTAATTAGATGATCAAACCTCATATACCTAAATTTAGTATATATTAATTCATCATCTAACATTAATATAAATTCATCTATAACTAACAGTATAAAAAACTAACTTTCATCTAACATTATCTAATTCTTATATAATCTAACATTTATATAATCTAACATTTTGACATTAAACATTTGTGTGTGTGTTTGTGTGTGTGCGTATGTGTGTGTGCGTGTTTGCGTGTGTGTGTGCAGGAGGCTGCCGGCGAGCGGCAATCAATCTTACAACGGGGGAGGGGGGCGACGACGGCGATGGGCACGACGACGACGGCGACGGGGGCGGCGCGACGTACGAGGGCGGCGACGACGTATGGCGACAGGGGCGCACGGCGACGACGGCGATGGGGGCAGCGACGACGGCGACGGGGGCTGCGCGCGCGGGGAGGCCTTTAGTACCGGTTGGAGACAGGAACCAGTACTAAAGGTTAAATTTGGCCAGGCGAAGCGGTGGGAAGCGACCCCCTTTAGTACCGGTTTGTGGCTCCACCAGGTACTAAAGACCCACCCTTTATTACCGGTTGGTGCCATGAACCGGTACTAAAGTGGGTGCGTTCCCATTCCGCGCTGCTCATTGTTTAGTCCGACCTCGCCGAGCGAAGGGCAGCCACACTTGTTTATAAACCCAGGCGCGGATGCTCCTTCGAGCTCCTCTATAATGCAGGCCTCTGGGCCTACCTTTGCCGCGCTGCCCTGTGAGCCTGCTGGGCCTTATGGGCCTGCATATGCACGCCCAAGGCCGGGCAGGCCCACTGGGCAGCGCGGAAATATTTTTCCATATAGTTTTTTGTAGTTTATATATTTTCTTCTATTTATTTGTGAGTAGTTTTTTGCTGTATTTAGAGTTTCTTATATTTAATATTAGTGTGTTTTATCATTATATTCATATTTTTAGTGATTTTTGAGTCCATTTTGTAGTGGTTTTCACTTTCACGGTGATTTAGCTCTGAAAACAAATTAGTAAATGCATCGAAAATAGCAAATTATGTCAGAAAGGGTTGAAAGTTGATTACGTGGATTTGAATTGTGCATCTGAACGCAAAAAATGTCCGGAGTTGTACTAAGTTATTAAAATATCGAATAGCCGGTGTAACAGGTGAGTTTTCGTCCGAAACCCTGATACTTCCTAAGAGATTGTCCAATTTGTACACGAAGTGCATCCAATTTTTGCCGTAACCCTCTCTACTTTTTTGCACATGCTATGCGGGTGAAATGATGATACCTTGCCAAGTTTCAACCTTTTCAGAGTTCATTTTGTACAGCTTTTCACTTTCAAAGTGATTGAGCTCTGAAAACAAATCAGTAAATGCATCGAAAATATCAAATTATGTCAGAAAGGGTCGAAAGTTGATGACATGGATTTGAATTGTGCATCTGAACGCAAAAAAATGTCCGGCGTTGTACTAAGTTATTAGAATACTGAATAGCCGGTGTAATAGATGAGTTTTCGTCCGGAACCCTGATATACTTCCTAAGAGATTGTCCAGTTCGAACCGGCTCTTGTGTAAACATGTAAAAATATACATAAAATACATTGATCAGTACCGCCTTTCAGCCAAAACGTGCTACTGCTATAGAGAAATACATCAAAAATACATTGATCATCAATGATCTTTTTGTGTACAATCTGAATTTTCAATATGAGTCCTCTCCGGTAGGAATCGGAGAAGACTCATATTGCGGCCACAATTTTTACACATAGAGTTCAATGAAGACCAAGTGGTTTTGATAGTTTGAGAAGTAACATATTTAAGGTGGTAAAAACTCTGTTAGCGGAGCAAGGCGGGACTAAAAAACCGCTGTCAACTAGGAACCTCTAGTGTCGGTTTGTGGCATGAACCGGTACTAAAGGTGCGGGTGGGCCCCCAGCCTGACCACAGCCTGCAACAGCCACTTTAGTACCGGTTCGTGGCACGAACCGGTATTAAAGGATCGCCACGAACCGGTACTAATGATCTCCACCCTCCTAGCCGTTTGGACCGGCACTAATGATCACATTAGTGCCGGTTTTGTTACAAACCGGGACTAATGTGCTTCACATTAGGCCCTCTTTCTACTACTGACCTTTGCTCGCGAAAACAATAATACTATTGCGCTTGTGCGCTGTTCTTCCCCTCCGAATATTTTGTTCAGGCGGGATTTGATTGGCCCCCGACTTGTGTCATGGCATAATCTTTTATCCCGACTGGATTCGATTAACCTGACACAAGGTTGGGATGTGTTTCGCTTGAACCTTACTACATCAGGGTCTTGCACAGTAGACTCTATGTACCGTGCACTCATGCACTCTGAGGTACCAGCGTGTAATAATAAGAAAATTTGGAAGTCTAAGATTCCATTAAAAGTGAAAATCTTCATGTGGTATCTTCGTAGGGGAGTTGTCTTAATGAAAGACAACCACGCACGGCGCAACTGGCCAGGGAGTAAGAAGTATTCTTTTTATACTCATGACGAGAGAATCAAACACCTGTTTTTCCAATGCAAGTTTGCCCATTCTTCGTGGTCAGTCATCCAAATAGCGTCAAATTTGTATCCGCCCACAAGTGTTGCCAATATTTTTTGTCATTGGTTGGACGGTATTACAAATAGGTTCAAAACGCTAATAAGGGTGGGAGCGTATGCCTTAATTTGGTCACTTTTGCTATGTAAAAATGATTTGGTATTTAATGAAAAAAATGCCTCTCCGATATTTTCCGGTGTACGCACTGGCGACATATGTGGTCTATGCTACGACCATTGTTTAAAAAACCGGACTGTACTGGCGGTCGAACTGGAAAAAACCAGAACGGACAGCCTCGTCGGTTAAGCTAATAACCTGACCTGAAGGTGGCGGTCGGCTCTGTCTTACATCCTTGAGCGGAGGGAACTATCCATTACCGTCCCATTCCACATGTCTTTGCTATTGTCGGGGTGGATCAAATAATGGAGGGATTTGGGGGGGGCTGGAGATTGAGTACCCTACAGGTGAAGGGGGGATTTTTCTGAAAAATGCCCTAAATACCTGTCTACGGAGAAAGAAGAACATCAAACTTCCAAACTGGACATCAGCTCAGCTGAAGTGGGCCCCTCAGCAGACTCCTCATAATCCAGCTCAGCCGTCTCTGCTGCCTGAGTCATCTCCGGCGCATGAGCTGTCTTCGTCGCCTCAGCCGTCTCCGGCGGAGGACGCCCCTCAGCAGAGTCCTCTTCCACCTTAGCTATCTCCGACGCATCAGCGGACTCCCCCTCCTCCGGCGTGTCAGCGGACTCCGCCGCCTCAACAAAAGCAGAAGAGAGACGCAGCTGCTACGGCGGCTAGCAGTTCAACGGGCAAAAAATTCATTGCTAGTCCAAGCCTCATGGCTCCTCCAAAGATACCATATGAGAGGACTGACGAGGAAAACAAGGACATCAGTGCTGCCGAAGTGCAAGCCCATTTTAAATGGAAGAAACTTCCACCTTCAAAGGAAATAATAGATCCGGTGAAAGCGAAGCGCACTATGGATGCCCTTAAGCGACCACCACCTCCTCCGCCTCAATCACACTATGACTGCTGTTTTGGAAAGACATATGATGAAGCGTGGTGGTCGGGAAGTACTACCAGTGCTGCAAGACAAAGTGGGATTCTCCAGCTTGGTGAACAGGAGAAGCAATTGTGCCCCCACTCAAGGTGTCTAGCGATATTGCTAATCATCCGGGGCTAGTGCCCGGTACCACTATTAGTGATTACATGGGCGATGATGTACAGTTTGAAATGGTTGAGGTAGTAGCGCCCTATAGAGACGAGCACAGGAAACCTCTCATTAAACCTGATCAGCTCCAGCATCTACCAACGATGATGCGAAGATTGCATGACTGGTACTTGGAAACCTGCAAGGATGGGACCGATAGTATGTTGCTGGGAATTAAAGATGAGCACGACTTAATTGGAGTCGACCTGATGTACGTTCAATTTATGGAATTATTTGAGTTATTCAATCAAGACGACCTCGACAAAACTCTTATGACTTGCTATTGTCTGTAAGTATTACTTCTGTAATTAAGTCTCTAGCTCAGCTTGTTCATTACATGTACATATAATTATCCTCACTATATTATGCTGATTGAAGACCGTCGAATGCAATAAAGGATGAATCTATGACATTGGGTTCATTAGCCCAAATACTCTAAACGAATGGGTGGGTACAAAACAGATCCAAAGATACCGTGGAAAACTTGGTAAAGTGTTCCTTCGACATCAAAACATAAGTGAAATACTCCTTCCTTACAACTTCAAGTGAGTGTTACTATCTTGTGCATATTTGGTTTCGCTTACTCGAGGTTAAGTGTAATTGATGAGTTATGCATGCGCAACTTCCACTTTATTCTGCTATCCATTATGCTTGACGGGGGAGTAGTAATTGTCTTACACTTGAGATGTAGATTTCCTAAGCTGTGGGCGGACATGAGTGAAATGCTCAACAAGTAAGTTCAATCAGTATCGCACCATATCGGCAACTTTCATTCATTTCCTGATATCAAGTAATCATTTTCTTTGCCGGGCAGGGTTTGGAAAAAGTCCACCAGAATGGTTCCGGTCTGAACAAGGAGCTGCGATTTACACACCCCAAAGTAAGTTGTACTAGCTAGTTCCGCACATCTCTCATTGATTCTAATTTCATCAATACCATTATCATGCTTGATTATCAGTTTGATTCAACTCTATTCTTGTAAAGTTCTTGGGGCAGGCACCTGGAAATAATTTATGTGGATACTATGTTTGTGAGTTCATGCGCCACTCGGCTTCTGAGCGGGGCTACTCTGACCAACAATTGAAAGTCGTTATATCGACTAGAGGGGGGGGGGGTGAATAGGCGATTTTTATGAATTCTTCACTTAGGAATTTGCTAGTGAGGAAATTCCTAAATGAAGAACTACTAGCAGTGGAATAAGTACTCAAATGTAAACATAACAGAACACAAGCATGGTCATCATAATGGAATGAAGATAAGCACAGAGTATAGAAAGCGTAGACATAGGATAACACAGAAAGAAGACGGACAGACTGAAGAAATTGAACTGAGGAAATTGAGAAAGTCTTTAGTCAAAGTCTTCAAACAGATATGAACAGGCACACAACAACAGAAATGAGGAAATGAAAGAGTTGAGGAAATAGAACCAGTAAGCTTGGTGAAGACAATGATTTGGTAGACCGGTTCCAACTGCTGTCTCAGTTGTACGTCTGGTTGGAGCGGCTGAGTATTTAAACTCGAGGACACCAAGTCCCGGACACACAGTCCTCACCGTATTCTCCTTGAGCTAAGGTCACACAGACCTCGCCCAATCACTCGTGGTAAGTCTTCAAGTGACTTCCGAACCTTCACAAACTTGGTCACTCGGCGATCCACAATTCCTCTTGGATGCTCTAGACCTTGACGCCTAATCGTCTGGAAGAAGCACAGTCTTCAAAGGTAACAAGCGTCGGATCTACGCAGGATCAATCTCTTCAGCGATACTCAATCACTTTGGGGTTTGAAGATTTGGGTTTGGGTTTTCCTCACTTGATGATTTTCGCTCAAAGTCCTCGGAGGATGGGATGCTCTCAAATGACAAGTGTCAGATTTCTCGGAGCAGCCAACCAGCTAGTGGTTGTAGGGGGAGGCTATTTATAGCCTAGGGAGCAGCCCGACATGATAAGACATAAATGCCCTTGTCTGATATGACCGTTAGGTGGGTAGATATTTTGGGACAGCTGGCGCATAGCACAACAACGGTCGGAATATTTGACTCTCAAATTCCTCAGGGCTATCATGTTCCTCACTGTGTAGGCAATCCACACGGGCGAATTCCTAACTCCTTAGTCAGAACAAATTCCTCAGAGACCAGAAGAACTTTGTCTCTGTCACTGAGGAATATGACTGAACTGTATGAGATTTCCAATGGCTTCACTCGAAGGTATTGGTAGGTGTAGATTTTGAGTTGAGCATCACATGGAAATTTTTCATTAGTATTTCTTCGATCCCCTGTAACAGTACGGTGTTTCCTATGACTCAAGAAAGAGAAAATGAAACTATAAAAACAAAAGTCTTCACGCTTCATGTTCCTCGAATGATTGCCAAGTCTTCAAGGTTACACCAATTTCTTCACTTTCAAAGTCTTCAGAAAGTCTTCAGAAATCCAAAGTCTTCACTTGAAGAACTTCATTTTTAGGGTTCGACTTTCTCTGTAAATATCAAACTCCTCATAGACTTATAGACCTGTGTACACTCAAAAACGCATCAGTCCCTTAACCTATAAGTCTTCAATACACCAAAATCACTAAGGGGCACTAGATGCACTAACAACAATTTCAATTACGTAAACAATATTCGCAATTTTATTTTGTTACCATCAAGTGTGTTGAGATTCATTCATACATATGTATTGAGCCCCTTCTTTCAATTAGATGTGGGAGATGCGGCAAGAAATACCACATGATCGCATACGAGCAATTCAAGAAGAATTGGCGGAATTCTTTGTTGACCACGTCATACCTGAACACGGAGAATACCATATGGACTTGCAAATTGATGTAGGTAGATGATGTCAGGGATCGTAAGAGATGTTATATTGTATATATGTAGTAGCGTCGGATAGATATACGAAAACTTGTTTTTTGACCAAGCAAGGAGAAAGAGAAGTCACTGCTCTCTATATATGTTCATGATGATCTTGTGCAATGGTTCCTTCATTGCTATATGTAGTACCTACCGTCGAGTAGAATGGAAAACATTAAATAAAAATGAAACCCTAAATTTGAAGAAAAAGTTTTTCAACAAAGACAAGACTCCAGAATTCACCGGTCAATATGAGAAGATAAGATATCACTGGCCCGCATTTGTTGCCTACAAGAAATCGAAGAAGCCCAAGCAAAGGGCACTGATAAACAAGCACAATGCTGCAAAGAAGCAGTATCACCATGTTACGGGGTCAGGTGGCTAGCGCAAAGCCCAACCTATGTGGGACAAAGCTGCGCAAGACCTGCTTGCTAAAGGGGTCCAACCAGCGACATTGCACTGGCCGGATCGGTCAAGAACTTGGTTCTTCGGGGTTGGGGGAACTTTGGACCCAGAATGAGGGAAGTTTGTTTGGATGAACGCTCAAATTGCAACACCCATCAAGAAGCTTGAGGAAGCAATCAAGGCAGCGCGGGAAGGGAGGTTCCATCCCGACAGAGAGAAGGACGAGCTGACAGAGGCCCTCGGGAATCCTGAACAACCTGGACGAACACGAGGCACATCAGGCTCTGTTTCGTGGGTGCATGGGTTTCATTCATATATATGTATTGACCCCCTTCTTTAAATTGTATGTGGGAGATGCGGCAAGAATTACTCCTACCACATGATCGCATAAGATCAATTCAAGAGGAATTGGCGGAATTCTTTGTTGACCACATCATACCTGAACACAGAGAATACCATATGGACTTGCAAATTGATGTAGGTAGATGATGTCACAGATCGTAAGAGATGTTATCTTGTATATATGTAGTAGCGTCGGATAGATATACGAAAACTTGTTGTTTGACCAAGCAAGGTGAAAGAGAGGTCAATCCTCTCTATATATGTTCATGACGATCTTGTGTAATGGTTCCTTCATTGTTATATGTAGTACCTACCGTCGAGTCAAATGGAAAACATTAAATAAAAATGAAACACTAAATGGGAGAAAATTGAAGGGTAAACACAAAAATAAAAGGGGGAAACATAATACGAAAACACCTAAACCCTCCAAAACCCAGAAACCCCTCCTTAAAAAAACAAAAACACGGCGTCTGGTAGCTGCTGGTGCGTGGCTGCCTTTTAGTCCCGGTTGGTGTTACCAACCAGGACTAAAGGTCCTCCTGCTTGGGCGCCCCACAACGGCCACGTGGAGCACCTTTAGCCCCGGTTCGTAATCCAACCGGGCAGGGCCGGTCCAGAGATTTTGGGGGCCCGTGGTGAAACTAGAACCCGGGGGGCCCTAATATAAACCTCTTTTGGGATATTTTATAGGCCTCACATCGATTTACACAAGTATGTAGATATCTTCACATGCATATGCTTCTTTAGTATGACCTAACAAATAAGGCAGCAATACATACCTAGGCCATCATCAAGGCATCATGTGCCACTTTATACTTGTTCTTCTTGATAAGTTTTTTTTTTTTGCTTTTTTATGAGGCATTAGAACCATCTCATATAATAATGAGGACAGTGAATGAAATTTCATTTACACTATGAGAAAATCATGGAATAGAAAATTCTATGAACTCACTATATTACTTGCTATCATATGCAGATCGAAAAACATCATGTCCACTTTTATCCTCAAGATTTAAGATGATTTTTCTACGGAGAACCATATGAATGGCTTTTAGAAATGCTTTCGGAGTATCACTATAAAACCCAAAAATTGATTATCCAGTTAGATAAAATTGTTCGTAAAGAATTCAACACAATTTAGTAGTTCATCCCACTTCAGTAGACATCATCCAATGCTCTCTATCGCAAATCTGCGTAGGAGGGGGGCCCGGGGCAATACGAAGGAACAATACATCAAACTGGCAGTGAGCAAGTTTACAACACGATACACCATGCATAGAGTAGTAGCACAAGAGTACATAGCGTAGGAATACATGCATATTGAAGTACACAAACAAATCGATGCATGCATGCATTCATATTTATTTTATCCAGGCCGGCTAGACTAGAATCAAACCGATCTAGCAGCTGCACTGCAGGGAAATAAATTAAACCATGCATATACTCCATTATGTGCGTGGGCATGAGTCACTGAAAGCGGAGCAGCAGACGAAGTAGGTAGATGGGCTCGAACATTCTTTCCTTCCCCGAGAAGCACGGGTTTGCTTCCACGAGAGGCACGGCCATGCCTCTCGAAATCGGTATTCAGAAAGGAAAAAGTGCTCCCAGTGTGGTTTTTTCTTACGGTGTCTTTTCATGAAAAAAACTAGTCAGAACCTATCAACATGGGATCTAGTTTTGAATATCTCGAGGCGAGTAACCCAACAATGCAAACGGTTCGAGATTTGGACGCATGATTTAGTAGACAAAATGTTTTGAATAAATGAATCTACCGAAAAGGGAAAAGTAACGGGTTGTGAAGAGTGGTGTACATGCAGCACGCCACTTGTCGCAACCTGGCGATGTGGGAAGTGATCTTTGAAAGGAGTACTCCTTAATTAGTGATATAGGTTACCGGATGCAGGAGCATGAATATACCAGGCCAACTGCCCGACCAGGCCTAGATCAGGCCCGTGAAGCTCCCACCATCACACGCTACAACAGACGCAGGGCGAACCGTCGGAATAACATGATCGAGGGCGAGCCAAGTGGCCAGTTTCTGACGAAGTGATCAGGAAGTTCCGATTGAATCAGTGGGTTCGCCCAGGCAAGCGCGTCCAGATCGACCTGTGTTAATAGATTCGCGATCGCATGTGTGTGTTCTCGCGCGCTTTAGTCTTTGTCCGTGTTGTGGTGTTTTTAATTTGCATGTATGTATATGTTTATCATACATGTTTCCTTCTTGTCCGACGTCGACCGTTTGTATTCCAATCAAGGAGCCAGCGCTCTCATTACTCTATATGTTATTTCCTCACATCATTTGAATAAATAATAAATAAGCGTGCAGTGTTTTTATTCATTCATTGTCTCTTCCGTCATTCATTCACCTACGTGTTGGAAATGTTGGTTGACCTAACGGCATAAAACAGCTCAGAAAATGATGTTACAGAGGAAAGGTTCACGCACCAACGTTCGTGGATTTTTATCTTAACTCACAAAACCAACTCTGGTTTGGGTCACCTACTATCACCGACGCTATACTGAAGCGATAACATCAGAGAGCGGACCACCTGCGAGATCACAACTCACGTATGATTTACTCTCGTCCCTATATTCTCTCACCCATTCCAATCCATGGGAGTGATGCAGCGACCGGAAGACATAGCTGTCACGACTGCAACATGCAAGAGCAGCAACACGCAGGGCCAAGAGGTGAGTGGGGCCGAAGCGTCAGTGAGTAGTGGCTAGAGCTATGTAGTGTTAGCAGTTCGAGCGTGTGTGTGGTGAATGCGTGTGTACCGGGAGGCTGGGATTATTTGTATGGCCTGATGCGTGATTGTAGCGGCATCAAGAAACTGAATTAAGAATTCGAGAGAGAGGAAGCTGAACTTCCCTCACCTACCCCTTCCTACAACCCGTCTCCTCCCTCTTCCTCCTCCCCAAAACCCCTTCTCTTCGATCCCCAACTCTCACCAGTGCCCTAGACTAGATCTAGGCCCGTTACAACTTGGTATCAGAGGTCCAGCATCCTGGAGAATCCCTACCGCAAGCCCCGTTATCTCACCAAGCAAGCTCAACACACAATGGCGATGGAGGAGCAGCTGGCGGCGCTCGCGAAGGCCATCACCGACGGGCAGGCGGCCAATGATACCCGTCTGGAGGTGATTCAGCAGTCCCTCGAGTTGTGGCGCCCAACAGTCACTCATATCCAGAACCAAGTCGACGAACTGCGCTCGCAAGTAGGGTGCATCGCGCTCCATCCGGCGCTCGCGACGCCCCCGGATCCGATCCCGGTGCGCGACGCGGTGGTGGATCTGGTGCTCCACGACAACCAGGACGACCCGGAGCACCACGGGCCTGACGGCCGCTGCAAGATCGACGACACCGGAGGCCCGGCATATGGGGTAGTCACTACCTAGATGCCCCCTCCAGTCAAGGGTACATCCCAATCTAATCTACGTCTGGCTGCAGTCGAATCAATTCCTGCGGTTCGCGAGTTCGATACACGCACACATCACCTTACCCCTGCTAGTTGGTCTCTGCCCATGCTAGATTTTCCCTCTTTCGATGGAGACAACCCTCAATTTTGGAAAACCCGGTGTGAGAAGTACTTCGATGTGTACGGGGTGCAAGCAGACCTCTGGGTGAGGGTAGCTACATTGCATTTCACGGGCAACGCAGCGAGATGGTTGCAATTGCATGAGGCTAAGAGTAAACACATGTCGTGGGAGGAGCTTTGCTCCGTGCTGTGCGGCACATTTGGCCGTGAGCAATATCCGGCGTATCTACGTCAGTTTCGCACCCTTTGCCAGACAGAGATAGTTCATGCTTATATGACGCAATTTGTGGAAGTTATGCATCAACTCCTCGCATACAATTCGTCATTTGATTATGTCTTCTTTACAACATAGTTCCTAGAAGGTCTTAGGCATGAAATTCATGTGGGTGTTATGTTGCATCAACCCAAGGATTTGGACTCTGTGTTTTCGCTTGTTGCATTACAGGAGGAGCTTGTGAAGGCGCTCCCTCGGCGGGAATTCAGGCGACCGGAAGGGCCGGCTGTGCGCCAGCAAGCACGGCCACAACTCGCGTTGGGTGCTCCGCCGGTGCGACAACTCGTCGAAGGGGCACTCGCGGCAGCAGAAGATCGCCGTGGACTGGACGCGGGCAACGAACCGGACCGAGCGGCGCGTGGTGACGACGGAGTTGCGGCTCTGCGCAATTATCACCGTGCTTGAGGATTGTGCTTCAAATGCGGCGAACGATGGGGTGCGGGCCATCAATGCGCTGCCACCGTCCAACTCCATGTGGTTGATGGGCTGCTGGAACTGCTCCTAGAAGATGATCAATGCCCCCTCCTTCAGGAGGACGACGCTGAGGATGTTATGATGTCAATCTCCAAGCTGGCTACGATTGAGCAAACTATCCCGCACACAGTCCGCTTGGTAGGCAGAATTGCTGACAAGGAGGTACTCATTTTGGTCGATTCAGGCAATTCGCACAGCTTTATTAGTGAATCAGTAGCTCAGAGTGTGCAGGATCAAGTGCAGGCAACCCAAGGCATGTCAGTTAAAATTGAAGATGGTGGAGTACTCACTTGTTTGGGAGTGGTTCCGGCTTGTAGCTAGGTGGCAGACGAAAGGGCACACATTTGAGACAGATCTCCGAGTTCTTTCTCTGGGCTGTTATGACATGGTGGTGGACTGGTGGGAATGGATTGGTTGCAGAAATGTGGCCCCATGTGGGTGGATTGGGAGCAAAAGGTAGTGCAGTTTGTGCACCAAGGAGAGTTGATAGTGTTGCATGGTGTGCAGGGGAGGCTCCAAGCAGTACCGCAGATATCCATGGCACAATTGCAAGAGTTAGAGCCAGATAATGCAGTGGCGTGTGTGGTTACATTATTTCAAGTTGATCAAACAGTTCCCAGCCCAACAACAGAAGCAATTCCTTCCGAAGTAGCAGAGATCTTGGACCAGTTTAAAGTGGTATTTTCTGAACCAAAGCAACTTCCCAAACACAAGCAGTGGGACCATTCGAGTCCACTCTTACCAGGAGCAAAGCCAGTTAATATATGACCTTATCGGTACACGCCGGAGCAGAAGATAGAGATTGAAGAGCAAGTCAAAGAAATGCTCAAGGCTGGATTGATTGTGCCTAGCATCAGCCCCTTCTCCTCTCCGGTGTTGTTGGTCAAGAAGAAAGATCAAACTTGGCAGTTTTGTGTGAATTACCGATATTTGAATGCAATCACTGTCAAGAACACCTATCCCCTACATGTGATCGATGAATTATTAGACGAGCTGGCAGGGTCTCAGTGGTTCTCTAAACAAGATCTGCGGGCAGGGTATCATCAAATCTGTCTGGTGGAGCAAGACGAAGAAAAGACAACGTTCAGGACCCATCAAGGGCACTACCAGTTTAGGGTTCTGCCGTATGGTGTGACATATGGCCCACCAACATTTCAGAATGCTATGAATATTGTCTTCTCACCGTTGCTACGCCATGGGGTGCTCGTTTTCATGGATGATATCTTGGTCCACTCCAGTACGTACCGAGCACATTTACTCCTAGTGCGTCAAGTCCTGCAACTGTTGCAGGACAATTACTTGTTTGCAAAACCATCCAAATGCACATTTGCTCAAGAAAGCATCAGTTATCTGGGGCATCGGATCAGTGGGTATGGGGTGTCAATGCTCGATGAGCATACCCAAGCAGTGCAAACATGGCCGCAGCCACAGTCAGTCAAGCATCTTCGTGGGTTCCTGGGACTAGCGGGGTACTACCGCAAGTTTGTCCGGAACTTTGGTGTTGTCAGCCGACCATTGACAGATCTACTCAAGAAGAATGTGTTGTTTGTGTGGACACCAACAGCGAAAGAAGGATTCCAAGCCCTGAAGACAGCATTGATCGAAGCCCCGGTTTTAGCATTGCCAGATTTTTCCAAAACATTTGTTGTGGAGACGGATGCGAGTGCGATGGGCATTTGAGCAGTGTTAATGCAAGACTCACATCAGGTGGCATACCTCAGCAAGGTGCTAGCTCCCCGCAATGTTGGCCTATCTGCCTATGAGAAGGAATGTCTGGCGTTATTGATGGCAGTAGATAGATGGTGGCCATACTTGCAACATGCATAATTCCTCATCCGTACAGATCAGAAAAGCTTGCTAAATTTGACAGACCAGCGTCTGAATACACCTATCCAGCAGCGAGTGATACATCTCCAATGTATGTATAATTTTTGATTGTTCCATGCTATTATATTACCCCTTTTGGATGTTTATGGGTTTTATTTTACACATTTATATCATTTTTGAGACTAACCTACTAACCGGAGGCCCAGCCCATATTGCTGTTTTTTTTTGCCTATTTCAGTATTTCGAAGAAAAGGATTATCAAACGGAGTCCAAGTGGAATGAAACATTCAGGAGCGTGATTTTTGGAACGAACGCGATCTGAAGAGCTTGGAGTGCAAGTCAAGAAGCAGTCGAGGCCCCCACGAGATAGGAGGGCCCTCCCCTTAGGGCGCGTCCCCCTGTCTCGTGGGCCCCTCGGCGGCCACCGACGTACTTCTTCATCCTATATATACCTACGTACCCTGAAAACATCCAGGGGCACCACAAAACACAATTTCCACCACCGTAACCTTCTGTATCTTGGAGCCTTCGCCGACACTCTGCCAGAGGGGGAATCGACCACGGAGGGCCTCTACATCAACATCCTTGCCCCTCCGATGAGTTGTGAGTAGTTTACCACAGATCTACAGGTCCATAGTTATTAGCTAGATGGCTTCTTCTCTCTTTTTGGATCTCAATACTGTTCTCCCCCTCTCTTGTGGAGATCTATTCGATGTAAACTCTTTTTGCGGTGTGTTTGTCGAGATCTGATGAATTGTGGGTTTATGATCAAGTTTACCTATGAATAATATTTGAATCTTCTCTGAATTCTTTTATGTATGATTGAGTTATCTTTGCAAGTCTCTTCGAATTATAAATTTGGTTTGGCCTACTAGATTGATCTTTCTTGCCATGGGAGAAGTGCTTAACTTTAGGTTCAATCTTGCGGTGTCCTTACCCAGTGACAGAAAGGGTTGCAAGGCACGTATTGTATTGTTGCCGTCGACGATAACAAGATGGGGTTTATATCATATTGCTTGAGTTTATCCCTCTACATTAGGGCTGCAAGAAAAGCTCGAGGCTCGTGAGCCGCTCGAGATCGACTCGTTTTTTGACTCGACTCGAGGTCGACTCGAAAAGAAACGAGGTGAGTTTGAGCACTTTATATAGATCGACCGAGAAACGAGCCGATCTTGAGCCAATGTCGGCTCGCTCAATTTTAGCTCGATAGCTCGACAAAATATCATTATGTTAAATGATCATGCCATATATTAAATGAAAATAAGATAATTTATTATCATATATGTTGCCCATAATTTTTCTCCATTTTATTTACCAACGAACATGAAAACTTAATTAAGTACAGTGAAGATTTAGGCCTAATTATGGCACGTGGTCGAATATGTGTTAAATATCCTATATTTTTGGCAAAGGTTCCCAGCATATTCACCTTAATTTTTTTGTTTGTCATTCATAGATTTATAATTTTTGCCATCTCATTTAGCTTGAAACTAGCTCGAGATCGTTACAAGCCGAGCACAAGTCATGTTCTACAGCTCGATCATGAGCATCACTCAGTTTGAGCTCGCTCGAATTTTCATATGAGTTGAGCTGAGCCAACTCCAACTCGCTCGAGCTCGACTCTTTTGCAGCCCTACTCTACATCATGTCATCTCGCTTAATGCGTTACTCTGTTCTTATGAACTTAATACTCTAGATGCAGGCAAGAGTCGGTCAATGTGTGGAGTAATAATAGTAGATGCAGGCAGGAGTCGGTCTACTTGTTATGGACGTGATGCCTATATACATGATCATGCCTAGATAATCTCATAACTATGCGCTTTTCTATCAATTGCTCGACAGTAATTTGTTCATCCACCGTAATACTTATGCTATCTTGAGACAAGCCTCTAGTGAAACCTATGGCCCCCGGGTCTATCTCTTATCATATTTGCTTTCAATCTACTTTTATTTGCATCTTTACTTTTTGCATCTATATTATAAAATACCAAAAATATATTTATCTTATCATACTATCTTTATTAGATCTCACTTTCGCAAGTTGTCGTGAAGGGATTGACAACACCTTTATTGCGTTGGTTGCGAGTTCTCAGTTTGTTTGTGTAGGTGCGCGGGACTTTTGAGGAGCCTCCTACTAGATTGATACCTTGGTTCTCAATAACTGAGGGAAATACTTATGCTACTATTGCTGTATCACCCTCTCCTCTTCGAGGAAAACCAACGCAAGCTCAAGACGTAGCAGCGAGCCTTTACAAAGCTGGTCGGGTTGCAATTCAAGATCCAATACAAGGCAGGACCATCCAATCGGACTGCGGACATACTGTCCAGAAGAGCCCATGATGGCAGTGCGAAACTAGCTGCCATCGCGGTGTGCCGCCCACTTTGGCTCGAGGATGTACTGACGAGTTACCATAAGGGTGAGAGAGCTCAGCAGCTGCTATCCCGGCTAGCGCTGGACCCCAAGACAAAAGAAGGATTCGCTATACATAATGGTTTGATTCATTTCCAGAATCGAATCCGGATTGGCAATGTCGCAGAAATCCAAGACAATCTGATCAAAGCTCTGCATGATAGTGCTACGGGTGGTCACTCTGGGTTCCATGCCACGTATCACCGGGTCCGTCGCCTATTCGCGTGGAGAAACTTGAAGATAATGGTCAAGCAGTTTGTGCGCCAGTGCGTCACCTGTCAGAGGGCCAAAACAGAGCCGGTCTCACCTGCAGGGTTGTTGCAGCCCTTGCCAATTTCCAAGCATCCCTAGGCGGTCGTGTCACTGGACTTCATTGAAGGGTTGCCCAAATCTGGGGGGTTCGACGTGGTGCTAGTTGTCGTCGACATATTATCCAAGTACATGCACTATATCCCCATGAAGCACCCTTATGCAGCGCTCACAGTGGCAACAACATACATGCAACACATCTTCAAATTACATGGTTTGCCCCTGGCTTTGATCTCTGACCATGATCGAATCTTTACGAGTGCATTGTGGCAAGAGTTGCTCAAGTTATCCCAGACACAACTCAGAATGAGCTCGTCCTATCATCCACAAACGGATGGCCAAACAGAGCGGGTGAACCAATGCTTCGAGACCTACTTGCGGTGCTCAGTGCACTCTGCCCCTCGCAATTGGTACGGTTGGTTATTCCTTGCTGAATATTGGTATAACACTACATTTCACTCGGCCCTGGGAAGAACACCGTATGAACTGGCCTATGGCACGCAACCTTGAGAATTTGGAGTGGAACAAATGGACAAGTGCACTGTGCCTGACCTTGCTAATTGGCTCAAGGAGCGTGAGGTTATGTTAGAATTGCTACATCAACAACTAAAGCGAGCTCAAGACCGTATGAAGACACAAGCGGATAAAAGGTGCACCGATCGGGACTTTGCAGTGGGTGAATTGGTGTTTCTGCGCCTCCAACCGTTCATCCAATCTTCAGTGGCACAGCGTCCATTTCAGAAGCTGGCATTCTGCTACTATGGACCATACAAGATTGAGGCTTGCGTGGGAAAAGTGGCGTACAAACTTCTGCTGCTAGGTACTAGCAAGATACACCCCGTTGTCCATGTCTCACAACTCAAGCAGGCTGTGGGCTGTGAAGTGCCCGTTGAGATGGAACTTCCCCCAGAGGCAGAAACTTTGCAGGCTGAGCACAAACCACTTGCAATCCTTGCGGATCAGTTGGTTACCACTACTGTAGGTACGCACCCTCGTGTGTTGATCCGGTGGTCTGACCTGCCACCTTCATTGGCCAATTGGGAGGAGCCTGACGAGCTGCAGCGCCATTTCCAACATCTCCGGCTTGGGGACAAGCTGAAACTCGACAAGGGGAGAATGTCACGACCGTAACAGGCAAAAGCAGCAACACGCAGGGCCAAGAGGTGAGTGGGGCCGAAGCGTCAGTGAGTAGTGGCTAGAGCTGTGTAGTGTTAGCAGTTCGAGCATTTGTGTGGTGAGTGCTTGTGTATCGGGAGGCTCAGATTATTTGTATGGCCTGATGGGTGACTGTAGCTGCATCCAGAAACTGAACTAAGAATAGGAGAGAGAGGAAGCTAACCTTCCCTCACCTACCCCTTCCTGCAACCCGTCTGCTCCCTCTTCCTCCTCCCCAGATCCCCTTCTCTTCGATCCCCAACTCTCACCAGCGCCCTAGACTAGATCGAGGCCCGTTACAATAGCCTAGCCGCCGCCATCCATGGGACAGTGCCTGTGGCGGCCTTAAGGGATCGGGATGTCCAGGAGATCATGTCAACCTACATCACCCATCCATCCACCTCGCCTGCACCAAGCATGAGACCATGTCAAGCTCCATGACTTGTAATGAATCCCTGAACCTCTCTATTCGTGCTATTTGGGTGATCTAGATGTGATCTGTTCCTGCTAATGGCATCCCGTTGATGCAAATATTCTAACAATGGATTCAGCCGGCAAGTCTGATGCCAACAGATCTCTAATCCATGATCAGCAGTTCAATCTCATGCTTAGGGAATCATGTTTACGATTGAATCTCTTAGCTCCTGGTTAACCCGATATGCACGCCACTGCTTCAAGTTTATGTTAGTTGCCTCTGTTAGTTATCAAGTTATATTCGAATGGCTACGAATGACTACTGATAATTATGTAGACCAATTTTACTTAACCCCAATTAGGTTTAATGCTCACGATTATGTCAGGGTTAATTATAATTAATCACATGTTTAGTACTCCATCCGTTTCTAAATGTAAGTATTCTTAGTGATTTCGAAACGGACTACATATGGAGCAAAATGAGTGAATCTATACTTAAAATATGTCTATATACATCCGTATATAGTCCGGGTTGAAATCTCTAAAAAGACTCATATTTAGGAACGGAGCTAGTACTGATTCGGATTTTTATTGTCAAATTAGAAGAAAGAGGGATCAACACCACATAAACAGAAGGAATCCTAGAAAAAATCCCCAATTTGGTAGAACCATAATTTCAAAATTAGAATTTCGTTTTCCCTAATTAATCACAAAATGTACCTGAATTGGAGAAGAAATTTAAAGTATGGTCTCCTAATGCACCACTTCATTGCCTTTACCCTTCGGACCCGGGCGGGGACTCCGTGATGTCGTCGTCTCCGATTGGAGCGACAAGCGGAACGCCGCTGCCAGGCTCATGGACGAACGCCTGATTGGCCTTCAACAAGAAAATCGGGGGAGGAGAGAAATGGGCTTGGGTACTATCGGGCGGTAGTTTTGTTTGGGCTGGGAGTAACGGGTACCTTCGGGCGTAAACGACCATAGCTCCAACTAGGCCTTAAACGACCATAGCTCCAACTGGGCCATAGCTCCAACTGGGTGGTAAACGACCATAGACCAACTGGACCATAGCTACAACTGGGAGTAACGGGTACCTTCCCAAGGCCGTAAACGATCATAGCTCCAACTGGGCCGTCGGGCGCTTAATGGGCCATTTTCGGCCATAGGCTGCGGCCACAGTTTCTTCAGTCCAACGGAAAGTGTTCCTTATATATATTCTTTGCTGCTGGGCTTGGCCCTTTTGGGGTAGCCATGGATTTTTTCAGTCCAAAATGTCTGGCCGTTTTTTAGTGCGTTCAAGTTCTTTTTTGCATAGCTTAAAACAGAAAATGGCTAAAAATATAATGAACATGTTAGTATTCTGGATAAAATTGAACAAACGAGATATTTTGTTCCAAATTTATAATGTGTTTTGTATGTTGCATCTTTTTCCGGTAGAAGCATGCGGAGGGTATAGGGAGGAGGTGGAGGTGTAGGGCATGGAAACGGGGGAGACCGCGGGGGGGGGGGGTGGAAGTGCATACACGAAGGCGAACTCCCACCCGCGACAATGGCTTCGACGTGCCTGCCTGGGTGGGGATTGACGACAATGGATACGATGCTTACGGCGAGGGTCAACACCGTGGTTCTTCATCAGGTCATGGTCGTGGCTCCGGTTTGAACAATGGCAATGGTCCGGGCTGCGGCTTCCAAGGACCTCCTAGCAATTTCGTCGAGGGGTTCGCCGGCCCAACCAACCGGCCTAACCGAGGAGCTCACCGTGCTTTTCGTGGCGGGCGCCGCCTGCCTCCACCGCGACCTCCTCCGCCGTAGGCTGATACGACCGCTGTGGCTAATGTTGTGCCAACTGTGACTGGGCAGGCACCCTCTCCTGCGCTTCCTGAGGTGTCCGTAGACACAATCCGGGCTTTGGCTGCAGTTAGCATTCTGGCTGCTAAGGTTGATGATGTTTTTTCTCAAAAGGCTCTTGATAAACGTAATGGTGAAAAGCTATCTAAGTGGGATATTAAGTATAAGAAGTTACCGTGCTATCGATGTGGAGAGCCATGCCATTTTTGTGGCAGAGTGTACCACAGAATTGTGTGATTACTGTTGTAGATCGCAACATAAGTCCGGTGACTGCCCTGTTCTTTCTGGCCCCAAGCCAGTGGTCACCATTTATGGAGTCTGCTGTCAGGAACTTATGTTTTTTGGGTCACCAGATGTGGCACCTTCTACGCAGGTGCATGAGAGTTCCTTTCCCGCACTCGTTAAGGTGACTAATGGGAGTTTGTCAGAGGCACAGGTTGTGCGTCAGCTGCAGGATCTTGTTCCAGATAATCACCAGTGGGACCTTGTCAAGTTGGAGACCCAGACTTACAAGGTTGATTTTCCCACTAAGGAGGACCAGCTACATATCTTCAAATGGGGTATGTGCAGAGTATAGAGTACGAACATTGTCCTTATGTTTGATGAGTGGAAGGAGAAGGAGCCTGAGGGTACACCTTTGGAGAAGGTTTGGGTTCTTTTATATGGTGCACCACGCAAATATATTAATCACTTCCTGGTATCTTGGAGCATGGGTTCTCTTATTGGAAAGACAGAACAGGTGGACATTCCTTCCACTCAGGCACATGCTGTAGCGAGATTACTGGTCAGTGTTGTCATCTTGGAGTTTGTTCTGGATGTGGTCAAGTGGACACATGCCGGCGTCACATATGTGCTTGAGCTTGAGGTTGAGGATACTCCGATCCCTCAAGAGGGCAAGGGGGATGACACCCATGACATGGATACGACTGAGGGGGATGGGCCCCCGAAGATCCGAGTAAGGAGCCAGAGAGCACATCACGAGAGACGGCTAAGGGGTCGGATTCGCTGTCTGATAAGGTGGATAAGTTTACTACGGGCCCGTCTGGCTCCTCGACTCCGATGAACTCTCTTTGCTTTGGGTCTTTTAATGCGCGTTCTGCGCCTAGTCGTCTATGGAGTATCCGCGTGGAGATGGACGAGCCGGCGGAACTTGAGTTACTGCCCGTGTTGACTTATGGCAGTGTGTCTCCAATGATTCCTCGGTCTTCAGGGACGGACTCCGGAATGTTGGTTTGCCCTGAGATGGAGTTTGGTCGGACTACTGAGCTTCACTGCGAGGGTGGGCATGATTATGGGTAGGAGGTCCTCCGATCCCCCGCTGCTCTTGATCGGGATGGTGCTTCTCTATGGATGAGGAGTCCGGCGACGCCGGGCGGCGCTGCGGATGTTCTTCAGACACTTGGAGGTGACGGTCCGGGAGGGGGCTGTGGGCAGGAGGCCCCTGCCCCTACCTCTCCCTTGGTGGCCGCGCTACACATTGGAGGAGTTGCTGGATCGCAAGGGGGGCGCGTGAAGGAAATATGCCCTAGAGGTAAATAATAAAGTTATTATTTATTTCCTCATATCATGATAAATGTTTATTATTCATGCTAGAATTGTATTAACCGGAAAGATGATACATGTGTGAATACATAGACAAACATAACGTCACTAGTATGCCTCTACTTGACTAGCTCATTAATCAAAGATGGTTATGTTTTCTAACCATAGACATGTGTTGTCATTTGATTAGTGGGATCACATCATTAGGAGAATAATGTGATTGACATGACCCATCCCGTTAGCCTAGCACTTGATCGTTTAGTATGTTGCTATTGCTTTCTTCATGACTTACACATGTTCCTGTAACTATGAGATTATGCAACTCCCGTTTACCGGGGGAACACTTTGTGTGCTACCAAACTTCACAACGTAACTGGGTGATTATAAAGGAGCTCTACAGGTGTCTCCGAAGGTACATGTTGGGTTGGCGTATTTTGAGATTAGGTTTTGTCACTCCGATTATCGGAGAGGTATCTCTGGGCCCTCTCGGCAATGTATTTAATGAGTTAGTTACGGAATGATGCATTACGTAACAATTAAAGAGACTTGCCGGTAACGAGATTGAACTAGGTATTGGATACCGACGATCGAATCTCAGGCAAGTAACATACCGAGACAAAGGGAACAACGTATGTTGTTATGCGGTTTGACCGATAAAGATATTCGTAGAATATGTAGGAGCCAATATGAGCATCCAGGTTCCGCTATTGGTTATTGACCGAGAATAGTTCTAGGTCATGTCTGCATAGTTCTCGAACCGTAGGGTCCGCACGCTTAACGTTGCGATGACAGTTTTATTATGAGTTTATAAGTTTTGATGTACCGAAGATTGTTCGGAGTCCCGGATGTGATCACGAACATGACGAGGAGTCTCGAAATGGTCGAGACATAAAGATTGATATATTGGAAGCCTATATTTGGATATCGGAATGGTTCCGGGTGAAATCGGGATTTTACCGGAGCACCGGGGGGTTACCGGAACCCTCCCGGGTGTTATTGGGCCTTCATGGGCCCTAAGGGAGAAGAGGAGAGGAGGCAAGAGGTGGGCTGAGCCCCCTCCCCTTCCTAGTCTAAATAGGACAAGGAGAGGGGGGCGGCGCCCCCCCTTTCCTTCCCCTCTTCCTTCTACCTCCCCCTTCTCTTTCTCCAACTAGGAAAGACGGGAGTCCTACTCCCGGTGGGAGTAGGACTCCCCCTTGGCGCGCCCCCCTTGTCCGGCCGCCCCCTCCCCCTTGGCTCCTTTATATACGGGGGCAGGGGGGCACCCTAGAACACACAAGTTGATCTTCGTGATCGTTCCTTAGCCGTGTGCGATGCCCCCCTCCACCATATTCCACCTCGGTCATATCGTTGCGGTGCTTAGGCGAAGCCCTGCGTCGATAGAACATCATCATCGTCACCACGCCGTCGTGTTGACGGAACTCATCCCCGACACTTTGCTGGATCGGAGTCCGGGGATCGTCATCAAGCTGAACGTGTGCTGAACTCGAAGGTAGCATACGTTCAGTACTTGGATCGGTCGGATCGTGAAGACGTACGACTACATCAACCGCGTTGTCATAACGCTTCCGCTTACGGTCTACGAGGGTACGTGGACAACACTCTCCCCTCTCATTGCTATGCATCACCATGATCTTGCGTGTGCGTAGGAATTTTTTTGAAATTACTACGTTCCCCAACAGTGGTATCAGAGCCAGGTTTTATGCGTAGATGTCATATGCATGAGTAGAACACAAGTGAGTTGTGGGCGATACAAGTCATACTGCTTACCAGCATGTCATACTTTGGTTCAGCGGTATTGTGAGATGAAGCGGCCCAGACCGACATTACGCGTATGCTTACGCGAGACTGGTTTCACCGTTACGAGCACTCGTGCTTAAAGGTGACTGGCGGGTGTCTGTCTCTCTCACTTTAGTTGAACCGAGTGTGGCTACGCCCGGTCCTTGCAAAGGTTAAAACAGCACTAACTTGACGAACTATCGTTGTGATTTTGATGCGTAGGTAAGAACGGTTCTTGCTAAGCCCGTAGCAGCCACGTAAAATTTGCAACAACAAAGTAGAGGACATCTAACTTGTTTTTGCAGGGCATGTTGTGATGTGATATGGTCAAGACGTGATGCTATATTTTATTGTATGAGATGATCATGTTTTGTAACCGAAGTTATCGGCAACTGGCAGGAGCCATATGGTTGTCGCTTTATTGTATTAAATGCAAATGCCCTGTAGTTGCTTTACTTTATCACTAAGCGGTAGTGATAGTCGTAGAAGCAATAGATGGCGTAACGACAACGATGCTACGATGGAGATCAAGGTGTCGCGCCGGTGACGATGGTGATCACGACGGTGCTTCGGAGATGGAGATCACAAGCACAAGATGATGATGGCCATATCATATCACTTATATTGATTGCATGTGATGTTTATCCCTTATGCATCTTATCTTGCTTTGATTGACGGTAGAATTTTAAGATGATATCTCGCTTAAATTATCAAGAAGTGTTCTCCCTGAGTATGCACCGTTGCGAAAGTTCTTCGTGCCGAGACACCACGTGATGATCGGGTGTGATAGGCTCTACGTTCAAATACAACGGGTGCAAAACAGTTGCACACACGGAATACTCAGGTTAAACTTGACGAGCCTAGCATATAACAGATATGGCCTCGGAACATGGAGACCGAAAGGTCGAGCGTGAATCATATAGTAGATATGATCAGCATATTGATGTTCACCGTTGAAACTACTCCATCTCACGTGACGATCGGACATGGTGTAGTTGATATGGATCACGTAATCACATAGAGGATTAGAGGGATGTCTATCTAAGTGGGAGTTCTTAAGTAATATGATTAATTGAACTTAAATTTATCATGAACTTAGTACCTGATAGTATTTTGCTTGTCTATGTTTGTTGTAGATAGATGGCTCGTGCTATTGTTCCATTTAATTTTAATGCGTTCCTTGAGAAAGCAAAGTTGAAAGATGATGGTAGCAATTACACGGGCTGGGTCCGTAGCCTGAGGATTATCCTCATTGCTGCACAGAAGAATTACGTCCTGGAAGCACCGCTGGGTGCCAGGCCTGCTGCTGATGCAACTAATGACGTTAAGAACGTCTGGCAGAGCAAAGCTGATGACTACTCGATAGTTCAGTGTGCCATGCTTTACGGTTTAGAACCAGGTCTTCAACGACGTTTTGAACGTCATGGAGCATATGAGATGTTCCAGGATTTGAAGTTAATATTTCAAGAAAACGCCCGGATCGAGAGATATGAAGTCTCCAATAAGTTCTATAGCTGCAAGATGGAGGAGAATAGTTCTGTCAGTGAACACATACTCAAAATGTCTGGGTATAATAATCACTTGATTCAACTGGGAGTTAATCTTCCTGATGATAGTGTCACTGACAGAATTCTTCAATCACTGCCACCAAGTTACAAGAGCTTCGTGATGAACTATAATATGCAAGGGATGGACAAGACTATTCCCGAGCTCTTCGCAATGCTAAAAGCTGCGGAGGTAGAAATCAAGAAGGAGCATCAAGTGTTGATGGTCAACAAGACCACCAGTTTCAAGAAAAATGGCAAAGGGAAGAAGAAGGGGAACTTCAAGAAGAACAACAAACAAGTTGCTGCTCAAGAGAAGAAACCCAAGTCTGGTCCTAAGGCTGAGACTGAGTGCTTCTACTGCAAGCAGACTGGACACTGGAAGCGGAACTGCCCCAAGTATTAGGCGGATAAGAAGGATGGCAAAGTGAACAAAGGTATATGTGATATACATGTTATTGATGTGTACCTTACTAATGCTCGCAGTAGTACCTGGGTATTTGATACTGGTTCTGTTGCTAATATTTGCAACTCGAAACAGGGACTACGGATTAAGAGAAGATTGGCTAAGGACGAGGTGACGATGCGCGTGGGAAATGGTTCCAAAGTCGATGTGATCGCGGTCGGCACGCTACCTCTACATCTACCATCGGGACTAGTTTTAGACCTAAATAATTGTTATTTGGTGCCAGCGTTGAGCATGGAAATTATATCTGGATCTTGTTTGATGCGAGACGGTTATTCATTTAAATCAGAGAATAATGGTTGTTCTATTTATATGAGTAATATCTTTTATGGTCATGCACCCTTGAAGAGTGGTCTATTTTTATTGAATCTCGATAGTAGTGATACACATATTCATAGTGTTGAAGCCAAAAGATGCAGAGTTGATAATGATAGTGCAACTTATTTGTGGCATTGCCGTTTAGGTCATATCGGTATAAAGCGCATGAAGAAACTCCATACTGATGGACTTTTGGAATCACTTGATTATGAATCACTTGGTACTTGCGAACCGTGCCTCATGGGCAAGATGACTAAAACGCCGTTCTCCGGAACTATGGAGCGAGCAACTGATTTGTTGGAAATCATACATACTGATGTTTGTGGTCCAATGAATGTTGAGGCTCGCGGCGGGTATCGTTATTTTCTCACCTTCACAGATGATTTGAGCAGATATGGGTATATCTACTTAATGAAACACAAGTCTGAAACATTTGAAAAGTTCAAAGAATTTCAGAGTGAAGTGGAAAATCATCGTAACAAGAAAATAAAATTTCTACGATCTGATCGTGGAGGAGAATATTTGAGTTACGAGTTTGGTTTACATTTGAAACAATGCGGAATAGTTTCGCAACTCACGCCACCCGGAACACCACAACGAAATGGTGTGTCCGAACGTCGTAATCGTACTTTACTAGATATGGTGCGATCTATGATGTCTCTTACTGATTTACCGCTATCGTTTTGGGGTTATGCTTTAGAGACGGCCGCATTCACGTTAAATAGGGCACCATGAAAATCCGTGGAGATGACGCCTCATGAACTATGGTTTGGCAAGAAACCAAAGTTGTCGTTTCTTAAAGTTTGGGGCTGCGATGCTTATGTGAAGAAACTTCAAGCAGATAAGCTCGAACCCAAATCGGAGAAATGTGTCTTCATAGGATACCCAAAAGAGACTGTTGGGTACACCTTCTATCACAGATCTGATGGCAAGATTTTCGTTGCTAAATTCGGATCCTTTCTAGAGAAGGAGTTTCTCTCGAAAGAAGTGAGTGGGAGGAAAGTAGAACTTGATGAGGTAACTGTACCTGCTCCCTTATTGGACAGTAGTCCATCACAAGAACCGGTTCCTGTGACAACTACACCAATTAGTGAGGAAGCTAATGATACTGATCATGAAACTTTAGATCAAGTTTCTACTGAACCTCATAGGTCTACCAGAGTAAGATCCGCACCAGAGTGGTACGGTAATCCTATTCTGGAAGTCATGTTACTTGACCATGACGAACCTACAAACTATGAGGAATAGATGATGAGCCCAGATTCCGCAAAATGGCTAGAAGCCATGAAATCTGAGATGGGATCCATGTATGAGAACAAAGTATGGACTTTGGTTGACTTGCCCGATGATCGGCAAGCCATTGAGAATAAATGGATCTTTAAGAAGAAGACTGACGCTGATGGTAATGTAACTATCTATAAAGCTCGACTTGTTGCGAAAGGTTTTCGATAAGTTCAAGGGGTTGACTACGATGAGACTTTCTCACCCGTAGCGATGCTTAAGTCTGTCCGAATCATGTTAGCAATTGCTGCATTTTATTATTATGAAATTTAGCAAATGGATGTCAAAACTGCATTCTTGAATGGATTTCTGGAAGAGGAGTTGTATATGATGCAACCAGAAGGTTTTGTTGATCCAAAAGGTGCTAACAAAGTGTCCAAGCTCCAGCGATCCATTTAAGGACTGGTGCAAGCATCTCGGAGTTGGAATAAACGCATTGATAGTGTGATCAAAGCATATGGTTTTATACAGACTTTTGGAGAAGCCTGTATATACAAGAAAGTGAGTGGGAGCTCTATAGCATTTCTGATATTATATGTAGATGACATATTATTAATTGGAAATGATATAGAATTTCTGGATAGCATAAAGGGATACTTGAATAAAAGTTTTTCTATGAAAGACCTCGGTGAAGCTGCTTACATATTGGGCATCAAGATTTATAGAGATAGATCAAGACGCTTAATAGGACTTTCACAAAGCACATACCTTGATAAAGTTTTGAAAAAGTTCAAAATGGATCAGGCAAAGAAAGGGTTCTTGCCTGTATTACAAGGTGAGAAGTTGAGTCAGACTCAATGCTCGACCACAGCAGAAGATAGAGAGAAAATGAAAGATGCTCCCTATGCTTCAGCCATAGGCTCTATCATGTATGCAATGCTGTGTACCAGACCTGACGTATGCTTAGAAATAAGCTTAGCAGGGAGGTACCAAAGTAATCCAGGTGTGGATCACTAGACAGCGGTCAAGAACATCCTGAAATACCTGAAAAGGACTAAGGATATGTTTCTCGTATATGGAGGTGACAAAGAGCTAGTCGTAAATGGTTACGTCGATGCAAGCTTTGACACTGATCCGGACGATTCTTAATCGCAAACCGGATACGTGTTTTTATTAAACGGTGGAGCTGTAAGTTGGTGCAGCTCTAAAAAAAGTGTCGTGGCGGGATGGACATGTGAAGCAGAGTACATAGCTGCTTCGGAAGCAGCAAATGAAGGAGTCTGGATGAAGGAGTTCATTTCCGATCTAGGTGTCATACCTAGTGCATCGGGACCAATGAAGATCTTCTGTGACAATACTGGTGCAATTGCCTTGGCAAAGGAATCCAGATTTCACAAGAGGACCAAGCACATCAAGAGACGCTTCATTTCCATCCGGAACCAAGTCCAGGTGGGAGACATAGAGATTTGCAAGATACATACGGATCTGAATGTTGCAGACCCGTTGACTAAGCCTCTTCCACGAGCAAAACATGATCAGCACCAAGACTCCATGGGTGTTAAAATCATTACTGTGTAATCTAGATTATTGGCTCTAGTGCAAGTGGGAGACTGAAGGAAATATGCCCTAGAGGCAATAATAAAGTTATTATTTATTTCCTCATATCATGATAAATGTTTATTATTCATGCTAGAATTGTATTAACCGGAAACATGATACATGTGTGAATACATAGACAAACATAACGTCACTAGTATGCCTCTACTTGACTATCTCATTAATCAAAGATGGTTATGTTTCCTAACCATAGACATGTGATGTCATTTGATTAGTGGGTCACATCATTAGGAGAATAATGTGATTGACATGACCCATTCCGTTAGCCTAGCACTTGATTGTTTAGTATGTTGCTATTGCTTTCTTCATGACTTACACATGTTCCTGTAACTATGAGATTATGCAACTCCCGTTTACCAGACGAACACTTTGTGTGCTACCAAACGTCACAATGTAACTGGGTGATTATAAAGGAGCTCTACAGGTGTCTCCAAAGGTACATGTTGGGTTGGCGTATTTCGAGATTAGGTTTTGTCACTCCGATTGTCGAAGAGGTATCTCTGGGCCCTCTCGGTAATGCACATCACTATAAGCCTTGCAAGCAATGTAGCTAATGAGGTAGTTCCGGAATGATGCATTATGTAACGAGTAAAGAGACTTGCTGGTAACGAGATTGAACTAGGTATTGGATACCGACGATCGAATCTCGGGCAAGTAACATACCGATGACAAAGGGAACAACGTATGTTGTTATGCGGTTTGACCGATAAAGATCTTTGTCGGTGTCAAAACCGGCGGATCTCGGGTAGGGGGTCCCGAACTGTGCGTCTAGGCGGATGGTAACAGGAGACGAGGGACACAATGTTTTTACCCAGGTTCGGGCCCTCTCGATGGAGGTAAAACCCTACGTCCTGCTTGATTAATATTGATGATATGGGTAGTACAAGAGTAGATCTACCACGAGATCAAGGAGGCTAAACCCTAGAAGCTAGCCTATGGTATGATTGTTTAGATGTATATTCGTCCTACGGACTAAGGTCCTCCGGTTTATATAGACACCGGAGAGGCTAGGGTTACACAGAGTCGGTTACAATGGTAGGAGATCTACATATCCGTATTGCCAAGCTTGCCTTCCACGCCAAGGAAAGTACCTTCCGGACATGAGCCGGAGTCTTCAATCTTGTATCTTCGTAGTCTTGGAGTCCGGCAGATATTGATAGTCCGGCTGTCCGGACACCCCCTAGTCCAGGACTCCCTCAGTAGCCCCTGAACCAGTCTTCAATGACGATAAGTCCGGCGTGCGTAATGTTCGGCATTGCAAGGCGGGTTCCTCCCTTGAATAATTCGGAGAAGATGATGAACACCAGGATAGTGTCCGGCTCTGTAAAAACAATTTCCACATTCCACCGTAGAGAGAATAAAGCATATACACTGACTCAATCTGCTGGCGTATTATGCGGCGTGACATCACACCGCTACCAAGCCCTTGTTTGAATCGTTTTTTACTATCCCACCTAAGCACGTTTAGCGAAGCGGTTTCCTTGGCACGTCTTGTCAAAGCAGAGATCGTGTTCCCCTTATTCCGGGATCCTCATCAATACATGCGTGGGTAACCCAACCGTTCCCGTCGCCACGCCTCCTCTATCGAAGGGGAATCTCAAACGGTCACGGAGACGGCCTTTGGTATTTCTTTCCCCTTATAAGGGGACCAAGGCCCGTCCTTGTTCTTTAACCTCGCATCGAATCTTTCCTCCGCTCCCAGTTCCAACACCCAGAGCATCAGATTCGAGCGCTTCAGATCCTCAACCATGTCCGGCTCCGACCTCCAGGGCCGGTGGATGCCCTCCTCCGTCACGGAGATGGGCATATTGAAGTTGCGTGAGGCCAAGTACCTGGCCTACGAGGTTTCGCACAGGTTGCCTGCCAAAGGGCAGGCCGTGCCAGCCCCCGAGCCCGAAGAATACGTCGTTTTTGTATCCCACCTCCGCCGGGGTTTAGGCTTCCCGACGGATCCCTTCGTGAGAGGGCTCCTGTTCTACTATGGGCTAGACTTCCACGACTTGTCTCCGGAGTCTATCCTCCATATCTCCGCATTCATCATCGTCTGCGAAGCCTTCCTCCGCGTCATCCCCCACTTTGGCCTATGGCTGAAGACCTTCAAGGTGGAACCGAAGATGATCGGGGGGCGTTAAGCGGAGTGCGGCGGGGCGACCATAAGCAATAAGGTCGATGCCCCGTGGCTCGAGGGTTCCTTCCAAGAGGAACTTGGATTGTGGCAGCAGGAGTGGTTCTACATCACCGCTCCAAGGGGCAGCAAGCAAAAGCGGCCGCCCTCATTCCGCTCGGGACCTCCACGCCAACTGATGTCGTGGGTCAACCAAGGGCTCAACTGGGGGCCGTCCGAAGATGTGCCCGCGCTGCAGGGCCGGATTCAAGATCTCCAAGCGAGTGAGATCGACCTGACCAAGGTGATGCAGGTTATGCTTGTTAGGCATCTTCCGCCCTGCAAACGCCGTCCTCTCCGTCTATGGGAGTTCAATCCGGAGGGACCTCGTATTCTCCAGCATTTTATGGGTGCGACACCCACGGAGATGTACAAGCTGTTCTTCGGACCGCAGGTGGCGTGTCCGGATTCGGCCGAGGACGCAGGCCTAAGCCGCGATCGCCCGGATACTCAGGTAGATAGCTCAGAGTTCGGACATTCTATTTATATGCCTTTCAAAAGTTCGTCTCCTAACCCTTCGTTCTTTACAGGAATGGGTGGCGCGATCCAGGCTGATAAGGTGTCCGGCCCCCCTCCCAGAGACCGCAGTGGAGCCCGTGCTGGTCAGAATGTTGGAGGTTGCGCCCGCAGAAGGGGGCGATGGGGGAAATAAAGGAGCTAATACTTCGCCCAAAGGGGCGACTGAAGAGGAGGGAGACAAGGACCCCTCCCTTCAGCGGGAGAAGAGGACCGCCTCCGGAAATCTGGAGGCCGAAGCCCCTAAGCGTGTGAAGAAATCCTCACCGGGGGGGTCCGGCGTCCGGAAAGAGTCCGGACGCGCAATCATCGCCGAAGGACCAGCCCTCCAACGAGCCGTGAGTATGAAAGAGAAAATTAAGTAGTAAGGGAGTACCTTCATTTATGCTTCTTTGGGTAACCGAAATATTTATATTGCAGTTCGGATCGGCAGCCTTCTCAGATGGGTTCATCTTCGGGGGATCTTCTTCCGGAGATGATGGAGAGCGATACGCCTCCATCCGCAGCGCCGCCAAACGAAGCAGGCGAGCCCGAAGTGTCATCACAGAGGGTATCCCCGAGTCTGGAGGGGCCAGAGAGTTCGGCGCCTGCCAGTGTCCGGCCGGGAGGACTGAAGAGTCTGCTCGAGAGGGCGTCCATTTCAGAAGACCACCGCGCGTTAATGCGTATGGTGATTGGAAGAATTTCGTCCGCGGAAAGCGGATTGCGCAATGCCGCCCTGAGCTTGCTGGCGGGATAAGAGGTATGCGAAAATAGCGCACCCCTTTGTCTTTTAACAGTTTTGCATATGAAAAATGCGCCCTATATAGATAGTAGCCCCTGAGACTCGGTAGGTTGTCGGAAAAGACAGTGTGCCGAGGATCAAAATCTCAAAATCTCAATTAATGAATACCACCGTCCTTATGCAGGTGGCAGATAGTCCAGGGGCCAGCCGGACTTATGAGTTTGCCGAATTAAGTCGACAACTTGACATGGCAGATGCTGACATCGCACTTGTCAACCGGCGACTTGAAGAGTCGCAAGGTAAATAAATTCTCCGCAGTTGCTGTATTTAATGGGGGTTGAAGCCCACCTCTGATAAATTATATGCTGTGTATACAGATGGTGCTGCTGCGGTGGAGGGTCTTCGGGCCGAACTTGCTCTAGCTAAGGAGCGAGCCCGAAGGAGTGACGCGGCTGCCTCGAAGGCAGCCAAGGAGTTGAGAGCCGAAAAGGCTGCTTACTGCCTAAGCAGGGCGGAGGTGGCTGAATTGGCCAGGAAATTAAAGGATGCTACCGACCGCCATGAGGCTCTTGAGAGGGAGCGCTTATCGGAGCGGGAAGACCTGAATAAGGCCACCGCCGAAGCTAAGGATGCTCGCTCTGCAATGCGGGCTATGAAGGAGGAACTGCGCCAGGCCGGAGAAATCAAGGCTGGCAAGCCTTTTCTGATGCGTCGCCGGTTTATGGATTCCAAGTATGCTCAATTTGAGCGGCTGTGGAGTTCGGAGGATCCGTATATGGACTTGGATGCGATTGCGGCTGATGCCGTTAAACACTTCCGGAGCCAGGGGGATCACGAGACGGAAGAGTTATATTGGTCTCAATTCCACAGTCCGGATCGCCCACTTCCGCTGATGGACCGGTTGGCCGAATGGGCCGAACTGAATAGGTTGTCCGGACTAGCCATGACTGACATCGTGGCCCATGTCTGGCCAGAGAGGTCCAAGGCGACGAGCTACTTTGGCTTACTACAGCAATTCCTTGGGGCGGTGCTGCATATGAAGGAGATGAAGCGATCGGCCTGCATGGAGGGCGCGCGGATGGCTTTGGCCCGTGTGAAGGAGCATTATCCGGAGATGGACGCCACCGCTGTTGCTGCCCAGAGTTCGGATGAAAACCGACTCCCTGCCGAGCACTATTTCGGGGAGGTCATGCGCGGTGCTCGTAAAATAGAGGCGCAGTGCTCAAAGAATGTAACGTTCAAATGAACGCATTAGCTTGTAAATCAATGATTATGGTATAACTGCTTTTTATACTTGTGCGTCCAAGTAGTAAAACTTCTCCTGTGCGGCCGTTTACGTATACTTGTGTATAACCTGAAAGATGCAGTCTTCGGCTTCAGCCCCCTCGCACAAGGTGCTGGGGTGTTCGCAAAATAGCGCGTTTTCACACTTAATCCGACGTCTCGGTCCTGTTATAAGGAGGTGGTAGCGTAGCGAACGAGGCAATCCGGACTATGATGCTTTATCTCTTTCACTTAGCCAATGGAGCTCGAGGGTGGGGCTACGATATAGCCCCTGGTGGCACCGCACATCTCCGGATTCGGGGTGCGTATGTGCCTGACCGGGAAGCGGTCCTTCATCAAAGCGGGGAATTCTAAACATTCCGATAGTCGATCGAGTGGCTGACCAGACTCTCGCTATATCATGACAGTTAGTTTTCGGCTTTCTCTACTGAGGTGCTCGCCCAGCCGAACTGGGGCACAATCGCAGTAGTTCTCCTGGTGCCGCGTTAGCCGGGTGATACGGAATGTAAGGCAGCAAAACACAGGAGCCGGGCAAACCCAACATTTGACCAAAGACATGATTCGGAGCTGATGCATATAATGCCTAACTCGAGACGCCGAACACTCCCGAAGGTGTTCGGACTTTATAATAACGGGCAGAATTATGCCCTAAGCCCCTAGTGTCCAGGTACGGGCATGGTCTTCTGACGCGGCCGATGCCAAAGCGTCAGGCTCCGCTTTGGCTATGGGAAGAAGCCAAGGGAGAGTCACAACAAGAGACAGTGATAAAAAGGTCTACGCAGGGTCTTAATCTGAAAAGAATCCTTGCAACGGGTCCCTACTGCACGTCTGCGCCTGTGTCTCCGTTGCGCTGTTATCCTGGACGGGTACGCATGTTGTTTATCTGGAGAAAGAGAGGAACGTTTAGCTTGAGAAATAGTTCGTGCGAAAGATATGCAAAAGAGGAAATATAAATAAGTAAAGTAAGGTTTATATGAAACCACGGTGATTTGTACCCGCAGCCCCCTGGGAAAGGGTATGCGAATAGGGAGCCCCTAGCCTGCTGAGTCCGGATTCGTCTATCCGAGTCCGGGGTCCTTAAGTGACCTTCGCACTGAAATGGTGCCATGTGGACCGGGCATCTTGAGTGTAAGAGACGTGTAATGCGGTATGGCGTTGAAGCGGACAAAAGCCTTTCGTCCCAAGAGTGCTTGATATTCACTTTCAAATGGGACAATGAGAAAGATTAATTTTTCTCGTCGAAAATTGTTCGGCGATCCGAACACAACTTCTAGTAGTATCGAGCCTGTGCACTTGGCGTAAGGGCCTGGCTTCACTCCTTTGAAGGAAGTGCGGCTGTGTCGAATTTTGGTAGGGTCTATCCCCATCCTACGGATTGTGTTTGAATATAGCAGGTTTAAATCACTGCCTCCGTCCATGAGGACGTTAGTGAATTGTAATCCGTCTATTATGGGATTCATTATCAGGGGAGTCCGTCCCGTGTTTCGAACGCTTCTGGAATAGTCCAGGTGGTCGAAAGTGATTGGTTTGGATATCCAATCTCTACGGTCTGCTGGGCTGGACCGTGCGAAGCTCTTTTTAGGAAGTGCCGCACTATTTTTCCATGTTATCACATGAAGTGAGTTTACTGCTTTGACCCCTTGTGGGAAAGTCTTTTGTTTTCCGGTGCCCTGCTGGCGGGGTTTCTCTTCTTCGCTTGACGCGCCGAGCCCCTTGTGTTCGGCATTTAATCGGCTGGACTGTTTAAAAACCCAACAATCCCTGTGGGTGTGATTTGCAGGCCTTCCGGGGGTGCTATGGATTTGACATATCTGACCCAGAATTTTGTGTAGGTTGGACAGTTCGTCACTGTCATCCTTGAGGGCTGAGTTTTGTTATTGGACCGCGAGCTTTTGAATCCGGCGTTGACTGCCGTGCTCTTTGGGCTTTTCTCTTTATTCCGGCGTTGTTCTTTTCTGCGCCGTGATTTTCCGTTTCCATCTCATATCTCCGATGTACTTGGGTCGCTGGTGCTGCTTCTTGCTAGCCAGCTATCCTCTCCCGCACAGAAGCGGGTCATGAGGCTTGTTAGTGCGGACATTGTCCTCGGTTTCTCTTGGCCGAGGTGCCTGGCGAGCCATTCGTCTCGGACATTGTGCTTGAAAGCTGCTAAGGCTTCGGCGTCCGGACAGTCGACTATTTGGTTCTTTTTGGTAAGGAACCTGTTCCAGAATTTCCGCGCTGACTCTCCGGGCTGTTGAGTTATATGACTTAGGTCATCTGCGTCCGGAGGACGGCCATAAGTCCCTTGAAAATTTGTTCTGAATGCTTCCTCGAGCTCTTCCCAACTTCAAACAATGTTTTCTGGGAGGCTTTTAAGCCAATGACGGGCTGGCCCTTTGAGCTTGAGGGGTAGATATTTTATGGCGTGGAGATCGTCTCCTCTGGCCATGTGTATGTGTAGTATATAATCTTCTATCCAGACTCCGGGGTCTGTTGTTCCATTGTAGGCCTCTATGTTTATGGGTTTAAACCCTGCTGGAAATTCATGGTCCAGTACCTCATCGGTGAAACATAGTGGGTGTGTGGCGCCCCTATATTTGTGTGTGCCGTTATCATCGGACACTTGGCGTGTTGCCTTGCTTCTTGGGGCCTTCTTCTTTGGCCCATAAATGGACCTGGCTGGGCCACCTATCCTTCCAAGTTCATTGGTGGAGTTGTGTGTGGCGCCGCTTTCAGAATTTGGCCTGTCGTCTGGCCGTCTATCCAGCCAGGCAGCCTTTTTATTTTTGGACGGTGGGGGTTCTATGGCCTCCTCATCGAATTCCGGTAGCAGCTTGCGCTTAGGGTAGCTCTTTGATTGATGGCCATTGCCGTACTTATCTGCGGTGTTGAGCACTTTGCCCCATCTCATTCTGAGTGCGTCTTCCGCTGTTTTGAGCTTCCATTTTTCCTTCTTGAGGCTTCTTGCAGTGCTGCCGAGTCTTTTCCGGAGGTTCTTATTCTCCGGCGATGTGTCCGCCATGTGGTCGTCCGGACTGTTGTCTTTGCCGGGCTTTGATTGACTATCTGACTCGTCGTGTTCGGACGGTTGCTTATATGCATGTTCATCGTCCGATTGTGAGCCCTGCCGTATAGCGGGCTCGTTGGGAGCGTTGTTGCCGTCGAGGCGGGACTTGGCGCGGCGTTTGCGCCGTCGCTTTGGTCGTTTATCAGCGGGGTTATCTTCTGCCGTGGCCCGTTGGTCCTCGTTGTCGCTCCCCTTTGGGGTATCCACCATATATATGTCATGCGACAAGGTGGTCCTGTTGTGCTGTATAAGCTCTGTTTTTTGTTCGTCTCCGGCATCGTCGTCTATTCCGTCAATGTCTTCGGAGTCGCAATCCAGCATGTCGGTTAGATCGTCGACAGTGGCTACAAAGTGGGTGGTGGGTGGGATCTGAATTTCTTCGTCGTCCGAATCCCAACCATCCTGGCCGTAATCCGGCCAGGGCTCTCTTGATAACGAGAGATGTTTTAGTGAATTCAGGATATCGCCCAAAGGCGAGTATTGAAAGATGTCCGCGGCGGTGAATTCCATAACCGGCGCCCAATCCGTATTGATTGGCGGGGGCGCGGGAGGCTTGGAGTCCGGCGAGGAGTCCGGTGCCTCGGAATCACGAGTTTCGCAGGGGACAAGATCAGTGTTCGGCTCCATCGCCGTGGATGTTGAAGCCCCCAGGGCGGCGTCTACCCACCGGCCCTTGATATAGGCGATCAGCTCCGGGCTAATGACCGAAGCGGATCCGAGTGCGGCCACCAAGGCACTGTCCGGCGGCAGAGCTAGATCGTGCCCATCGTCACAGTGCGGCGCGCGTGGCTGTGGCTCGAGTCCGTCGAAGATCAAGTCCCCGCGGACATCGATCGTGAAGTTTAAGCTTCCGAATCTGACCTGACGGCCAGGGGCGTAGCTTTCGATCTGCTCCAGATGGCCAAGAGAATTGGCCCGCAGTGCAAAGCCGCCGAATACAAAGATCTGTCCGGGGAGAAAAGTCTCACCCAGGACAACGTTGTTGGTTGAAGATGCCATCGAGCCTATCGGTGACGACACAGAGGAACTCTCAATGAAAGCACCAATGTCGGTGTCAAAACCGGCGGATCTCGGGTAGGGGGTCCCGAACTGTGCGTCTAGGCGGATGGTAACAGGAGACGAGGGACACAATGTTTTTACCCAGGTTCGGGCCCTCTCGATGGAGGTAAAACCCTACGTCCTGCTTGATTAATATTGATGATATGGGTAGTACAAGAGTAGATCTACCACGAGATCAAGGAGGCTAAACCCTAGAAGCTAGCCTATGGTATGATTGTTTGGATGTATATTCATCCTACGGACTAAGGCCCTCCGGTTTATATAGACACCGGAGAGGCTAGGGTTACACAGAGTTGGTTACAATGGTAGGAGATGTACATATCCGTATTGCCAAGCTTTCCTTCCACGCCAAGGAAAGTACCTTCCGGACACGAGCCGGAGTCTTCAATCTTGTATCTTCGTAGTCTTGGAGTCCGGCGGATATTGATAGTCCGGCTATCCGGACACCCCCTAGTCCAGGACTCCCTCAATCTTCGTAGAATATGTAGGAGCCAATATGAGCATCCAGGTTCCGCTATTGGTTATTGACCGAGAATAGTTCTAGGTCATGTCTACATAGTTCTCGAACCCGTAGGGTCCGCACGCTTAACGTTACGATGACAGTTTTGTTATGAGTTTATAAGTTTTGATGTACCGAAGATTGTTCGGAGTCCCGAATGTGATCACGGACATGACGAGGAGTCTCGAAATGGTTGAGACATAAAGATTGATATATTGGAAGCCTATATTTGGATATCGGAATGGTTCCGGGTGAAATCGGGATTTTACCGGAGCACCGGGGGGTTATCGGAACCCTCCCGGGGTTTATTGGGCCTTCATGGTCCCTAAGGGAGAAGAGGAGAGGAGGCAAAAGGTGGGCTGCGCCCCCTCCCCTCCCTAGTCCGAATAGGACAAGGAGAGGGGGGCGGCGCCCCCCCTTTCCTTCCCCTCTTCCTCCTTCCCCCTTCTCCTTCTCCAACTAGGAAAGAAGGGAGTCCTACTCCCGGTGGGAGTAGGACTCCCCCTTTGCACGCCCTCCTTGGCCGGCCGCCCCCTCCCCCTTGGCTCCTTTATATACGGTGGCAGGGGGGCACCCTAGAACACACAAGTTGATCTTCGTGATCGTTCCTTTGCCGTGTGCGGTGCCCCCCTCCACCATATTCGTCCTCGGTCATATTGTTGCGGTGCTTAGGCGAAGCCCTACGTCGGTAGAACATCATCATCGTCACCACGCCGTCATGCTGACGGAACTCATCCCCGACACTTTGCTGGATCGGAGTTCGGGGATCGTCATCGAGCTGGACGTGTGCTGAACTCGGAGGTGTCGTACGTTCGGTACTTGGATCGGTCGGATCGTGAAGACGTACAACTACATCAACCGCGTTGTCATAACGCTTCCGCTTACAGTCTACGTGGGTATGTGGACAACACTCTCCCCTCTCGTTTCTATGCATCACCATGATCTTGCGTGTGCGTAGGAATTTTTTTTAAATTACTACGTTCCCCAACAGCGCAGGCAGGTCGCCGCAGCCACTTCCTCTCCCCGGCCATCCCTGGAGGGGGCGGCCCTTGCTCAGGTCCCAGGTGGTGCTCTTTGGCAAAGCTCGCCGGGCGTGCCGAGCCCGGTGTCGATGGTGGTTGGGCGGCTTCGTCGGTGATGTCGATGCAGGCCAGCTCTCCGGCTGGTTCCGCTCCGTTGAGCCCTGTTGGGGGTCGGGCAGGAGGCCTTACCCCTAACAGGGTCACTCAGGACGACATCATCGCTTTTGGAGGGATTCTGGACCCTGTCTCTGATGGTCGACGGATGAGTTGTCGTCTCCATGATCGACCGGATGTTGATGACATGCAGCTACGGTGCGCCATGCGGGCGGCCAAGCTTCGTGATATTGAGGTCACTACTGGTATGTCAGTCAACACTTCCAATTCTATCTTGCATTTTTTTAATAATTATATTATTCATAACGCAAATCACTTGGGAGTTTCTCTGGGTAGAAATGACTTTGAAGTCTGTAAGTCCGTTAATGATCTCTTGGATCTTGAAGAGGAGCGTGCTTTAGAGATGATTAGAAACCTAGTGGCTGTTAAACCTATGAACGGTTCTGATGTAGATGCTTTGGGGGTCAATGTGCTTGGTAGCATTTGTGCGGATCTGGCACCCTCTCTTCCTGAGAATGAGGAGGACGACTATCCATTTTCCCCAAGGGACTCCATTAGTGCTGATTCCCAAGTGGATGTGTCCACCGAGCTCGGCTGTGAGGACCGGGTAGAGGAACAAAACAAACCTAAACGCAAGTGGAATCGTAGGATTTATCCGGCGTCGGCCGTGCGTAGAAGTGCTAGGATCCGAACAACTAAAAAAATTCATGATGAAATATGAAAAGAATTTTTTGGAATAGCAGAGGTCTTAAGGACTTGGCTAAAAGAAGGTTTCTAGCGGATGCTTCTAGTGATCACAAATTGGATTTTATTGCCTTGTCAGAAACTGCTAGGGACAATTTCACCCCCAGTTCCTTAGTACTCTGTCAGGAGGGGTTGATTTTGATTGGCATTGTCTACCTCCAAGAGTAAGATCCGGTGGGATCTTACTTGGGGTTAAATGTGACTCATTGGAAGTTAGGAGGGTGGTTATGGAAGATTCTGCGGTCAAGTTTCGGGTTCAGTCAAAGGCTGGCTGGTTTAATTGGGCTTTGGCGGCGGTATATGGTGCCGCGTAACCAGAACTCAAACCAGACTTTTTGGCATATTTAGTCTGTATTTGTTGTAACGAGCAGCTCCCAATCCTAATTGGGGAGGGGGGATTTTAACATTATCCGTAGACGGGACAAAAAACAATGATAACTTAGACGGCAGATGGTCGTTTATGTTTAATAAAATTATTGATAGCTTAGACCTTCGAGAGATTCAGCTTTCTGGTAAAAATTTCACTTGGGCAAACACATTACCAGCCCCGACCTTTGAGAAGCTGGACCGGTTCCTAGCGAGCGTCGAGTGGGAACAGAAGTTTCCCCTTGTGATGGTCCAAGCGCTCTCTCATGAAATCTCCGATCATACCCCATTGTTGGTTGACTCGGGAGAGGCAACACATGTGGGGAACAAGAGTACGTTTTCGTTCGAATCAGCGTGGTTTCAAAGAGAAGGGTTTCTTGATCTAATAGCAAGAGAATGGGCTAAAGATTCAGGAGGGAGAACGAATATTGAGCGTTGGCAAAATAAGATCAGACATTTACGACAATTCTTGCGTGGTTGGGCTAAGCATCTCGTTGGGATTTATAAGGCCGAGAAGGAAAGATTCCTTTTTCTTATTCAATCCCTAGATTTAAAAGTTGAGTGTTCCATATTAGATACTAGAGAACTAGAAACTAAAGTGGAGGCAGAGTTAAGATTGAAAGGGCTCCTCCATGAGGAGGAATTGAAGTGGGCACTGTGAGCTAAAGTTCGCAAAATCGTTCAAGGGGATGATAACACACAATTCTTCCACATGATTGCGAATGGCAAGCACCGAACGAAGAGAATCTTTCAGCTTAAGCAAGATGAGGGAACTATTTTAGGGCAGGAGAACCTAAAGGCATATATCACCAACTACTAGAAACAACTGTCTGGGCCTCCTAAGGATAATTTTGTTTCTTTCGATGAGTCGAGGATTGAGGATGTTCCTCAGCTCGCAGTTGATGAGAACGATATTTTGACAGCCCCATTTTCGGAGAAAGAGGTGTTTGAAGCAATTTCACAAATGGAAAATAATAAAGCTCCATGACCGGATGGTTTTCCTGCGGAGTTTTATAAGAAGAATTGGCACATTATTAAGGGGGACTTGCTACCAATGTTCCAGGATCTTTTCTTGGGACAGTTGCAGTTGTTTCACTTGAACTTCGGTACTATCACGCTTCTTTCTAAGAAAACATAGGTTGTGAAGATTGAGCAATTTAGGCCGATCTGTCTTCTTTACCAAAGTTGGGACTAATAGGCTTACACAGATTGCATATTCTGTGGTGCATCCCTCCCAAACTGCTTTCATGCCGGGCAGAAATATCCTAGAATGGTTGTGGTTCTGCATTAAACGCTCCAAGAAATCCACACGAAAAAACTAGATGGGGTGGTTTTCAAAGTGGATTTTGAGAAAGCGTGCGACAAGGTAAAATGGCCATTTCTTCAGCAGGCTTTGCGTATGAAAGGATTCGATCAGGCCTGGACAGACCATTCACGCAAAAAGGGAGTGTTGGAATCAGGGTTAATGATGACATAGGTCATTATTTCCAGACACACAAGGGCCTGCGACAAGGAGATCCGATGTCACCGATTCTATTTAACATTGTCGTTGACATGTTGACAATCTTAATAGGAAGGCCCAAGGATGATGGTCAGGTAGGTGGCCTCGTCCCACATTTAGTTGACGGGGGAGTGTCTATCCTACAGTACGCTGTTGATACTATCATCTTTATGGAGCATGATTTTGCTAAACCTAGAAATATGAAGCTTGTTTTATGCTTGTTCAAACAATTATCGGGGTTGAAGATTAACTTCCACAAAAGTGAATTGTTCTTTTTTGGAAGAGCTAAAGATGAACAACAAACTTACAAAGAATTGTTCGGGTGTGAATTGGGATCTTTACCCTTCACATATTTGGGTATACCAATTCACCATTGCAAGCTCTCTAACAAAGAGTGGAAGAGAACTGAAGATCAATTTGAGAAAAAGCTGAGCTGCTGGAAGGGCAAGCTTATGCCATACGGAGGACGAGTGATTTTGATTAATTCGGTTCTCACTAGTATGCCTATGTTTTTATTGTCTCTTTTCGAAGTACCAGTTGAATCGGAAAAGGCTAGACTTCTATCGATTGTGCTTCTTCTGGCTAGCGATGAATTAAAAAGAAAATACAGACTCGCTAAGTGGGATATCATTTGTAGGCCGAAAGACCAGGGAGGTCTAGGGATTGAAAATTTGGAGATAAAGAACATATTTCTTCTCAGCAAATGGTTGTATAAGTTATCTGTAGAGACTGATGCCACTTGGGCACAGATTCTTCGTACTAAGTACCTCCAGTCCAAAATTTGTCCCAGGTGACGGTAAGACCGACTGATTCGCCTTTTTGTAAGGGACTCATGTGAGTGAAATTAGTCTTCTTCAATAGGAAAAAATTTGTAGTTGGAAATGGTACTTCCTCAAGATTCTGGGCGGATACATAGCTAGGGGAGGTACCCCTTGCGATCCAATATCCTTCTCTCTATAATATTGTTCAGCGAAGAGACGCTTACGTTGCAACAGTACTACAGTCAAATCCTCTTAATATTCAATTCAGGAGGACGCTAGTAGGAAATCGTTGGAAAGCTTGGCTACATCTCATGAGACGATTGATGGATGTCCACCTCTCTTAACAGCCAGATCAGCTTCGCTGGAAGCTAGCTAAGAATGGGGAGTTTTCAATTAAATCCATGTATTTGGATATTATCAACACTATCGTTATTCCTAGTTCGAAACATGTTTGAAAAGTCAAAATGCCTTTAAAAATCAAAGTGTTTGTGTGGTTTGTCCACAAACAGGTCATCTTAACTAAAGACAATTTGGCAAAGCGCAACCGGACGGGTTCGTTTTTGTGATAGTGATGAATCAATCAGACACCACTTTCTTGATTGCCCTTTGGCAAAGATTTTGTGGAGGTCCATCCACATAGTTTTTAATATAACTCCTCCGAATTTCATCAACATGTTATTTGGTACGTGGCTAGATGGGATTGACGTAGTAACAGGGAGACATATCCGCGTAGGAGTGTGTGGTTTACTATGGGCAATCTGGAACTTCGGAAACGATTTGGTTTTTAACAGAACAATAAATATTCATTTCTTGCAGGTTATCTTCGGGGCCACTACACTCATCGTATGTGGTCGCTACTCACTCCAACGGAGGCCAGGGAGCATATGGTTACTGGATCTATCCGATGGGAGACGGTAGCTCGAGCTATCTTCAACCGCTTTGGATGGCGGTCATGTAATAGGATAGGTGTTTAGTTTCCTATCTGTTTTTTGCCTGCCGGTTGTGGCTATCCCTTTTAATGTTTCGTGCTCTCTGTTGAGCACCTGTTCTTTTGTTGGAGACTACGAGACTTCTGTCGAACCTATTGCTTATTAATAATATGGTCGTATGCATCTTTCTGATGCAGAGATCGGGGCAAACCCTTTTTCGGAAAAAATGTATACATAAACATACAGTACCACTGCCACGGAAATACCATGGTGCACCCGGATGCCAATGCACCCCATGTAACCTACCAAGAGCATCTAAAGCCACGCACTACAACCCGGGCCCAAACATACTGTGTACGGCCCGGTCACTGACCAGTAAAAAAACACGACCTAAACGGACGCCTCATATCGGCCCTATACATCAGGGCTGGCCGGCACCTTTCGTATCCAGCCTAAATCTAGGGCCGGTATGGGGAGGCCTAGGCACGTCTGACGCGTCGGACCAGACTAGCCGGACCGACCATTAAATTGCACCAAATCCCCCTCTGACATTGTCGATTTGTCCTTGTTCCTCTCCTCTCTGCTTCCTGGTCTGCGTCGGCCTATCTCTAGCTCCTGGGCGAGTGGCTTTGCCTCGGTAGCGGTGGTGTCCTTGTCGGCCTACAATAAATCACGCTCTTTAACAGAATTCACGAGGTCCTCCACAACCTTGCCCACCCTTGATTTGGCGGCCTTGCGCGTTTCCTGCTCCATCGGCATTCTTCTCTGCCTTCTCCTTCAGGCATGCACCTCGGCATGAGCCTATCCGAGCTCGGCCTTCATGGCCTCCATGTACTGCTCCAGGTCTGTATGGTTTGGACATAAGCTCGAGGTCTGCATGGCGGCCATGCGCCGCTCTAGGTCTGCTTGATCTGGACATAAGCTCGGCCTTCATGTTGGCCATGCACTATTCCAGGTCTGCACGGTCTGCGCATAAGCTCAGCCTTCATGGCGGCCAAGCGCTGGTCTGCACGGTCTGGACATAAGCTCGGCCTTCATGGTTGCTATGCACTGCTCCATGGTGGTTGTTGGCGCGAAGGTCATGGACTAGCTGTGCGCTGCGATCCACTCGGCCAGGGGTTATCGTGGCGGGAGAAAGGGAGGCCCCGGCAGCAATGGCCAAAGCACGAGCATGGGTGAGCGCTGTTGCAGACTTGGCTTCGACGCGGGGGTTGAGGCAACGAGACTAAGGTTTTGGGTACCGCCCGAGAAAAACGGATACCGGGCGGTAACCGCATTTCTTTCTCGCCGCCCCACGAGAAATACCTATCCCGAGCAAAAAAAAAATCTGATTTTAAACGCTCAAGGTATACTAAATTAGATTTCTTTCTCATATAAGCGAACACCATTACTGTGGCGTAGCGGTAACTATCTATTATCAACCTGTGGAGGTTGCTCGGTCCAGTCCTCCATCTCGCATTTCTTTTTGTTCTTTTTGTTTATTCTTAAGAAAGGTAAGTAAAAACATGAAAGAAATGAGGACCCAACGAATCAAACTCCCGACCTAAACACATCTAAGCGCACACGTGGTTGACTACTCCTGAATAATATTAATTCAAGATGTTTTTATATCTAATTTAAAAGAATTTGAATTCAAAATTCAAATGTAAATTTCGTCCGAATTTTTTTGGTATTTCTCGGTAACCTAGCTATTGGGAATATCGCCCGCGCACGAGAAAATTTGCCCATTTGGGATCCAAAACCTTGAACGAGACTACACACCAGGTGCTTGATAGAATGCCAAGGAGAGAAAGTGGGAGGAGAAAAAAGACGATCAGGCTAACATGTCTATGTGGCATTTTTTTCCCAACTCAGCCCAACGGGCAATAAGAGTTAGTGATGTCACCAAAGCAATTAGCATTTAGGGTACATCTGAAGTTTACAGTGGTATGTTTTTTGTAATATATGACTTCTGTTATGTTGGATTGTTGGTAAATTGATGACCTAGGGGACCACCATAGGAATCTCCGGAGCCTGCACCCACAAAGCTCATATCAGCCAGCCATCATGTCCTCTCTGCAATTCAAGGATTCTTGTCAGTGAATTTTATTAGTTCCTACTAGCACATATACCTATGCGTTGCAACGAAAGAAAACATTTTTTGTGAGAAGCAACGAGAGAGATAATTGATGTGTCCATCAAAAACGGTCTCCACATCGAGGATGTGCAGTCTTCTCCCGTATCATGTTTATACTCTAAGATCTAGATAATGGCGAGGATTGGTCGGCTTGGTGGCCACCACCCAACTCGTGCCATTTTTTCCTTCTGGTCCACCTCCATCTCGGGGTTGTGCGGCCTCCTCATTTGGTTGTTACCCGGCGACCTTCGGGACACAGTTGGTTTGACCACTCTCTCAATGGCGTAACCAGATGGATTACTAACTACAATGCATAAATCATGCTTCATTAGCATAATCATCTTACAACCAGGCATGAATGTCCCTTCTTTATCAGGGTTAATCTCGACCAGCCCACTGGCAGGCACCACTAACTATGGAGCACAAATCTCATTTCATTAGCATAATCAGCATATAACCAAGCATGGATGTCCCTACTTTATCAAAGTTTATCTCGGCCAGCCCACTAGCAGACACTGGAACGACACGAGTAAAAATTCAAAAAAAGGCGCATAGAAGAATGAAACTGACGACCTCAAAGACCCAACTACATGTTGCTAGCCATGTCAACAAACGCATCCTGCTATCCCATGGCCAGCACGAATATTGGAGTGTAAGAATCGAAATATTTATTCATTCTTTCTAAACTTTTCAAAATAATAATAATAACTATGAATTGCCGAATAATTTTTGGAAACATGAACAATTTTGCGAACAATTTTTTTAAAATTTCGTACATTTTTGGGGAAACACAAATAAAATTCTAAAAGTGTAAATTTTTTGAAGCTAATAATTTTTAAAATAACATGAAAGTTTTATAAAAAAACATTATATTTGTAAATTTATGAACTATTATTAAAACTGGAATATGTTTTGAATATTCAGAAAAAATTTAGATTTTTTTAGTTATGACCATTATTTCTAATTATTTATATATATATATCAATAAAATAACGTTTTTTTTTCAAATTTCAAAAAGATAAATGCATTTGCAAAATTCTCAACTTTATTGGAAAATACAAATATTGTTAGAAGAATAGTAACTTTTTTGAACTTTGACAAAAATCCCGAACAAGGCAAAAATCTAAATTGCCGAATATTTTTCAAAAGTTGGAACAAAATTTTGGAATTATGAATATTTGTCAAAAACATGTTTTTTTATTCTGAATTCTTTTTTGAAATATTGAATTCCCAAAAATAGGAAAAATAAAGAAAAAATGAAAACGGGCTGGCCCAACCTTCAGAGCCCGTGCGAAGCTTCATCGATTTGCCGCATTGTCAGGCAAATAGGGTAATTCCAGCTACGTGGACAGGAAATTAAGTGGGTTATAAAAAATGATTCGGCAGCTCCGAGGAACTAAAGACAGCAGATGATTCATTGAGAAACATTGGGCGCTAGTACATGGGTTGTCGAATAAAAATCCATATAAAATTACATTCATAAGCAAAACAGTAAAAAATTCACCCTCCCTTTTATGTGTAACTACACGACACATGGTAGGTCAATGGAACCTATTTAGAATTTGCCGTTGTCCTCTCCATTACCTCTGCCGGTTTCACGCGGTTACACCCCCTCCCACGGTATATGAAATTGACCCTATGTCCATACTCTTGAATATCTTGGCCCTTCTTGCCAGTGCACATGTAGGATCTTTGTTTCACTCCAACTTCCCATACTTGACTAAGAATAAAGGAAATAGTTTGATGGGATGGTACAGAGCTATCGATCTTTAGCTAGCTAGTTGCGCCATTTATACTGGGATTTTGCAGCTAGGTCATACCATTTTGGTCACCTGGTCATGCACATATCGTTTGGACATCTACGTCCCATTTTGTGCTATTTTTTCTTTTCTTTTCACCTAACAGGCACCAAGGACCATCGCTCTTACGTGAAGTCAACATGTAAAAGAGGTGTGAGCGGCGCTTTCTAGGATAAGGCTCTACACGATATACTATATGTTGAAACAGGTCCCTGCTTGTGCCTGTTGCAGTTGCCTTGGCTGGTTGTCCCTGGTGGCACGTACTCCAGGTTCGGAGTACGTGCTCGGAGCAGAGTAAAATAGAAGGTCACACTATCATCCAGCAACAAAAAACATGTCGACTTCAGCTTTAGCCTACTATATATCCCTGCCCATCGATGTCGTGGTGAAGCTCATTTGGGCTGGCATGGTACAGGCCGGGGAGCATTGGTCGCCTATGACAGAGCATGGACAGCATAGACTCCTCCTACCTGCAGCCTAACAAGCTGTAGTCCGAGCTGCTCCATCCAAAGGTGTTGTACCCGGACGCCTCGGATTTGCTGCTGCTGCAAGGTTGCAGCCAGGCCAAGGTGATATGCCCACAATGCAAGCAGGCGATAGCGATCGAGGTGATGTTCGTGCTTCCGTCCACCACGCACAGGGCCTCCTCCACGGCGGCAGTGGGAGGTGGTGCGGGTGACGACAATGGTGGGTACATGAAGGGTCTTGTCACCTACTCCCTCCGTTTCAAAATAGATAACACAATTTTATACTAACTTTAGTACAAAGTTGAGTCATCTATTTTGGAACGGAGGGAGTACATGGCGACACACAGGCTTCAGGTGGCCCATGTCGGCCAACTCCAGCATCACCCTCATCAACAAGTTTAGCATCGACTATGATAAACATGCATGCCAGGTCATGTAATGTGTGTAATTTTTGGGCGTCAAATGCCGTGTGACGTTTCAATAGAAAATATCCAACATTTTACAAAGAAAAGTAAAGCAGCAGAGCCACAAAACGAATTTTGTTAGAATCCGTGAACCAGCCACGAACATGTATTCTATCCTATATGGACTACGTAATCTGGTCTTGTAAGTGTATCCCCAAAAGGCACCACGTCACATCTCTTATTCCTCCGTCTCCGTCGCTGGCTACTTCTTCAGTTTGTATTGATGAATTCTGCTAGACCTGCTGATGTGTTGTTATGGCATGAAAAACCACATTTTGTAGTATCTTTTAATAATTCTAGAACTGTGTACCAGTAAGTTACCAGGGGTGTAGTATAATATGGAGTCCAGCCAGGGAATTGTATTATCTTGCACAAGTTGTAACTTGTAACATCCAGTCTAGCGCCTACTCAGCTAGCCAGCTAGCTTTTTTTTCGATAAAGGGCGATTTTATTATTTCAAAATGTAGCATCAAGTGGATACAAAGCATTATCAGTAACACCCGGACTCTGCATAATTAGGATGCACACAGCCAAATTCAAAAGTCTGACAAAAAAAAAACATCAAATAAAAACCGACAAACCTGCAACAGTACAGTCCTATAGACCGACACTATGCCTATGTCGAAGGAGGTGGTGGGTCGATCCGAAGGTTATGCTGCCACCCGTGTCGGGAAAAAACCTCCATAGCCACCTGCTCCAATCGCGTACACACCGCCTTGAACAGCAGTTGGTACTCCGGTCGTTGTAGATAGACCACGTACGTAGCGAGTGCGTACACCGGAAAATAACCTGCAAAGAAGAAGCATTTTTTCATTGAAAATCAAATCATTTCTGCATAGCCAAAGCGACCAAATTAAGGCATACGCTCCCACCCTTATTAGCGTTTTGAAACTATTTGGAATACCGTCCAACCAATGAACAAGAATATTGGCAACACTTGAGGGTGGATGCTAATTTCATGCTGTTTGGATGACTGATCACGTAGAACGTGCAAACTTGCATTGAAAAAAGAGGTGTTTGATTGTCTCGTCATGAGTACAAAAACAACACTTCTTGCTCCCTTGCCTGTTGCGTCGTGTGAGTTTGTCTTTAGTTAACACAACTCCCCTACGAAGATACCACATGAAAATTTTCACTTTTAGTGGAATCTTGGACTTCCAAATTTTCTTGTTATTACTGACAGGTACCTCATAATGTGTGAGCGCACGGTACATAGAGTCTACAGTGAAAGACCTAGATGTAGTAAGGTTCCAGCGAAACACATCACGGCCTTGTGTCAGGTTAATCGAATCCAACCTAGATAAAAGATTATGCCATGACACAAGTCGGGGGCCAATCAAATCCTGTCTGAACAAAATATTCGGTGGGGATGAATTGAGCACCTGCATAATAGTATTATTCTTATCGCGAGCAATGTTGTATAAGGCTGGATATTGTTCTCGCAGACTGGCATTGCTCGCCATATGTGTTCCCAAAAACGAATCTCCGATCCGTCCTTTATCGCGAAAGACCCAAAGTTAAAGAGATGTTTCTTTGTCGCCATTAGGCCAGCCCAAAAGTGCGAGTCGCCGGGTTTCCAAAATGCCTTGGACACCGCCTTTTGGTCGAGATACTTGTTGCGTAGCATGGTTTGCCAAACACCATCCTCGGTAAGAAGTTTGAATAACCATTTACTTAGTAGAGCCTCATTCTTGACCTACAAGTCATGAATTCCAAGGCCACCTTGGTCTTTCGGCCTACAAACCACGCTCCATTTTGGACAGCCTGTATTTTTTCTTTTCACCATCTCCTTACCAAAAGAATCTAGATCTAAAATAGTCCAGTCTTTGTAGGACCCCTTTTGGGAGTTGAAAGAAAGAAAGCATATAGAGAACCATATTTGTGAGGACAGAGTTAATCAAAACCAACCGTCCCCCAACCGAGAGCATCTTGCCTTTCCAACTGCTCAACCGTTTCTCTAGACGCTCCTCTACATGCTTCCACTCCGCAATGGTGAGGGGTATTGTCCATGAATCGGTATTCCCAGATATTTAAACGGGAATTGTCCATGTGCGCAACCAAAAAGGTCAGCATAATCGGTCGCCGCCTCAAAGGCTTCTCCAAAGCAGAACAATTCACTTTTATGGACGTTTATTTTGAGACCCGACATTTTCTCAAACATTGAAAGCAAGAGTTTCAGGTTTCGAGCCTTGTCCAGATCATGTTCCATAAAAATAATTGTGTCATCGGCGTATTGCAAAATAGAGAGGCCACCATCCACAAGATGTGGCACTACTCCTGCAATCTGGCCGTCCTGCTTTGCGCTTTCAATCAGAATAGCCAACATGTCAGCAACAATGTTAAATAACATTGGGGACATGGAGTCACCCTGCGGTAGGCCTTTTTTTGTCTGGAAGTAATGGCCTACCTCATCATTGACTTTGATGGCAACACTACCTCCAGTTACAAAATTTTGGATCCACTGGCAGAGAAACCTTTCATTCTTAGGGCCTATTGGAGGAAAGACCATTTAACCTTGTCATAGGCTTTTTCAAAGTCAATTTTGAATATCACTCCACTCATGTTTTTCCGGTGCATCTCATGGACGGTCTCATGCAGGACTACTACACCATTGAGTATATTCCTTCCTTGCATGAACGCCGTTTGAGATGGCCGGACAACATGGTCAGCTACTGCGTTTAACCTATTCGTAGCCACTTTGGTGAAAATCTTGAAGCTGACATTAAGGAGGCATATGGGTATGAACTGTTGGATCCGTTCGGCCTCCTTAATCTTCGGCAACAAGACAATCTCGCCAAAATTCAGCCTGAATAGGTCAAGCTGATCAGCATGAAGACAATTGAACAACTCCAAAAGGTCAGTCTTGATGATATCCTAGAAATTCTGATAGAATTCTGCGGGGACACCATCAGGGCCTGGAGCTTTATTGTGTTCCATTTGGAACACAGCCGCTCTCACCTCCTCTTCTGACAAAGGTGCCGTGAGGATATCGTTCTCTTCTGCCGTGACTTGTGTAATATCATCTGTTCGGGCCTCGTCAAGGGTGACATTCCCTTCATCGGGCGCTCCGAATAGAGATTTATAGTACTTGGTGATATACCTTTTGAGCTCCTCTTGACCTTCAATCCGCCCCTCATCCTGTTGAAGACTATGAATACATTTATTCCTATGGCGACCATTGGCGACCAATTGAAAGTATCTTGTATTGCTATCTCCCCTGAGGATGAAGTCAGCTTTGGACGTAGTATTTGATTTCCTCTTCTCATAGAAGACGGGCAACCTTCTCATTAGATTTATTTTTCAATTCAATCTCTTGTCCAGATAAGGAGCGGGTCTCTACAGTTTTGTCGAGGTCATCAATGATGGTACAGAGGCGCTGCTTTTCCTTTTTGTATAACCCGTTGGTGTGTTTTGCCCATCCAGAGAGATGTTGCCTCATGGCCCTTATTTTCAAATTCCATCTCTAAATTGGTGTATGACCAACGGAGGGTGTCGGTGTCAAAACCGGCGGATCTCGGGTAGGGGGTCCCGAACTGTGCGTCTAGGCGGATGGTAACAGGAGACGAGGGACACGATGTTTTTACCCAGGTTCGGGCCCTCTCGATGGAGGTAAAACCCTACGTCCTGCTTGATTAATATTGATGATATGGGTAGTACAAGAGTGGATCTACCACGAGATCAAGGAGGCTAAACCCTAGAAGCTAGCCTATGGTATGATTGTTGTAATGTATGTTGTCCTACGGACTAAAGCCCTCCGGTTTATATAGACATCGGAGGAGGCTAGGGTTACACAGAGTCGGTTATAATGGTAGGAGATCTACATATCCGTATCGCCAAGCTTGCCTTCCACGCCAAGGAAAGTCCCATCTGGACACGGGACGAAGTCTTCAATCTTGTATCTTCGTAGTCTTGGAGTCCGGCGGATAGTGATAGTCTGGCTGTCCGGACACCCCCTAGTCCAGGACTCCCTCAGTAGCCCCTGAACCAAGCTTCAATGACGATAAGTCCGGCGCGCATAATGTTCGGCATTGCAAGGCGGGTTCCTCCCTTGAATAATCCAGAGAAGATCATGAACACCAGGATAGTGTCCGGCTCTGCAAAATAAATTCCACATTCCACCGTAGAGAGAATAAAATGTACACTTAGTTCAATCTGCTGACGTATTATGCGGCGTGACATCACATCGCTACCAAGCCTCTGTTTGAATCGTTTTTTACTATACCACCTCAACACGTTTAGCGAAGCGGTTTCCTTGGCACGTCTTGTCGAAGCAGAGATCGTGTTCCCCTTATTCCGGGATTCTCATCAATACGGACGTGGGTAACCCAACCACGCCATTGATGGTGGCGCTTGGGAGATAAGCGAGTTTTACCAGGCCGGTGGGGGACGCATAGTTTTCGTCCGCCTATATATAAGGGATAAGGATTCACCTTCTCACCTACGCCTTCTTCCTCCTTTGCTTATCCATCTCCGCGCACTCAAGCTCCAATGCCCAAGCTCGCGCATCTCGCCTCGACCTTCTCCGAATATGTCCGGAGCGGGAGGCAAATGGTTGGCCTCCACCGCTAAGGAGGAGGACATCACCAAGCTGCGCAGCGCCGGATACCTTTCCAGCGATATCGCGCATCGGCTTCCGACGAGGGGCAGCTCATCCCTACCCCTGAGCCTCATGAGAGGGTCGTCTTCCTCCCCCACTTCCTCCGCGGACTGGGCTTTCCGCTCCATCCTTTTGTCCGGGGGCTCATGTTTTACTACGGCCTGGATTTCCACGATCTGGCGCCGAACTTCATCCTCAACATCTCGGCGTTTATCGTCGTGTGCGAGGCCTTCCTCTGCATCCGACCCCACTTCGGCCTGTGGCTCAAGACCTTCAACGTCAAGCCGAAGGTTGTGAAGGGCACGCAAGCGGAATGCGGAGGCGCCATGTTGGGCAAATTGCCCAACGTCCTTTGGCTCGAAGGGACCTTTGTGGACTCCGTCAAGGGGTGGCAATCGGGGTGGTTCTACATCACCGAGCCGCGCAAACCCACATGGGCGGCGGCCCCCGAGTTTAGATCTGGCATCCCCACGCAGCTCACCTCCTAGAAAGAGAAGGGCTTGCAGTGGGGCAATCCGGTGGAGGTGACGGGACTCCGAGCCTGCATCCAGAAGATGGTGAGCAATAGGCTCAGGCTCGTCGACGTGGTCCAAGTCATGCTCATCCGGCGGATCCTCCCATGCCAAGAACGGGCATTCAATTTGCGGGAGTTCAATCCGGAACAGCACCAGGTGCTAAGCGGGCTCTTCGATACAAACGAAGGCGCCTGGAGGGTGCTGTTCAAGGGCGCCGAAGCCCCCGCATCCGCGACGGAAGACCGCGGATTCAGCTCGCAGTATCCAACTGACGAGGTAAGTGATTCAACCCCATTACGGGACACTTGTGATAATTAAATTGACTCCAGCGAGGTTTCATTCTGCCTCTTCCTTTGACAGGAATGGATGGAGAAGGCCAAGCTGCTTATCAGCCCGGCTCCCATGCCAGAAGATCCAGTGGATGCCCGCTTAGTAGGGCTGCTGGTTCCGGCACCGCACGTGGTGCCGGAGAAGAAGGCCAAGAAGGTGGCCGCGGGGACTCGAAAGAGTTCCCGCAATCATGCGTCTGACGACGACGAGGACTCCTCCCCTGAAGCGAGAAGGAGGAGTATTCTCTCCCGGAGGAGGGAGAGAATAAGAGGAAGGCTTCCCCAATCGGGGAGGCCGAGGGGTCCAAGAGGGGGAGAACTATCCCCTCAGACAGTTTCGCCAACACCAGCGTTGGCGAGGATGAGTGGCCTCCAAGGGCCAGGCGTCCGGCGAGATCGTAAGTATCCGGATCCTTGATATGCAATATCTTTTATGTCACGTAGTGTCCTTCTAACGCCGTATTCTGTCTGTAGTCCGGCCGATGACGATCTCCCCGACTCATCGAGCGGGTCGTTGGCCTCTTCGGATGTGAATTCACTTCCGCCTGCCTCTACCCCACGCGCCGACGAGGACGCCGAGGTGGGATCCCAGAGAGGGACCCATCAGGAGGAGGCTCCGGAGGCGCCGTCAGGCAATCTCCCGGACTTTGCGCCGGACTCTACATCGGAACCCGCAATGGTTCCAAAGTCCGGCAAGCGGCCCCTTCGAAAGAAGGGCAAGACCGTGACACCGGCGGCCTCCGTCCAACCGGAGGCGCCGGATAACTTGTTGGAGGCGCTTAAAGGCGCTTCCATCGAGGAAGAACACCGCACTATTATGAGTGCGGTGATTCAAAAGGTTCAGCTCGCCAAAAGCGGGCTGACCGAAGCCTGCAGCAGCCTTTTAACAGGCTTTGAGGTAAGAAGTTAAAATTATGTAATGTAATACCACATAGATAGTAGCCCCTGATGCTCAGTTCGGTGTTCGGAAAGAAAAGCCGGACTGAGGATCTAACAAGATATGCGCAGGGTTGCTAAAAATATGTCAATATGGGTTTGCAGGCTGTGCTGCTGGCCTCTGCCGCATTAATGGCGGAGGTCGATGTGCTGAAGCAGGATCTCGAGCGGTCCGAGCGAGAGCTTGGCCATGCGAAGAAGCAGCTCGAGGACAAAGAAGGTGAGTAACACCACTTTGAATAGGTAACTTACAGAAAAGGATTTTGGTTGCAATAAAATGAACAGGGATAATATGTGTATTGCAGGGGACACTAACGAGGTGGCAGCCCTGAAGGATGCTGTGTCCGCGGCCGAACACAGTGCGGCCGCGGAACGGGCAGAGCGGGAAAAGTAGGAGGCACGGGTGGCGGAAGTTCGGCAAGAGCTCCAGGCTCTCATGTAAAAGCATGAGAGTTTGGAGCGTGACTCCAAGACTCGAGAGTCCGAGCTTGCCTCGGCTCTCGAAAGTGCCAAGTCCTCCAAGGCCGAGGCCCATAAGGCCCTTCAGGAGGTTGAAGATATAAGGAAAATAGCGGCGGGTAAGGCATTTTTCATGCAGAGCAAGCATGTTAATGTAAAATTCCTGATACTTACCCGCATTCGGAGCTCTCCAGGGGCGTTTGCAGATCTGCCGCGTAGTGCGTCCGATGCCGCCGCATTCTATCGTGGCGAGGAGGGGAGCTCGGCGGAAAAAGTCTTCTGGTCTCAGTATGCTGAGGCCGGACACCCGGTGCCCCCAAGCGACCAGCTGAAGCAGCTGGTCGAACTCCACAAGGTAGCTGAAGAGGCCATGAAGGGCCTTATAGTCTGGCTGTGGCCTGGACAGGCCATGCCTGGGAGCTACTTTGGCCTCGTGCGGCGGCTGGTGGATGCATGCCCCTGGGTGGATGTCATCAAGCGCTCCGCCTGTATTGAAGGCGCTCGCCGGGCTCTTGCCCGCACAAAGGTGCAATGGGGCAGGTTAGATGCGGAGAAGCTTCTCACGGACCCACCACCGCCGGGCAAGGAGTATCGCACGCCCGAGATGTATTATAAAACTGTCCTGAAGGGAGCCCGCAATATTGCGGATAAGTGCCCCCGAAATGTAATCTTTGAATGAATTTGCTGTGTATTATCCTGCGCACTGAAACTTTGTTCATGTGCGCGTTAAGCAACGCTTGTTTAATTTAAAATATTACCTTCTGTGCGGCCGTTTATAAAATCTGAGAGATGGCAAGTCGTTAGCTTCAGCCCCCAAGCCACGAGTGCTGGGGTGTTCGGGATAAACTTGAGCACTCTTGTTCCCATTGTTGGGTCCATCGAGGGAGGCACTCAACACAACGAACAAGGCAACCGGACTTATAATGCTTGAACACTCTCACTTAGCCAGAGAATTCTATAATTTTAAATTTCGGCGAAGCCCCTGGTATTCGGAAGGCCGAATCCGGGGCGCTATCCACGCCTTCATCGGACATTATCCGAAACTTCGCTCGAAGCGGCGTGAGTCTTTAAGGACCCGAAAAAACCTCTCGAACAGCGATCAGTCTCTCGCCTTATCATGCCAGTCAGTTTTAGCTTTCTCCACTGAGGCGCTCGCCCAGCTCAACCGGGGCGCAATCGCAGTGGTTCTCCCAGTGCCACCTTAGCCGACGGAACGGAACGTAAGGCACCAAAACGTGGGAGCCGGGCAAACCCAACTATTGACCCAATACATGATTCGGAGCCAATTCATATAATGCTATAAGTTCGGGGTGCCGCACTTGTGAAAGTGTTCGAACTTATCACACCATAGAGTGGGGAACATAAGCCCCCGGTGTATGAGGCCGTACCAAAATATACGGGTGCAAGATGTCACATAATGAG
>NC_041391.1:85908498-85921762 GCF_002162155.2 Triticum dicoccoides
TATATATAAGGTACTGTGATTGCGATCGAAAAGTTGCTGCATTATTTATGAAAGAAAGTCTGCTAGTAGAGCGGACTGATACAAATAGCGCGGTAAGCAAGGGATTTGGACTAAGTAAACATGTCCCCCTCCAGGGATGAGCTGCGAACTTGGTGTATATAATTGAATTTAATGCTCGTAATTGAGACCACCTGAGTGCTCGTCGCGGTCTTCTTTAGTCCCTGACTGTTGCATCGAGAGTTCGGCGGGTTCGCCGCCGGACAGGGCTTCTGGTTAACAGAGTCATGTGTACATAAAAAGAAGAAAAATGAAATAATAAAAAAAGGGGGGCACACTTGCGAGCCCCCGGTGTGGTTGAACCGCACTCTGGGTCTGTTGCGATCATGCCCCCTCCCCTGTGCCCATGGTATCTCCAAAGCGTAATGATGTACGCGGAGTGTTATTCTTGCGATCATGTGCGGGCGAGGGTTGGGGCCGCATTGCTACGCGTGCTCTGATCGCGCCAGGTGGTCTTGGTTGGCATTGCTCCGGGCGCGTTTTGCTGTATCCTGCCTTTTAACGGCCGGACTCGAGAATTTCCTTAGAAGGCTGCTCTGTACTTCTGCCGCGAGAGCCGCTGTATGTTCCTCCGTTCGGAGGGAGCGTTCCGTATTCCCATTGACCGTGATGACTCCACGAGGGCCTGGCATCTTGAGCTTTAGGTATGCATAGTGCGGCACCGCGTTGAATTTTGCAAACGTGGTTCGTCCGAGCAGAGCGTGATAGCCGCTGCGGAACGGGACTATGTCGAAGATTAACTCTTCGCTCCGGAAATTATTCGGGGATCCGAAGACCACTTCCAGTGTGACTGAGCTTATACAATTGGCTTCCACTCCTGGTATGACACCTTTAAAGGTTGTCTTTGTAGGTTTAATCCTTGATGGGTCTATGCCCATTTTGCGCACTGTATCCTGATAAAGCAGGTTCAGGCTGCTGCCGCCGTCCATCAGGACTCTCGTGAGGTGGAACCCATCGACGATTGGGTCTGAAACCAATGCGGCGAATCCGCCATGGTGTATGCTGGTCGGATGGTCTCTTCGATCGAAAGTGATCGGACAAGAGGACCATGGGTTGAACTTTGGGGCGACTGGCTCCATCACATAGACGTCCCTTAGTGCGCGTTTCCTCTCCCTCTTGGGTATGTGGGTCGCGTATATCATATTCACCGTTCGCACTTGTGGGGGAAAACCCTTCTGTCCTCTGTTGTTCGGCGGTCGGGTCTCTTCCTCGTCGTTGCTGTTTAGCCCCTTGTCATTGTTTTCGGCAATTAACTTGCCGGCCTGCTTGAACACACAGCAATCTCTATTAGTGTGGTTAGCTGGCTTTTCAGAGGTGCCATGTATCTGGCATAAGCGGTCGAGTATTCGGTCCAGATTGGACGGACCCGGAGTGGTTCTTTTGAATGGCTTCTTCTGCTGACCGGGTTTAGAGCCTCGGAATCCGGCGTTGACTGCCGTATCCTCCTTATCGTCGCCATTAATGTGGCGCTTGTTTTTGTTTCGACGTGACCTGCCGTTGTTGTCCTTAGTATCCGGACTGCCAGAATTTTTACGGAGATTGTTGCTGCGGGCTAGCCAGCTGTCCTCTCCCGCGCAAAAGCGGGTCATTAACGATGTGAGGGCTGCCATGGATTTCGGCTTTTCCTGCCCCAGGTGCCGGGCTAGCCATTGGTCCCGGATGTTATTTTGAAGGCTGCGAGGGCCTCTGCATCCGGACAATCGACGATTTGATTTTTCTTTGTCAAGAACCGTGTCTAGAATTGTCTGGCCGATTCGTCTGGCTGCTGTATGATGTGGCTGAGGTCATCGGCGTCTGGTGGTCGCACATATGTGCCTGGAAGTTATCAAGGAATGCGGCCTCCAGGTCTTCCCAACACCCAATTGACTCTGCGGGCAAGCTGTTAAGCCAATGCCGAGCTGGTCCTTTAAGCTTGAGTGGGAGGTACTTGATGGCGTGGAGATCGTCGCCGCGGGCCATATGGATGTGGATAAGATAGTCTTCGATCCAAACCGCGGGGTCTGTTGTGCCATCGTAAGATTCGATGTTTACGGGTTTAAACCCTTCGGGGATCTGATGATCCATTACTTCGTCAGTGAAGCATAGCGGGTGTGCGGCGCCTCTGTATTGAGCGATATCGCGACGCAGCTCGAGAGAGCGCTGTCTGCTGTGTTCGGCCCGGCCGGGGTTATTGTATCCGGCGCGATGGTATTCGTCGTGGGTCGTAGGGCGCCCACGTGATCCGTAGATGGATCTGGATTGCCTTGCCTTGTCCTCCAGTATGTCTCGCAAGTTCGACGCGTTCCCTCTTGGCTTCGTACTTTTGGAGCGATGCCGGGGTACGGTCTTGGCTGGGGGCCTAGATGCCTCTCTGTCACGACCACGGGGTGGTCGGTCAGCCATATCGTGCGCTGGTGATGGAGGTATGTATGCTTCCTCCTCTAATCGGGGAAGCTGCTTGCGTCTTGGGTAACTTTTGGAGGGACGTTCGAGTTTATACTCTTTGGCCGCGAGGACCTCGGTCCATCGATCGGCCAGCAGGTCCTGATCAGCTTGAAGCTGTTGCTGCTTTTTCTTTAGGCTGTTTGCTGTGGCGATAAGCCTGCGCTTGAAGCGCTCTTGTTCGACGGGATCCTCGGGTACGACAAACTCATCATCGTTGAGGCTTGCTTCGTCTTCGGAGGGAGGCATATAGTCATGATCCTCGACCTCTTCGTCTGCCGCCCTCTCGTGAGGGCTTGCTTCTGCGTCCTCCTGCGCTGAATCTTGCTGGAGGGGATTATCTTCGGCACTCTCTGGAGTATTATTATCTTCTGTGCCGGAATCTCCATTCTTGCTATGGCGGGATTTAGAGCGGCGCCGCTGACGCCAGCGTTTGGGCTGCTTCTTTAAAGAGTCTGCCTCCGCTGTTTCTTCGCCGTCCCCGTCTTTGGGGGTGTCCACCATGTATATGTCCTATGACGAGGTGGTCTTCCAGTGCCCTGTAGGCGCTGGTTCCTGTTCGTCTCCGGCATCGTCGTCCATAGCGTCGATGTCTTCGGAGTCGTAGTCTAGCATGTCGGTTAGATCGTCGACAGTGGCTACAAAGTGGGTGGTGGGTGGGCTCTGAATTTCTTCGTCGCCCGTACCCCAACCATCCTGGCCATAGTCCGACCAGGACTCTCCTGATAGCGAGAGATGCTTTAGTGAATTCAGGATATCGCCAAAAGGCGAGTATTGGAAGATGTCCGCGGCGGTGAATTCCATAACCGGCGCCCAATCCGGATCGATTGGTAGGGGCGCGGGAGGTTCGGAGTCCGGTGAGGAGTCCGGCGCCTCGGAATCACGAGTTTGGCAGGGGACAAGATTAGTGTTCGGCTTCATCGCCGTGGATGTTGAAGCCCCCAGGGCGGCGTCTATCCACCGGCCCTCGATCTGGGCGATCGGCTCCGGGTTAATGGCCAAAGCGGACCCGTGCGGCCACCAAGGTACTGTTCGGTGGCAGAGCTAGATCATGCCCGTCGTCACAGTGCGGCGCGCTTGGCTGTGGCTCGAGTCCGTCGAAGATCAAGTCTCCGCGGACATCGGCCGTGAAGTTTAAGCTTCCAAATCTGACCCGACGACCAGGGGCGTAGCTTTCGATCTGCTCCAGATGGCCAAGTGAATTGGCCCGCAGGGCGAAGCCGCCGAATACGAAGATCTGTCCGGGGAGAAAAGTCTCACCCTGGACAGCGTGGCTGGTTGAAGATGCCATCAAGCCTATCGGTGATGACACAGAGGAACTCTCAATGAAAGCACCAATGTCGGTGTCAAAACCGGCGGATCTCGGCTAGGGGGTCCCGAACTGTGCGTCTAGGCGGATGGTAACAGGAGACGAGGGACACGATGTTTTTACCCAGGTTCGGGCCCTCTCGATGGAGGTAAAACCCTACGTCCTGCTTGATTAATATTGATGATATGGGTAGTACAAGAGTGGATCTACCACGAGATCAAGGAGGCTAAACCCTAGAAGCTAGCCTATGGTATGATTGTTGTAATGTATGTTGTCCTACGGACTAAAGCCCTCCGGTTTATATAGACACCGGAGGAGGCTAGGGTTACACAGAGTCGGTTATAATGGTAGGAGATCTACATATCCGTATCGCCAAGCTTGCCTTCCATGCCAAGGAAAGTCCCATCTGGACACGGGACGGAGTCTTCAATCTTGTATCTTCGTAGTCTTGTTGTCCGGCGGATAGTGATAGTCCGGCTGTCCGGACACCCCCTAGTCCAGGACTCCCTCAGAGGGCCTCTCCCAAACATTCTTGATTATGTCTACAAAACCTTCCCGATGCAGCCATCCCAATTCAAATTTGAACGGGCGACGGGTAGGAAGGTTCGTAGAATTAGAGTCAAGAATGATTGGCACATGATCCGATAATGCCTCGATTCGCTCTAGGGATCGCACTGTTACCATAGGAAATTTTAGCTCCCATTCGGTATCCATGAGTACCCTATCAAGCTTCTCGTACGTCGGCATAGAACGGTTATTAGCCCAAGTGAACTGCCGCCCCGACATACAAGCCTCCCGAAGATCCAAACTGTCAATTACAGCATTGAATAGGAAAGGCCAATGAGTGTCGAAGCGGTCATTATTTTTCTCTTCCTGGTACCTAAGGATATTCAAATCCCCTCCAATAAGCATTGGGTACAGGTTATCCTTAGACGGGTTCACCAATTCATGGAGGAAAGCAGATTTATGCTCCTCTTGGGCAGCCCCATAGACTGCGACCAGGCTCCATGTAAAATTATTAGCCCTATTTCGTAGGTGGAATTTGATATGAAATTCACCGATCGAAAAAGCCAACAAGTCCATGGTCGTGGTCCTCTTGGCCAGCTAGCTATCCTTTTCCTAGTAAAACTGTTTGGCTACTCCTCAACTTGTTTATTTCCTTTTCCATGGTTCATAACTATGGGTTAAATGCATAAATGGGAAATGGCTTGGGTTGATCTGGGTGGAAAATGCATGTAGTTACCAGCACACAGAAGGAGAAAAAAAAACTTGAAGCAACAGCACATAGAAGTAAATTTCACCGAATTTGTATCTATATCTTAGAGAAGACAAAATTCCAGAAAAATTAGAGTGCATATTTAGTAGTGCAGTAGTACATGGTGCCTTGCTTAGTGCACAAATTTTTTTGGAGTTAAGGGGATCAGAGTTCGGAAATCTTCCAGCTAAATGTCTCATGCCCGAACAATATTATCTGTGTATCCATATGGACATGGTTATGAGTAGTTTCAAAGAAGAAATTCTAATCATATTATCAAGCTGAGCATAATAAAATAAGTGGCTTCAACATTATCGATAGAAGTAGCTTCTCCTGTAGGACAAAACATGACATCAGTAATTTCTATAATAACGAGTGCGCTGAAATATATCGATGGTTGGTCAGCAAACTTACTACCACACATCATTACTCCATAATTTATAGAGCTGGCAACCTAACATGCTACTGCCAACTGCGGCAATCAATGAAATTAGGAAAGCTCTGAAACTATAGATACTAACCAAAGAAGTTTGGGGCACATATTTCTCTTTGTTTTACAATCTGAAACCAGCAATTCAGGAGTGCGTATTGGTCACTCAAAATAAGGAATACACATACCTACACTGTGAAAGCAGCATTCCGGGACACGACAATTGTCCACGAACTTCCTGCTAGTCATGACTGTGACATGGAAGCCCTCCTTTCACTTTTTTGTTTATCCATTGGAAGTGAAATTAATCACTTACTGTGCAGGATTGTTGTGCATACGGTGTTCCTGGAGATGTACTTAAACTCAGTTCATATAGATAAGAGAGAATAATCCAAGATTCGAGTGTATCTACTACAACCAAAACATGTGAGGTAGGAAACCAAATTTACTATGTTGACTAAACAGAGAGAACAAAAACCATTAAAAAATACATTACAACTACAATTACTATTTTGAAGATGAAACATAAAAGGGCAAGCAAGCTATATTTAATTAGTTTTCAGAATCTCTCCCAAGTTATGATTTCGATTGGGAGCTCAGTAGCTAAATATTAGTAATAAATACAAATAACAAGTGCCAGCACCTCAATATACTCCGCCAAAAGATGAACTAAAACTGTACCAACTAATGTGGTCGAGAGATACCAGATGTTGATCAATGACATGGACCCACCTTTTTTTTCTAAGTATTCCACAACTAAATGCGATGTTAAATATCAATGGAGCAATACTTATTTGTATCTTCAAAACAGAATCACAATAAAAGTGAAAGATATCATATCAGTTTGCTACACAATTGTGCAAAAGAATAAGAAATGCAAACATATTTGTGATCAATATTTTTTTTACCTTATATAATGATGATTAGACCTAGTCCAGAGAAGAATAAAATGAATATATACTGATAAACGGGATTGCATCTACCCTGTATTGAGAAAAGAACAAGATTACCAACCATCCATGTGCACATGAACAAAAAGTCCAACCCCTAGTAGGATCTACACAAGGAATAAAAGGCACACACCTATGCTCCACTCAAAGACAAATAATGATGGAAAGGAGGCAGAAAAACCTAAACAGGGGATACACAGGCCACAAAAATCCAAGCAGGGGATGTTAAACAACCGATTGTGTACCAACATGTAGGCTATGTTAGGTAGTTAGTATCCTAATCTTCTTGCAGCGCAAGTTTGCCTCTGTGTTGACACCAGATTTTGGCACGGTCAATAACTTATTTAAGATGGCCTCAAATGGAGAAGTGATCTTCATGAAAGAGTTCCGTATTGTCGATATGAACATCTTTGAAGTTTGGGTCATCGCAGTCCGATTTAATCTCGAAGGCCGAAACTATGCTCAAAGTACTAAGATCTTATATTCAGAGTACAGTTTGGCTGATTAAGCCCCCAACACGACCTCAAATGGAAAAATTATCTACACGGGTTGTCTTCGTCTCGTCGCAACGATCGATTTTGATATAAAAATCATTCCAATCCGAGTTCGTATGCAAAAGTTTGGGCCATCGGAATACAGCCCTGTCAGGAGGCAAAAACTGGCGCGCCCCACCAGACACCCTGTCTGATGGGTAGCGCGAGGGATAGCCTATTTTGCGCGACCCATTTGACCCTCAAGATGACCTCTGATCAAAAAACGTTCACCATAAAAGTTGTTTGTCTCGTCGAAACGGTCAAGATTGCTTTTGGGCTCGTTTCCATCCGAGATCGTTTACCACCACAAAAAATACCCGCAAGGTGCAGTCAGTTTAAACCGAACAGTTTTGGAAAGTTCGGACAAAACCAATCCGAATTTGACTTGGGTTTTGGACGTGAATCCAAGTCTTTTTCTTGCACGAGAAGTCCAGCCGCCTCTTATATACCTAAGGGGTGACGGCCGATTGAACAACACACAATCGATCAATCAATCTACTACTTTTCCGTGTTCATCTACTTTTATCTCTCCCCTTGTATCTTTCTTCTTGTTCTTCGTCGTTCTTCAAGATTGGAGGCTGCGAATCCACGAGGCTCTAGGGGTGGTAAGACCGACCTCGAGCAGCCAATCGTCGCCGCGAGCCCAGACGGGGTCCCTCCCGGGCGAGCGGGGCGTCTGGTCCCAAAAGCGCCAGCTTGCTGTCTTGCGTATCGCGCTGGAAGTCGGCCTCCCGCGGTGTGAGTTGCGGAGCATCTCCCTCGGCACCGCGGGTACACATCGACGTGTTCGTGTGACGCGTTCCAGCGTCAATACACTTTTTGGCGACTCCGCTGGGGACGAAGCTTCGTACGGTCTCCGGCCCGTTCTTGCTACAAAGAGATCGTCATCTAGGGTTTGCAGTCTACAAAGGTAATATGAATACCCAATCCTTTTATGTAGATGCAAATAATTCATATGGTGTTACTAGATCGTTCAATGAGTATACTCTATCGGCCAACCCTAGTTTTTTCAATCATGCAACTAACTACGTGCAAGGGCCGATTCAAAGTAATTTATATACTTCAACTTCTTATGATATTAGTAACATGCACCATATGTATCCCAACTCACACGCATCGGCAACCCAGCAAATTCATATGCCGATGAGCAACATGATGAGTTCGATTAATCAATTTGAAACACCCCAAGTTAGAATTTCCAATGCTATACAAGAAAGTGTTTCACCCTTTTATTCATCGGCAGCTAATGTGCAATATAGTAATCCAACCATGCCGATGAATGAGAGAATTGGCCATGCTACTAGTGGCTATTCGGCCAGTTACTCTCAACCGTCATATGCTACACCTCATGTTACTAATTCTTCGGCACCATACACAACTGTAGATGCTCATAATTCGGCTTCACACCTTCCTGGTTATAGCCGAATGAATGTAAATTTTACAGGAACGGTTGTGCCCAACATTGTAGAAGATGAGGTAGTGGTGGCTGCATTGAAGAGTTTAGCCCAAAATAAGAGACTTAGTGCTCTTTGCCTTGAACCACATGAAAAGGGGCTATTTCGTGATTATGCCGCAATAAAAGATAGAGTTTTGCAAGAAGATGAATCTTTGCCAATTGACAAAATTGGCGAGCAAAAGGATGGTCTTACAACAATGCATATGCCTTCACCTAGTACTATATCATATTATACACCCCCTACACAATTGCAAAATTTCGGCAATACCCGTGTGTCATTGCTGAAAGAATCTAAAAGCATTGGGGGGCAATCATACACTACTAGGGAAAAGCCTATACACAGAATCTTATCAGCAGCGCGTCCCAAAATAACTCGCTGCTGCTAACTAGCAGTAGCGCGGGCCGCGGAAACTCGCTGCTGATACAAATATAGCAGTAGCGCGTCCACCGAAAGACGCGTTGCTGCTATAATTCCTACGAGGCCGCCGCGAGGCTAGTTGTAGCAGCAACACGTAAACACGACGTGCTACTACTACGTAGCGTAGTAGCAGCGCATTTCCCATACAAGCGCTACTGCTAAGTTTCCTACAAAAATTTAGTCCCACCTCGCTCCCTGAAGAGAGTTTATACCACCTTAAATATGTTACTTCTCACACTTTGACAAGCACTTGATCTTCATTGAACTCTATGTGTAGAATTTGTGGCTGCAATATGAGTCTTCACCTGTTCCTAAACCGGTGAGGACTCATATTGTCGAATCAGATTGTACACAAAAAGATCGTTGATGATCAATGTGTATTTTTGGATGCTGACATATAGCAGTAGCGCTTTATCGCGAAAAGCGCTGCTGCTAGATAGCTTAGCAGTAGCGTGTTTTGCTGAAGAGCGCTACTGCTAAGCCATCCATCTCCCTGATCGATCTCCTCCCTTCGGATCCACTCACACACACAGCCACAAATTCTGCGCCGCGCGCCCCCGTCGCCGCTCCTCCGTCTGCGCCGCGCGCCGTCACCTCCTCCTCCTTGCTGGACTCGGTACCGGTCTCCTCCCTCCGTCCTCCCTCTCCACTCGCCGCTGGCTGGCCCCTCCTCGCTCCGCCTTCCTCCTCCGTCCTCCCTCAACTGGCCGCGCCGGCCGGCCCCTCCGCGCTCCGCCTTCCTCCTCCATCCTACTCTCTTCTCCCTCCTCGAGTCGCCCTCCTTCTCCCTCCTGCTCATATACAACATTTTGATTTAGTTGATATAATTTAATTGACTTAGTAGGCTAGTTGATTTAGTTGACTTAGAACATTTTGATTTAGTTGATTTAGTAGGCTAGTTGATTTAGTTGCCTTAGAATATTTTGATTTAGTTGACTTAGTAGGTTAGTTGATTTAGTTGACTTAGAACATTTTGATTTAGTTGATTTAGTAGGCTAATTCATTTAGTTAATTTAGTTGACTTAGAACATTTTGATTTAGTTGATTTAGTAGGCTAGTTGATTTAGTTGCCTTAGAATATTTTGATTTAGTTGACTTAGTAGGTTAGTTGATTTAGTTGACTTAGAACATTTTGATTTAGTTGATTTAGTAGGCTAATTCATTTAGTTAATTTAGTTGACTTAGAACATTTTGATTTAGTTGATTTAGTAGGCTAGCTAGTTGATTTAGTTGCCTTAGAATATTTTGATTTAGTTGACTTAGTAGGTTAGTTGATTTAGTTGACTTAGAACATTTTGATTTAGTTGATTTAGTAGGCTAATTCATTTAGTTGACTTAGGAACATTTTGATTTAGTTGATTTAGTAATCCTTTGCTCATATTGCTTTAGGAAGAATGGCACCACCACCACCACCACTATGTCAACTGTGCAAGTCAAGATGCGCCAGCAGCCTTGCAACTGGCAAGCTGTTCGGCATCTACTTCCGGCCGAGTTTTCGTCATGCGGCGGTAAGAAATTAGATGAAATTACTGCATTGTGTCATTTTGCTTAGTTTATTGCATTCTGTCATTTTGCTTAGTTTACACAGATCGTCCCATGCAATGTGAGGTTGAAATTCAACAAGCTGACAGGAGACACTATGACATTTGAGGCTCCTGGGGGGCCGTACACTATGGAGGTCGAGAAAGGACGCAATATGTCGCAGATTGGAGGAGATGGATGGGCCCGTTTCATCGCTCGCATGCATCTTACTGGTGGTGAGTTGATCAGATTCAACTTCCGAGTAGAAAGACCCAAGCTAGCTGTCATTTATCTCAACCTGGTGGAAGATGATGAAGATGACGAAGATGATGAAGATGATGAAGATAATGAGGACCCACTCGATGAAGATGATGAGGACCCACTTCATGAAGCCATCGTAGCTCAAAGAACAAGGCTGAGTGAGGAGGAGGTGTCCAACCTGTGGGACATAATTCCGCCACGTGCTGACTTTGTCGGGGTGCCATTCGTGACCCGCTTGACAAATACCATGGTTGATCGACATGATATGGTATGTTATACTTACAAATGCAAATTAATAGTGTGAATTACTTAGTGTACAGTCCAATGATATTGGTATATGTTGTGTGGAATCTAGTCGATGATATATATGTTTTAGTGTAGAGTTCGATCACATGCTTATTAATTGATATGTTTTTCTTATTCAGAAATTAGCAAAGAGCATATCTGTGAGTTATGGTATCGAGCCTGATGAAGAAGGCTCAGCTGGACTACGCCTTACTGCAAGGGGCTCCGTCACAACCTGTACGTACCGCGTGGACACGGACGGTCGCACACACTTAAGCTCGGTTAGGTGGAAGAAATTCCTCGATGGCAAGAATCTTCGTGTTGGACAGGCCATCCTAATTACTATCAGGAACACCAACCGCCCAGGCTTGAGGATGATGATTGTCTTCGATATCATCTAGAACTACATATGTGTGTGTGTGGCTATATCATCTAGAACTACATATGTGTGTGTGGCTATATCATCTAGAACTACATATGATGATCGTCGTCGATATCATCTAGAACTACATATGATGATGGCCGTTGATATGACCATGTACTGCTTGAGGATGCAAGTTGGCTATGCATGAAATTGTTATCTTAGTACTCCCTTCGTTCCAAATTACTCGTCGTGGTTTGAACTAAAACCACGACGAGTAATTTGGAACGAAGGGAGTACTACCGTACCTAGTAATGGTTTATGAATTTGATGAAAGATAGTACCTAGTTTCTAGCATCTGAAAGGAGAACGGAAAGGGAAAATGATGAAAGGTATAGCAGTAGCGTGGGATGAAGAAATCTCTACAGCTAGTTAATAGTAGCGTGTTCCTAAAAATCGCTGCTGATATTGTTCAACAGTAGTAGCGCTAGTCGGGGACGCGCTACTACTATGAGTTAGCTGTAGCACCTTATTAGTAGCGCGGCCACCCGTGCTGCTGCTAGCCTGAAAACCCGCGCTGCTGCTAGCCTTTTCCCTAGTAGTGATATCCGGAGTGGGCTGAAATTGAGAAAAAACTTAAAGCTAATTTTGCCGCTCGCCGTCAGAAACAAATAGAAAAAGAATTGGCTCAAATAAAAGAAGCATTGCCAATTGGTACTATCAATGAAAAGAAGGATGATTCGGAACATGAAAGTGCTTCGGTTGAAAAAGCCGAATCAAGTAGTATATATTCTGAATTCATCAAATCCAACAAGGCAAGCATTATTGAGAAAGGGCATGGCAAGCATAGGAAAACAATGATACTTGATTTTTCCGAAGTCAAGGGAACCTACTTCCTGCCCTATGAGTTTCGTGCCATAGAAATTGACAAGCCTCAAGGACAAGAACAAGTAGCCGAACAAAGTTCGGCTGACATGGATCTTCAAAGCAATAATGCACGGAATCAAGAAAAAGATGATGACAAGGTTTTGGGGAGCCATCCAAAGACGGAGCAAGATGTCTTCAAGTGGCATCACCATCATGCTCTCCCAACATATTTGAAGAGGTATGCATAGAGAGTAATTTGCCTATTTTCAGATTTGGTCGCAACTTCATTATTGATGCATCTATAAGAAATATTCTCATAAGTAATTTTGAAAGACCAATGAAGAAGGGTAATTTACTTGTTAGCAATAAACTTGTGATGGAACATATCGGTCAACACATTGCGCCATTTATAAAGACCGATAATGACTTATTGTTACAACCAAAGCTTTTCCCGTTGCTTTATCTAAAGTTCGTATCTAGTTGGGTAGCTTTGCTTATTTCGTGCTTGGCTTGCACTTGGTCTCAATTCAGACATGTGTGTTCTAAATATTTTCGTTTCAGAAGTTTAAAGCCAAGGTTAATTTATTTTGAGAAATCCGATGCTAATATAATATCTTATCCAAAGACACCAGAGATAGAGTGGAAAACACAATGTATAGCCGAATGGGGAGATTCCAAATCTGAACCATTCGTTTGCTTATCTCCAAAGCCGTTCACACAGCAAGATCGGCTAGAAAACAAGAAGTTTACCTTCAATTCAAGCATGTGTGACCAAATATTTGATTTATTGCTGAAAAATAAGTACATAAGAATTCTTGGTCACCATGTTGAGCCATCTATCCAAGGACGAATGTATTGTAAGTTGCATGATTCTTTCAAGCATAATTTTGAGGATTGCAACATGTTCCGTCAAATAGTTAAATCGGCCATTGAAAAAGGACGATTGAAGTTTGTTGAAACACCAAGAGATGACCAGTCTATTCTGATTGGTCCTGATGGCAAAAAGTTTTTGCATCGGCTGCTTCAAGCCGATACATTTAAAGAGAAGGTAAAAACTACAGGTGATAGGATCAAGCTTTCAAGTATAGAAGTTGTTGAAGAGCATAATGAACATAATCTTGAGGGTGACAATTCCATCGA
>NC_041391.1:85922054-85953127 GCF_002162155.2 Triticum dicoccoides
CAGCAAGCAAATCCAAAGATCGGTGCAAGCACAACCAAAGAAAACAAAGGCCGACGTAAGCACAAAGGTAAAAAGCCGAAAGTCACTTTCGCACAACTATTGGGAAAATATCAAAAGAAGAGTGAAGAGAAGAATGCTTATCGGCCAAATCATGCAAAGAAACCAAGATCACCCCAAAGGTGCAAATATGAGGATTGGTATTGGCAAAGTGATAATTTTAATGCAACATATTCATATCCTTATTTTGGGCCGTCAATGCCAATGCTGTGGATGCCTCCCTATGCTCATATAGATACATATACATCATGGGACAGGTATGATACAAGGGCACATTCTACATCTTATTCTAGACCATCTTACCAATACTATGCAGCTCAAAGAAGATCAACATTTGAACAATCACGCGTCAAAGACCGTTTCAATCATAAGGAATCGGTCCAGTGCTTAAGGAAGAAGAAAGAGGTGGTCAAGCAGGTTTACCACATTAAAAGAGATGGTCGTAAGAGTGCAATTTCAGATTTGATCTCAAATGAAAAAGAGCCAATTAAAGTGTTGACATTGGCTACTAAAGGCAATGAGACAAAACAATCAATTGATAAAAATCAGAGTGCCAAATCTGAAGAAAAGAAGTTGAGGGTGCACAAGGCCCAAAAAGAGTTTCCATTTGTTGAAACAAAATCACAGCCGAGATGCCCACTCGGTTTATCGTATTGGCGAAAGAAGGAATTACAAAAACTTAGTGCACAAGAGCTGAAAAAGAAGAACATGGCATGGGTTCCGAAGAGGAGCAGTCAAAATGAAAGTGATGTGCAACCTTCTATTGCAACAAGTGTTACAAAAGTGAAGAAAGAGAAGGATGGAAGCCAAAAACAGTTAAGCCGAAGGTTTGCATCACCCCATCAAAATCTTCGGTTAGCACATCATCCATATTCTTCAACCATACCATTGATGCCTTTGCCATGGAATTCATCATCAGGTATGATAAATTACCCTCCCCTGGATTTATTTTAATCCATGGAAGCGACATAATTTTCTGCATCATGAGAGGGTATTACCAAATCTCTATACATTTTATTAGCTACATTTTTTCTTGCTAATCCAAAGGGCCGAAATATTTGATTGCTATTTCATTTGTTTATTTCGGCTATACATGATTTGGTGAATGAATTCTACATGGGCATTATGTTGATGGCCGGTATTTATCTATCGCCCTAAGAATATGTCAAAGCATGGCTGATGTAGTATCCTAACATCGTCCTTAGTTCAATTAGAGGCCAAAACGAGGTACATGTTCATTGATATTGCCCTTGTCTTTCTAGTACTATGGAGATTATTTTTGACGGTAAATTTGTGGCAATGGCCAAGGTGTTGGTGTTGCTTATTTATCTTCATATGGAGCTATTTTGTGAAGCCTCAGGCCGCTTATAATATTTTTGCACAATCATCAAAGCCGAATATGCATTGTCATTCGGATTGGAGCTTTGCCTTGATATAGGTGCTATACATATTGAGGCTTCCGGTGATTCGTTATTAGTAGTGCAACAAATATCCAAGGGTTATCAATGTTATGACGGATCACTTATAGTTTATCTTTTGGTATGTCTAGATGCAAGATTTACCTTGGGTTGCTTTGAAACTGATCATATATCTAGGCATGACAATTTGAAAGAGTTGGCACAGCAAGCATCCGACTACTATGTTAACCATGGTGTATTGTATTTTTATCAATAGCCGATGCTAGGTCTTGTCAACATAGGTAAGGCTGAATCGAAGCCCACCGCTTCGGCCACTAATGAAACTTTTATGCAGGCGAAGTAAGGATTGAAGGAAGTTCATTCTTGATTATCTGCAAAATCCTAGCGAAAGGGTGAACAATATGGTTCGGAGGATGGTTTTGATCTATGGAACCTTATCACCGGATTGTTATAGAAGCTGAGAAGTTTTCACCCAAGTTTGCATCAAGAGGTTCAAACAAGCAATGGCCGATATATACTTGTCGTCCTAAGAACATGCAAAATGGCCGATGGAGTGTTGACATCGTCCTTAGAACAATCTATGCGGAAGTTATTTTTTGGCACACAAACTTTGCCGAAAAACAGGGGGGCATGTGTTGACACCAGATTTTGGCACAGTCAATAACTTATTTAAGATGGCCTCAAATGGAGAAGTGATCTTCATGAAAGAGTTCCGTATTGTCGATATGAACATCTTTGAAGTTTGGTCATCGCAGTCCGATTTCATCTCGAAGGCCGAAACTATGCTCAAAGTACTAAGATCTTATATTCATAGTACAGTTTGGCTGATTAAGCCCCCAACACGACCTCAAATGGAAAAATTATCTACCCGGATTGTCTTCGTCTCGTCGAAACGATCGATTTTGGTATAAAAATCGTTCCAATCTAAGTTCGTATACAAAAATTAGAGCCATCGGAATACAGCCCTGTCAGGAGGCAAAAACTGGCGCGCCCCACCAGACACCCTGTCTGATGGGTAGCGCGAGGGATAGCCTATTTTGCGCGACCCATTTGACCCTCAAGATGACCTCTGATAAAAAAACGTTCAACATAAAAGTTGTTCGTCTCGTCGAAACGGTCAAGATTATTTTTGGTCTCGTTTCCATCCGAAATCGTTTACCACCACAAAAAAGACCCACAAGGTGCAGCCAGTTTAAACCGAACAGTTTTGGAAAGTTCGGACAAAACCAATCCGAATTTGACTAGGGTTTTGGACGTGAATCCAAGTCTTTTCCTTTCACGGGAAGTCCAGCCGCCTCTTATATACCTAAGGGGTGACGGCCGATTGAACAACACACAATCGATCAATCAATCTACTACTTTTCCGTGTTCATCTACTTTTATCTCTCCCCTTGTATCTTTCTTCTTGTTCTTCGTCGTTCTTCAAGATTGGAGGCTGCGAATCCACGAGGCTCTAGGGGCGGTAAGACCGACCTCGAGCAGCCAATCGTCGCCGCGAGCCCTGACGGGGTCCCTCCCGGGCGAGCGGGGCGTCTGGTCCCAAAAGCGCCGGCTTGCTGTCTTGCTTATCGCGCTGGAAGTCGGCCTCCCGCGGTGTGAGTTGCGGAGCATCTCCCTCGGCGCCGCGGGTACACATCGACGTGTTCGTGTGATGCGTTCCAGCGTCAACACTCTGTTACGATCTTCTCAGATCGATCTTGTAACTACCTGACCATGTATTCCCTGGGTATATATACTTGACCGTGGCACATCGATTGGTGTGTGCCAGATTGCAAATCATCTCATTTCACATGGTATCAGACCACCCCCTTCCCATCTAGGATGTAACTACTTCCAGCCAGACCTCCTCCACCGCTGCAACCTCCACCACCTCCGCCATCATCTCCCAAACCGCCGGCGTGCTCACCACCCAGTCCGCTGGCTTCATGGCCGCCAGCTCGCCATGGCACCGCCCCTGGGGCCGAGGGAAAGGAAGTGTTCGAGTACCCGCGTCCTCGACGTCGCGGAAGCCACCTCCGTTCATGCCTCAGATGCCTTCTGTCTAGTGCATCAACCCACAGCTCCCCAATATGACCACCTTGGCCTCGCCGTGTCTTTCGCTCTCTTCCCTATCTCCTTCGATGTTGGACTCCACAAGCAAGCCGCCTATGTCATATATTTCTCAATGCGTCTCGTGCCTCCTCCTCCTCCTATGGCGCATCAGCTCCACTGCCCACCATCACCATCCCCATCCTCCCTTGTTGTCTCCTCCAACACCGGGGACCGAAAGTGCACCGGCGGCTACGCACTGCTCATCCTTGCCGGGGGTGGCGTCACGTATTGTGCTAATCTATTCGGCATGTCCAAGATGACGAGCACTTGGAACAAGAGTCATATGGTGTATCTGCCCATAAAATAGATGAGAACATGTGGGAGAAGAGAGAACAAATGGAGGAGATTCTGTTTCTGCATAATAAATCTCATTGTCCCATTGCTGAAAGTTTGGTTCCCGATTTTTTTATTAATAGTAAATGATAATTATGTAATGCCGAAATTGGTAAAGGGCCCGCGGAAATTATAAAAATAGGAAGGACGCCATGAATAACAGCGTCCAGGGTGGACTCTGTTGCTAACAGCGTCCAGGTTTGGACGCTAGGATGGAAAGCGTCCAGTCATGCCGTTTCATTGGTGCTCTGATTAGGCTCAATCGAGTCGTTTTTCACTTATAGATAGAGGTTTCATGACTTATAAAACCTAATATGCATGCAACCGTTGCTCCTTACCACGCAGGATTGTAAGCAAGCTCTAGCGCGGGCATCACCAATCACCAAAGGAGCAACATCGTCTCACTGGCCACTCGTCACTAGGATCATTCGCTCATCATTAGGATCATCCACTTGACCTATGGATGGCACATGTGAGTTGCTTCAGGCCCTCATTGAATCTTCTTTGTTTAGTATTTTGTACAATTTATTCAGTGGTTATAAGGGTTCATTGTATAAATGACTTGGTTGTTACTCTTGGGGTAATATAATTGGTAATTGGCTAGTTTATGAGAATAGATAGGTCGACCTTGAGTCGGCTGCCGCGCTTTTGCCTCTACATGCCGGTGCACCGCTGCCAGTACTTCTGGGAGCATGGCGTGTCGGCGCCGTAGCTCAATGTGAACCTACCGCACGGGTGACACCTCATCCTCGATATGGTTCCGGTGTCGGCCCTGCCGGCCTTAGGCCACGCGTAGCTGAGGAAGATCCATCGCCCCCCGTGCACTACCGCTGACCTTCGCCGCGGCCCAACGTACGCGTTGGATTCGCCAAAGGAGGATGTGTGGTTCGCCACCGAGAACGACCAGCGTTGCCGGTAGTGCTTCGAGTGTGCGTCCGGTGCACCGCGCGCACTCGCCGCTCCACCACCACTGCATGTCGTGGCAGGCGGAGCAGCAGCTAGCAGCCTTCCAGCAGCCGTTCCCGTGGATGGTGGTGCCAGACTAAGTTGACCTGACCAAGAAGGAGGACAATGACGACACTGCCTAGATCTACCGCTCGTTGCTGACTGTTTTTATAGCTTTCATTTACTCTTTTAGATGTAATTAATATAAACAGGACTTCTGTTTGCTGTTTTATTTTTTAAAATTTCCAAAAGCTAGTACAAATGTGAAAATGCTTCCGACCGTGTTGGACTCTACAAAACAAAACATTGGTGTCCACCTGACCAACCCAAATGAACAAAGAATGGAGAAAATCCACATCAATTTGGGTCACCTCGAAGTTGCCAAGTTCACCACACGGGGCGCTGCTAACAATAGCGTCCAGGTGTGGACGTGGTTCGCAACAGCGACCAGGCCTGGACGCTACTAATCATTGCGTCCTTCCTATTTTTCAAAATTCCAACTTATCGTTACTAGTTTCGGAATTACATAATTACTGTTTATTATTAATAAAAAAATTGGGTTTGGTTCTGTATCTTGCTGCAAGGATGACTTAACATTTTTCATGTGCTTGTGAGTCGTGACCAGCCTCGATTGAAGTCAACACCAGAAAATGTTGGGATTTTTTGATAAACGGAATAAATTAATATCGTGAAGATACCAATTACACCCAACCTCTGCAACAATACGATGTCCAAAGACAACAAGGATGCACATAGCCAAAAAAGAAAATAAAAAAGAGAGAACTAAAAAACAAATCCCCCATCGCTCTAATGAAACACTCGCAATAGCAATACTCAAACCATCACCGAATACAACACCCGGACTACACAAGAGATTCTTCAAAAGCAATGCCTCCAAGAGGGACACAATGGACAAGGTTTGTCCTCGCCCGATCGAAGATGTTGGGTTTTCACCCTGGAGAAAGTACGTGTTCACAAAAACAATGCCTTCAGCAAGGTCATTGCAAGGTACAACCAATGAAGGCAAGACCTTTGGCTTTCACCCTGAAAATCGCAACTCAGTACTCGAGGAGCTCCACAAAAAATGTAGTCCACCTACGTTGCCAGCCCCTCTTGCCAAGGCTGATGCTTCTGCAAGTAACCAAACACCCGACACATAGTAAGAACCTGTGCCGCCAGCCTTCATCTCAACCAAAATACCTATCCGCCATTGCAGACCTCCGATCACAGCTGCCATAACTTTCTTCACCTTATTGAATTCATACTCCAGCCAAGTCCTCCAAAAGTCCGAACTGATGGAGAGAGGTGGGCAATATATTTCAACACTCCCCCTCATGTCTAGACTATTTTAGTCCTGACGTGGGATCGATGTAGGCCGCAGAATCATTTTATTTAATACTGCGTTGGCAGGGTCTTGAACTCAAGACCTCTTAGCTCTGATACCATATTGAATTCATGCACCAGCCAACTCATCCAAAAGTCCGAACTGAAGGAGAGAGGTGGGCAATATGTTTAAACACACCTTTGCCCATACCATTGAAATCTATATGTAGACATGTCGCATGGTAGTAACAAGAAAGCAAAGCTTTAGGACATGCCCTCATGAAACCACGCTGGCCAAAGAGAATGGCGTGCTCGATTCCGATATAGATATCCAGTGCCATCACGCGGCAAACTGCGAAAATCTCCAAGAGGAAGACCCAAACTCGTCAGCGTCCAGGTCGAGGAGGCCAACATGAAGCAAATGGGTGACATGGTGCTTGAAGATCAGCGGGGCCAGAACATCGCAACCACCCGCCAACAAACAGTCATGACACAATGAACCAGACGCTGCTCTAACCCGCGCGGGCCAACAATGCACTCATGGATCAGATCCTGCTCACCATAGCCGGCACCAGGATAAACGCCAACCCACTGGTCAGATCCGTGGGTCGCCGGCTCCAAAGAGGCCGAGCAAACGTCAGGGTCCGTACCTCAAGCTCCCAGGACAAGATCCTCCAAGGACCACTGCCGCAAGACGCGCACGAGGTCAGGGTGTGGACCAGTGATGACGCGCGACACAACACGTGGAGTAGCTGGCGGTGGGGACATAGGAGTTGAGGAGGAAGGAGGTGGGGCGGCATAGTTTCCACAGTTGATGATGTTGAAACTAATTGAAGGAAATGTTGTCAAAGTTAGAATAGTTTCAGCTAAAAAAATGCTGATAATGTTTTCACTACAGGTTGACATTCCTTCCTTCTATTTACTTTTACTGTTTATTTCATACAGAGGTAAACGATGCAATTGCTCATTGAAAATTGTATATTGTGCATCTAATAGTTTTCTACTGGTTGATTTCTAGGATGTCTGGGACATAGATGATTGAATATCGTTCCCATATAATTTTCCTGACGCCCCCCTTTCCCTTCTTCACCAAAGTGCTCAAGGTTGTCCCATTCAAGTACGCACTACTCCCAGAGCACATCCAGGTTGTGTAGAACTGGAGCTCCACCCACGTCCATCTTGGAGACGTCCTGTTCTAATGTGAAGGCATGTACAATGATTGATAAGGTAGTCTTATCTTAAGTCTTGTATGTAATTTAGGGCATCTCCAGCCTTTGGCCCTCAGAAGGGGCAAAAAATCGCCCCCTGGGGGCGCATCGGCGCTAAACCGCGCACTGGGGGCGTGATGCCCCCCAGTCGCGGCGCACACGGTTAGTCAAAAAAGTCAAATACGGCGCAAAAATGACTCAAATTTAATGCAAACATCGGCGAGTTCGTTCAAACTTAAACATATTTAACAAAAAAAGAAAAAACTACCGCGGGCTACCCCCGCTGATCCTCCACGCCCCGGGCACCCGCATGTCCGGCGGGACCGGGTACTCGGCCTCGTAAAGGAGGCGAGCCTCGTCTTCATGAAGATGGCGGCGGCCGAAGCCGTTCGCCGCCGCGCCGTAGCTTGGGAAGCGCTCGGCCATGGGTGTGAACTGGAGACGGCGAAAGAAAGGAGAGGAGAGGGAGGAACGACGACGGCGGGAGAGTGTGAGTCGCCGAGTGCGCCGGGGCGCGTCATATATAGGCCGAGGTGCCGCCCGCGCGCGTGCCACTGTGTGTACGTGTGGCTGGCGAGGGAGGGCGAGGGACGCGCGTCGTCCGGTCTTCACTGCGCCGCCCGTGAGGCATCAATGGCGCGGGCTGACCGGCGCGGCAGCGCGCGGCAGCTTTGGCATTGATTCGCCGCGGGAAACGAGGCGATGAGGACGACGAAGGGCCGAGAAGAGAACCGTGTCGTTGACGCGGCGGGCCCGCGGCTTTTTCGCGCCAAAACAGTTCGCCCGGCGCCCCCGGGCGCCCCCAGCGCGCCGGGTTCGGGCTGGGTCCGCCGGCGCTGTTTTCGGCCCAAGCCGGCGAAGATCGGGCTCCTGGGGGCGCGACTGAGCCGTTTTTTCGGCGCCGGCGCGAAAAAAACGCCTGGGGAGGCCTTCCTGGGGCGCGGATAGAGATGACAAAAAAAGGTGTGTACAATGGGTCATCTCTTAGCCTTATCTTCAATAACTAGCTATTCCTAGAAACATGGTGAGACATTTATTTTTTTGCGCATAAGAAACATGGTGAGACATATTGTGCTAAGAGATCATCTCTTGTCATCTCTTGAATAAGAAAAGACAAGCCTTTTCTTATGATTTCTCTCTCTTCCACCTCATCATTTATCCTACGGGGCATTGCTAAGATAGAACCATTGTACATGCCCTGATGCTTGAAGTGGAGGTGATATGCTTTAGTGCGGTGTATCTCCACTGCTTGTTTCTCACATGATGTTAGTGTCATGTCCGCCCTCCGACACGACCCTTCATAGCTGGCCGCCGTATGCTTCCCATGGGTGTGCTCGCCATGGCGTCGCCCCAGGTGCCGAGGGAAAGGAGGTGCTCGCGTACCTCGTCCTCGGCACCGCAGACACTGGCAACCAAGGAGGGGTCCCACTGGGAAGGGTCTCCGGAGCATACCACTTTTTCATGTGTATATAAACAAAGTTGAGCTTAATATTCCATGGGCATATGCACATATTTTATCCAATTTTAACACTCCTCCTTGGTGAATATGTGTTCGCCATCTTGAAGCCATCATCTTCGTGCCAACACATGTGTATGATTAGACTTGGGTCTTCTCTTGTTTGCTCACTTGCATGAGTCGGCTGCCAAGCCCTCCACCTCATACTTGGTCGCCTCGATTGATATTATCGCCGCCGTTGGCTTCTTCTCAGCTCCACCTTCAACGATTCCTACCACACTGATCTTGTACAGGTTTCCCTTGGTCCTCTTTCCCTTCATCATGAGCTTCTTGTCCTTCTTGATCTGCATGATCTTCTTGCCCTTGTCCACCTTGTAAAGATAATCACAGCCATGAAGTTCACCAAGAGAAATTTGATTTCTATGAACCTTTAGCACATGTGTAACATATCTGAGGACATGTTCAACACCATCAATTAGTCTTGATTCTTACATCCCTAATGCCCGCAATTTATCGAGGCACATCATCGCCTTGATAGACAGCTCCAAAATCACGAAACTTGTAGGTACTGAACCAATCTTTTTTAGGTGTCACTTGATAAGAGCTCGTCGTATCTAATATCCATGCTTCATTGAACTGATTGCTTGATAGCATACGCATGTCACCATCAGAATCATTTTCTTTGAAGTAGCCACACGGGCCGATCCTTCACTCTTTTCCCATGTCGGGCACTCCCTGCCTGTGCGATCACCGCCGCGTCTAGCGTCCACGACTTCATTACGGAGGAGGTGTTTCTTGCCGCTCACAGCGATCCGTCTCCTAGGCCCATGACCATGAACTAGGGGAATTGAGGGTTTTTAATATATAGAATAGTTATTTGGATCACATGGCCCCTATAAGGAGCCGCGGAGGTGTTTCCCAAACTCCAGTCCAACCACCCCGTGTACTCCCACTACCCACGGAAATTATTCTGTAGAGCTTAGGCTCAGGTGCACCCCCTTATCTAGCCATCCATCTCTGCATCGCGATTCGTGCAAGAATTTTTCTCTTTTTTGTTTCTTCCAAATAAAACAACATATGAATTTCACACTTTGCAGCACAACAAAACATTCTAACTAGAATGTGGGAAAAAACTTTCAGATTTTTTCGTGCACCATAAGTACTAAAAATAACATTTTTGAATAAAGAAAATCTCATTTTGTATATTTATGTTTGTCAAAAAAATCTGTAAGTTTTTTCTCTCATTGTAGTAAGAATGTTTTGCTATCTTGCAAAGTTAGAAGTCCATATGTTGTTTTATTTGGAAGCAACAAAAAAGAGAAAATTTCACACAATAAGTTAGTTGTCTAGCACGGATCTCAAAGCTATACTGGATGGTATGGATAGGAGGTGTCCATGAGCCTAAGCTCTAAAAATCCGCGTCCCACTACCCACCCCGAGCGCCGCCGGCCTCCCATTCACCGACGAACTACCCCCACCGTCGAACCTCACTTCCCATGTCATCTAGCGACCGGCGCCTCCGGACCTCGCTGGCACCGGTCCCTGGCGATGGACTTGTTCCTGGATTGGGGAAAAAACCGTCGCATCCTGCTGCCCCTTCCCGTCACGCTGACCTCATCCCACACCACCCGCGCACCTCCAGCCATCGGCCCGCCGCCCAATCACGGGCGCGCATCCCGCCTCCGGCGCTCACCTCCCGCCACCGCAACGCGACTCCGCAGCGGGATCCCGCTGCCACCACACACTGGCTCCTATGCTTCCCCAGAACCTCGCTGCATTTCTCCCACCGGCTCCTATGCTTCCAAAGCTGAGAGAGAAGGTCGATATTTGTTAGATAATAACGAGAAATAAACGAGACAAAAAGACACAGGGATTTAACGTGGAAACCCTTGCGGGAGAAAACCACGGAACGCACGAAGGCGTATCACTATAATTGGGAGGAGTATTACATTACACGAGAGGACAAACCCTCTACGTGCTAATCTGGTGGAGATCTCTCTCTCATCTATTCTATGACTAGCTGGTACTATATAAAGGGGCAAACAACTCTCTTTCTTGGTGGACACGAAACAGAGTTGTAGTCATGCTACGTCTAGCACGGTTGATATGCCGTAGTCCGGTAGGACTCCATCTGTAGTACAAAACTTGTATGGATTCGGAACACGATAAAATAACATTCCACCTTGAGACGAAATCCCTTACAATAATCATAGATAGCATCAACTCCTCAATTAAAGTCATCACAAGTAAACCTTGTGCCTGGAAACGTCCATAGGACTAATAAACTTCTCATGAAGTCATATTGAGCAAATCAATCAGTAGGTCGTCCAGAAAACAGCACAACTATCAACAAAGCAGACTAACAAAATTTGGTCTCCCAATAAAAGTCTGAGTCTGTGCCACTGACCTCAAAAACTGAAACTGCTCAATCATCAAATGACATAAGTCATCATATCTCCTGTGGTGCCTGAACGAGCGCATAGCTCATAGTGCGACATCTTGGTGCACATCCATTGTGAAGAACTCATCTCACGGAATCTGAACGTGCTTCAAAACAGAAAGCACAAACCTCGGCAAACAATACTCAAGCAAGAGCATATGGTATGGATGGCATCGCGTGCATCCAAAAACTGCCGACTTATAGTGGTTAATGAAAATCCATGACATGGTCATAAATTGTCCTTGTAGAACAACTGTCGGATGAAGGAACCATCTTAACATGCAACGGAGTTTCAACTCTGCAATAGACCCCTCTTGAAAGAGCAAAGACAACTGAATTGCACTTGAAACTTAACAGCGCTAAATGTTGTAGTATCTAGCAGAAACAAATCAATCTCCTTGCACCTCAACTGATTCTCATCACGAACATGAATATCAAACAAAACCTTCACATGCATAACAGCAAAATACTATGGAGAGAATAGAGTATATGCTGGCTACCAACAGGCTTAATAATTACCTCCTCCATACCCCTTTTTTTCTTGATAACTGAATTGTGTTCTTCAAATAACTGCAGCAATATTGCATCCATTATACCGATGGGCCATAATCCCCAAAACTCCACCTTTAAGAAAAACTGAGTGCATCATGATAATTGGTTTGCACCAACGACGCTCGCATCTCGACTTGCCATAGGGTAAACCTTGTGTCACGATTCAGCAGCGAAAGATCATACTTCATGAATGCCATGAGTAGATAAAATCTGTGAACACAAAGTAGTACAAGCCGGTAGAAAAATTCTTGACAGAATTAATTTGCGGTCAAACAAACAGAGTAAATAGCACCTGGTAGCGTGTGCATGTAGCAATCGGGAACAAAATCTGATCTTGGCTTCACGTGATGAACAGGAGTAGCACTACTAGTAAAAGTACTAATAGTAGTAGCAATTGACTTGCTTGATTCGGCCTTCACGTGGAGTAGTACTAGTAGCTGGCTATTGTAGTACTGATCGCTATGGATTTGGTTAGTCTTCACGACAGGAAACAAGTAGCAGCAGCAATGATGGATTTCCTCGGGACTTGAAGCAGCAGCGGCAACGTGCATACGAACGGCTGCGGTCTTAGACGATTTGTACGTGAACGCCAAAATCAATCTGGCCGCTGCGGCAGGTACAGAAGATAATCACGCTGTTGTCTGTCGGTCTGGACTTGATGCAAATCGACTCGGCTCCGGACTTGACAGATCGCCGATCGCGTGCGGCGGCATAAGACGCAACCCTAATCCTCTCATGTCTGAAAACTTGTATCTGTAAACTTGGCTCTGATACCACTTGTTAGATAATAACGAGAAATAAACGAGACAAAAAGACACAGGGATTTAACGTGGAAACCCTTGCGGGAGAAAACCACGGAACGCACGAAGGTGTATCACTATAATTGGGAGGAGTATTACATTACACGAGAGGACAAACCCTCTACGTGCTAATCTGGTGGAGATCTCTCTCTCATCTATTCTATGACTAGCTGGTACTATATAAAGGGGCAAACAACTCTCTTTCTTGGTGGACACGAAACAGAGTTGTAGTCATGCTACGTCTAGCACGGTTGACATGCCGTAGTCCGGTAGGACTCCATCTGTAGTACAAAACTTGTATGGGATTCGGAACACAATAAAATAACAATATTTGTAGACGCTTCAGTTCAACCTACCCCACACCAACCAAGTTGCAACGGCGTTCCCCCCGGGCTGCCGCCTACCGTCGACGAAGCGTCGTCGTCCCATGCCACAGAGAGCAGCTAGGCTGGCGGTCCATGTGTGCAGAATGTAGGGTACTGAAGGTTCAGCAAGATCAACATTTCTTATGGCAACTGTTTGTTTTCTGAATTTATGCTACTACCGACACCCACAGATTCTGAACTTCTAACTGAATCTGAACTTCTACCTGTTTGCCACAGCGGTAGGCAAGCAAGAAAGCAGAGTACAAAAAAAACAGAGAATTGGGGATAGGCAATGGCAGCGGGCAGAACTCAAAAGATATACATGTTGGGTTCAGTTTACAGTCTAGTCAAACGAGAACGTACAACGCTGAAACGGCCAGCTACTTGACGAACAACTGAAATTTTCCCCGGGCCAACTCGTCAAAGAGCCGCGGAATGAGCTCCCCCCGTGGTGGCTAACTTTCTTTCTTTTTTTCATCCTTTACACTCTATGGGCGCGATTTGAGTCGTTAGTATGCAAAAAAAGGGTGAACATGTGTTAGGCCGTAGGCCTTTTTTGTTTTTATCTCTTGTACTTCCTGAACATGCTTGATGCAGAGTGCATGGTTGTCTGAACTGCTGGTTTGATTTTCTATTAAATGGAATCCGGGGGGCAGAAACTCCCCTGATGATCTAAAATTTTTACTGAGACTGCAAAAGCAACCATATTAAAAGCAGAGAACATCTGCGGCAGTGAGAGGATAAAAGAACGTGTGTGGTGGAGAATAACTCCACGGCATTTGCATTATGCCCATTTCACTTTTCAAAAGTAGATGTTCGTCTTCAAGTGTTTTATAAACAAAATTGATCCATCTTTAAGATGGTTGGAGCCAGAAAAAGAAGAAGAAAGAATTGCTCTTGTGGGTTATTTATGCTTGTATGTGCAAAATCATGTCAGCAAAATTTCAACTACTTGTGTATGTACGTGCATAACGTGCGAAACATTTTTTGTCCACCGCCTAGTAGTCGTGCTAATTAGTTTGTTTGTCCTGCTTTATATTTGTCGAAATTTAACACACCGAATTTTGGAATGTTCAAATTAAAATAACACATGGTTCGATACTTATACAAAATATGGGATTTTAGAAACAAAAAAAGGAATTACAAATTAAAAAAAAGGAGTAGTTTGAAGTATACAAAAAACTCAAAATATACTTGTTTCCATTCAAAATTAAAGTGTGAAGTTCAATTTATTTTGAAAAATTGTACGATGTTTACATAAAAATCATTTTTTTCTTCTTTTCAAAGAAGAAAACAAAAGGTTCATATTAAAAAGCAGAGAAGTTCAAAGATTATGAAAACCTAGGATTTATATCCGTTAAAATACCCTAGAATTTCAAATCTAAAAAATGGAGCAATTTGATGGTTATACAAAATTCAGATTTTCCTCTTTATTAAAGTATGAAAACAAGAAGTTCATTTTACTAAATAGAGCAATACAAAAATTCATAAAAAAGGATTTACATCGTTTCTAATAAAAAACTCTAGAAGTTCATATTTAAATAACGGGCCGGCTCAATATTTATTAGAAAACTAGGATTTTTTTTTTCAGTACTACAAGGAAATAAATGAAGAAGTCCAAATTACGAAAATAGAGAAGTTTGATATTTATAAAAATCTTAGGTTTTCCTTATAACTACAGAATAAAAATGAAGAAGCTCAAATTAAAATAAAGGAGTTGTTCGATGTATACAGATAACTGAAATCCTTTCCGTCTCTTGGAAAAATGAAAGCAAGAAGTTCAATTTTAATAAAATTGTATGATTCTAAAACCATATTTTTTTTCTCCGGAGATTAAAACTATTAATGTTTTAGGAAATATGGGTAAAAAAGCAAAAGAGAAGTTCAAAGTGAAAGCAACCAGCGATTCAACTACTACATGTGAGTGTGTTTCATATAAGAAAAAAAGAATAAAAAGACAAAGTTCAAAAAGACTTTAGCTAGAAGTTCACATGTTTCGATCCACGAAGTTCAAAAATTCTTGTTAAGGAGGTTCACTATGTACTTAGTTGTGCAAAATCACACAAAAATGTTGTTTCTAGTGTTTTAAAACAGTTTGCTCAATCCATTATAAATTTGAATCATAATGCTCGGCACAGAAATGTTCTTCTATTCAACAAATTTCCATGGGTATATCATATTCTTATTCCAAAATAAACCGTTAAAAGCAAATTGGTGTATGTTGTCCTAAAAAGTAATTTAATCACATGAAAAAAAACTTGTATCTTTTCAACATGTTTCTAATGGTTTATCATTTGAGGAACTCCGAGTAACGGGTGAGGAATTACGAACAAAATTACGTGGTAGAAGTTCAAAGTAAAAACATCGGTAAGTTCGATGATTATAGAAAACTCAGATTTTTCTTCGTTATTAAAGAATGGAAACAAGAAGTTAAAAAATAAAATAACAATAAGTTCAACTTTCAAAAATAGAGCTCTTCAAAATTTCTTAAAAATGATTAAGAAATAAAACCAGGAAATCCATATTAAAAAGATGGAGAAGTTCGATGATTATAGAAAACTCAGATTTTCCTCGTTATTAAAGAATGGAAATAAGAAGTTCAAAATAAAAATTAGTTCAACTTTTAAAAATAGAGCGCTTCAAGATTTCATAAAAAAGATTAAGAAAAAAAACCCAGGAAGTCGATAATAAAAAGATGAAGAAGTTCGATGATTATAGAAAACTTAGATTTTCCTCGTTATAAAGAATGGAAACAAGAAGTTCACAAAATAAAATAACAAGAAGTTCAACTTTTACAAATAGAGTGCTTCAAAATTCATAAAAAAGGGATTGAGGAATTCAGATTAAAATTCATAAAGAATTCATATATTTTCACGTAACCAAAAGAAGTACAGATTGATAACTGCCAAATTCATGTACTAGACGGTGTACATTTTGTATTAAAAAAGGAATAAAAAGCAAATACTAAAAGTTTTGTTGTTATAAGTTCATGTTCTCGGTCGAAGAAAATTTAAAAATTTATTTTCAGAAAGGTTTGTACAAAGGGAATATCATTTGTGTAACACTGAGAAATGGATACGAAAATTACAAACGAAAATACGTCACAGAAGTTCAATGTGAAAACAGCAGCAAGTTCAACTACTACACTGAATGGATATCAGATTAAAAACTTTTGAAACCGTCGCGAGTATGAAAAAAATGATCAACACGGGAAAGTGCGTGTTTACAACAGCTTTCCATCTGGATATCACTTGCTCAATTCGGGCGAGTGGATGGAGAGTTACGAAAAAACACGTGAAAAACAGAGTGAAGTTCGGCTAGACATGCTGAGAAGTTCAAGTTCTTCACACGGTGCATTTTTGGAGAATTTGTTTCGCGACAAAGGCCGAACGCACGATATTGTTATTTTCAAAATTACTTGAAAATGGCTAAGATTAATCAGAGAAAACCATCAACATGAAAAAGTTTCACATTTTCCATAGATTTTCAAGGGTATATTATTTGCCCCATTCCGATAAAGTTTGTAGAAATTACGGCCAAAAAACATTTTTAGCCATTTTCAAAATAGACTTAAAACCGTAACGAATTGGGAGAAATTATAGATTCAAAAAAGTTTCGTATTTCCTCAAGCTTTCCAACGCCATATCATTTGCTGCATTCGGACTTACATTTCAAAAATTAGCTTGAAAATACAAATTCACTAGAACTTGTATCGTTTTCTAAAAGTTTCGTATTTCCTCAAGCTTTTTAGCTGAAGTTTAACCTAGTACTCGGGGAAGGTCAGTTGCGTTACTCGGGAAGTTCAGATTCTGATCAGAGTATTATTCTGGTCCTGTGATCAGAATAGTGTTTATGTATGTATGTATGTATGTATGTATATTGGCATCTTGCCGGTTGCCACTTCGAATTAATAGACTACCGTTTATTTTTCTAGAACTGAAGAGCCAACCAAGTGGGCAGCATGGTCACCAGTAATATAACGACTCAGGGCTTTGCAGGTACATAGCTCGACTATGTATGCACCTTAATATTTTTCTGGCAGTTTTAAATTCAATGTTATTTTAGGAATTAAATAAAATGTTTATCTATTTTGAGAAATTTAATCATATTTTAAAATGTTTTCATAAGAATTTATATTTTGTTAAAAATCTTATAAGCATTCCTAAATTTAAAAAGTATCACCACCTTTCAAATATATGATCATGATTTTAGAAGATATTCAAGAATTTTACTAAGATCTTGATTTTTTTTCAATGTTGATTTTGAAAAATGTTCATGGATTTTATAAAAATTGATCAGGATGACTAAAATATTCTTTTTAGGGGAACATCCAGATTTTATTACCGAATAATTATGTTGTTTACATAATCCGGAGGATCCAACAGCCACACATGGCGACCGGGCTGTAGCTCTAAAGAACTTTTAGCTATGTTGTGGGCATCTGCTTTGGAAATGTCTCCCATCATTGGTATAACTCTCCATATTTTTTTTATCGCCATGGCATTAGCTCATTGACTGCCTTCATAAATATTTCTTACTACACTGGATGAGTCGCATGCAATGAAGGATGATGAGATTTGTATGTTTTGCGCTAGGTTTAATGCTTCACGACACATCAGTGCTTCTACACACGCTGGATTAGTTACCCCTTCTGTAACCTGGGCAGAAGCTCCCTGGAAGGTTCCATTGCAATCTCGGAAGATGATCGCTGCTGCGCACTTGCACCTGGTCTTGCACACAGCCCCGTCTACATTGCCCTTCACTTTTCCCGCTGGAGGAGCGATCCACCTAGAGCTGCCCCGGACTCTATCTCACACTAGTCCTCTCCTCGGTGTCTCCCCCAAGGAACTTAGCTCATGAAGGAAGCTTGATATAAAACTGCATGTAACATGCAGTGGCTTGAATTTGCCATCATGAATCATATCTATTCTGACTTTCCAGATTGCCCATAGGGTAACAAATACCTTGACATACTCATCCTGCCCGAGCTGATCTTCTAACATAAACATCCAATTTTTTGCTCCTGGCTCAGTGCATTTTTTAACACGATCATATAGATCCTCATCTAGCAAACCCCAAACACACCGGACCATCCTGCACTCGATTGAAAATTTTGTAAAAATTTTAACAACTTTTTGAAAACGAGAATATTTTTGAAATCATGAACAATTTTTTAACAAGCTAAATAATTTTTTAAAAAAGAAACAAAAAAGGGAAAATAAAAACAGAGAAAACAAAAATAAGAAAGGAAAGAAGAAAATGAAAAATAAAAAAAAGGAACTAAAACTGGAAAAACTGGATGGGGTAGTTCCTCGCAATATTTGCATTAATGGGCTGGGCCAAACTGTCGCTCAGCCTCCCACCTTGTGCGAAATAGAGGCAATCCGCGGCATTCTACTTTTCTATATTTTATTCCTTTTTCTATTTTTTATTATTTCATCCCTCCTTTTTGGATGTCATTATTCATTTTATTTTTAAAATTTTCTATAATATTATTTGGAATACCAAAATAATAGTATAAGTAACTGTTTTAAATCCATTCTTCCTTCAAGTATTTATTAAATGCTTTTTTGAGAAAAAATTAGGTGTTTACAATTTAATACTTTTGTATTTATTAGTTTTGGTGAAAACTTAAAATAACTGTGTTAAGTACCCGCTTAAATTATAATTATAATTTTTTTCCTTCAAAAACCTGACATGGATGTCTATAATGGGCATACCCACATACTGGCAAAAGTTAGGGTCATTTAAAAAATGTTCAAAAAAAACGGCTTGCTCAATGTAGGGTGTTCGGATAGGCTAGAAGACTCCGTTTGAGAGTACATTGTTTATGGACATCCGTTGAAGGTCCCCATTTTTTTATTGGCTTTATGATTAATTCAGTGGACCAAGCCAAGTTGTTTTGGTGTTTGACAGAAGTCCGGTAATGGTCGGACGCGTCGCTACTTTCATACGGTGTCGGAAATCATTCAAAAGTTAGGCTAGAGGCTTCGTTCGAGAGCTTTTTTTTCCTGACATATGCCAAATAGTCCCAATTTTTTTCATGGTCTTGTATGGCCAAGTAAAGGCACTGCACCAAGTTGCTTCTGTTTTCGACAAATTTTTGACTTTGCTGCAACCTACAACGAGGAAGCTACCACCAGCACCCTGATTTGCTGCAACAGGCGACGGTGAAGTGTGGCGGCGACGACGGCGCCGTGTTTTTGCTGCAAACGGGAATGAGAAAGCTTCCACGGGCGCCCGGATATGCTGCAACCCGGGGGCCGACGGTGAAGTGTGGCTGGCGGCAGCCATGATTGATGAAAAGCTGCAATTTGTGACAAATGCTACCACCATGAACGGTGAAAGTTCCAACCCACAACGAGAGAAGTTTCAACCGGCGAAGAAAAAAGTTTCAACCGTAGACGACGGAAACCATGGACGATGACGAAAAGCTGCAACCGACGGTGACAAAAGCTGCAACCAATAATGAAAAAAGGTTCAATCATTTTCATGTCTTGGGTGCGACCCCTCGACGGCAGCGATGACATTTTTGCAGCAACCGTCGTCATTTTTGCTACGACCGTTGATGAATTTTGCTACAACCTTTTATCACGGCTACCACTATTGCCAAAAGCACCACGGAGCAGCCTACCATGACGAGAACTGCCGCATTGCAACCTCGGGAGTTGTTGCGGCCATGGTGGGCGGTAGGGATGAAAACGGCGCGGAAATGGACGGAACTGGGTGCTACCATATTTGTTTTCATATTTTTTTTGCAGAAGCGGAAACGAATACAGAAACCCCAGAAATGAATATGGAAACAGATACTACCGAAAACAAACACAGAGCGAATACAGAGCGGACATGGAAACAAAACTGTGTGTTAACCGGAACTTAAAGCCCCCTTGAATCATGGAGAAATACAGACAAAAAACAAACAAATTGATGGAATTGTTAACATGGTTATAAAATAATATGATTGTGTTGGTAACACAGGGTAGTATTGTAGTAGTACATGACAATTCCGTATAGGGTCTAGCTGCGTATGTGTGTGGTAGTAAAAGTTGGAACTCAAATGATACATTTTGCTCATTCTACTCATTGTGTCATTGCATGTTGTTTGGGAGTTGGGCTACAAAGCAGTTATGGGCCTATAGTAGAAACGAAAATTCCATATTAACGGAAACGGAAAGTTCCATTTCCACGTGTGTTCCACCGGAAAACACCATTCCGTTTTTGTTTCCGTTTCCGCATAAAAAAATTCCATTTCCAATTTCATATTTCCTCTCCATTTCCATTTTTCCTCCGGAAAAGCGGAAACTTTCCGCTCCATTTTCATCCCTAGTGAGCGGCGACCTTGGGGTCCGGTGGGGGGCTGCTGCAGCCACGATGAGCGGCGTCTTTGGTGTCCGGCAGTGCGGTGCACTCCGAGCAGCCGGCGCTGCTGCTCGCGGGAGCTACGCATGGCGTGGCGGAGCCAAGCGACAACGGGGGCCGGAGGTTTTTTCACGAGGGCTGGGGAAGAGAAGGAGGCGCCGTGGGGGAAGATGCGCTTGCGCTGACCGCGGCCTGTACGCGAGGAAGGAGGAGGGTTTGACCTGTGCGCGAGGGAGAAGAAGCAATCTGGACTATCGTGCGCGAATCGAACGACTGGGGCTTGACCGGCGGAAACTTCGGGCCGGCACGCCGGTGCCCAGTATCGCCCTTTTCATATTGGACACGTTTTCAGTTGTGGAAGTGTTATATACTCCAAAACAAGGAAAATCTGGTGTCAATAAAAGCATTAAGATACACTACAGAACAAGGGAAAAAACTGGTGAAACTAGAAAAAAAATCGAAGGCTGTAATGTTATTCTGCTGGTACACAAGTAAATATTACGATACAGTTTGAAATAAGAAAACCCAACTAAACATTATGTGACACGATGAAAACAAGACAAACTTTGACAAAACCATAAAATGAAGGGAGGTGAAAGCATACACTCTAATGGAAGAAAGTGATTTGTCCAGCCCGCGGACGCTGGCTAGCGACAAAAGATGCAGTAGGACACTTTGCAGTCGGTGGGCTTGAACGTGTCGGAGGCGGTGCCGTTCGCCGGGAGGGAGAGCTTGCAGGTCATCCTGACCTCGGGCCCTTTGACCTCGGGGATCAACCAGACCTTTTTCCCGATCTTGCCGTTGAGCTTGACGTCAACGCTGAAGACGCCACCAGCCTGCTGCTGCTTGTAGTTTGCGGCGGTGTTGCCTTCAATTGGCTGCTGGCCCTGGAACGCCAGCGTGAGCTGGGTGGAGGAGCGGGTGCGCTGGTAGAAATCCGGGAGCTGCGCGTAGCCGAAGCGCTTGCCATCGAAGAGCGTCATGGACTCGACTTCATGGAAGTAGAGGTTGATGCGCTTGTTGGGGTTGTGGATTGTGGTGGCGAGTGTGATGTTGTACTGGAGGAGGGTGGTGTTGGGGGAGAGGGACAACTGGGCGAGGGAGACGGAGTCGACGGTGGTGTGGACGACATGCGGACGGGGGACCAAGAAGAGGAAGACACTCGCTCCAAATATCCTGAAGAGGATGTAGAAGATGCCGACTGCGATAGCCCCGAGCGCAATGAGGAGACCCGCGAGCGCAGCGAGCCCGTACGCAATCCACTCGAACGGCAGGCACAGGTACGACACCCAATCTTTCTTTTTCTCAGTCGCCGAAGCAGTCGCCAGAGCAGCAGTGGGCGAAGCAGCAGTGGGCGAAGCGGCAGTGGGCGAAGCAGCAGTGGGCGAAGCAGCAGTGGGCGAAGCAGCATTGGGCGAAGCAGCAGTGGGTGAAGCAGCATTGGGCGAAGCAGCAGTAGGCGAAGCAGCAGTGGGCGAAGCAGCATTGGGCGAAGCAGCAGTGGGTGAAGCAGCATTGGGCGAAGCAGCAGTAGGCGAAGCAGCAGTGGGCGAAGCAGTGGCCGAAGGAGTCGGTGAAGCAGCAGTGGGCGAAGCAGCATTCGGTGAAACAGCAGTAGGCGAAGCAGCATTGGGCGAAGCAGCACTGGGCGAAGCCATCTTGTCCATGCCGAGATTGCGAATGTGACGTGGCGGCAACTATGTGTTTGCTCTTGTGTTATCCTGGAGACGGTGATTTGTGGGGTTTGTGATGTGCGCTTGGATATAAGTAGGCTGGTGCGCGCGGAAGGTTTTCGCTCGGGTTTTGCACGTGGAAGATTTGGTTTCATTCACATTCAGCTGAGGGGTCGCCTATGATGTACTCCCTCCGTTTCAAAATAAGTGACTCAACTTTACACTAACTTTAGGGACGGAGGGAGTACTATAAACGCACCGCTATCTCAAAAAACAATCACCGTTAGTGTATTGAACATCGGTCGAATGCTATCCCTTAAATGTTTGCTAAATATGAAATGCAGAGGGCTTTGCTGGGTCTGGACGAGAGGTGTTGGCTTATACTGCTACACACACACATAAGCACACTCAGTAGCTAGTAATCAGAATTATAGAAAAATTAACCTGAAGAAGCATTAATTGAAAAAAATGAGAAAAGTCCACATTACAACCCTGAACTAACCACCTGGTGCACCAGGGAGTTTGGGGGACTACTCTACTCTAGATCCCCCGGCATCCCTCGATGGCAAGCAATCCACATCTTGCGTGCCATCGAGGCCCGACTAGAGCACTCCGCCATGGCTGGATACTCGTGCGGAATAGAAGGGGAGTAAGTGCCTGGGGCGAGGCGCGACGGAGCGTGAGATTGCAGGCGAGCTCGGGTGGTGGGCTGCTGGTGAAGACGAGTACCTGTTCAACCACTGCAAGATGGCAGTCGGGTCACACGAGTACGAAGGAGGCGCGTACGGGGGAAGTCAACACACCAAAGCAGAGATGAGGTATTTTTTTTTCTCCAGGGTGGGTTTCACATGTCAGGAGGAGATCAAAATGTGACGTGACGGCGCCCAGTCAGCAATCTACATTGTCAAAACCGCTTACCTGAGTCAAAACCAAGTGGAGGGTTGATTCCTTAACCAGATGATTTGTTTGGGGTATGAGATGACCGGTTTTGAAGCCATGGTTGAATAATAAACTGGGTGGTTAGTTCAGGGTTGTAATGTGAACTTTTCTCTAGAAAAATAGAAAATTTAAAAGAATGTGAAAACATGGAAGGAGGGGAGCACCCTAGGCTACGAGGGCAGGAATAGCGCCGGTCATAAGGGCACGAGGAGCACGGTTTCCCAGCAGATGTGGAGACATGTGGTGGTCGTGTGGTGGGTTGTCAGGGAGAAGATGATGGCGGAGGCGGAACATGTTGGTGACCGGGCTATGAGCACCGCGGGTGGTCGGGTAGAGGAGCGCCGGACTTCGGAAAAAGGGCAGCATGGTGGCCGGCGGCAGCGAGGGCGGGTGGTTGTGGGAGAGGCGCTTCGGATTTGGAGAGCACCACGATGGGCATGATTTGAGGATTTCTTTAGCATGTCTCGCGTGTGTGCCTATGTATACTAAAGTAATCAGTGGCGTGAGCAAGTATCGGCATGCAACTAGTACTTTGTGTCGGTGGCCCATGCTAATGGGTTTTAGAGTTATAATTTTTGTCCAATATTAGTATACTAAAGTTAGACCATTGAAAGTTTCATGCAAAACTTCGACACCTTTAGTTCTAAGTTATAATTTTTAGAGAATTAAATTTATTTCGAGGTATTTAATTAATGGTGGTAAATGGTTCATGATTTTAAATAAATGTATATGTAATCAAAAAATTAGAAATTTGACATGGTGTAATGTTACTACCCCTACAGCATATGGTCAACAGTTGAGGGAGTTAACAAAGTTTTTGATATATAAACTCCTATTCGAAGGAGAAGTGTCAGGTTTGAAGACATAGTCGTAGTTTTCTTTGCCGTATGTCCTTGAGTTTGTTTTCTCTATTAAATGTACACCATTAGAAGTTCCATGTAAAATTGGGCACTTTATATAGTTAACTTATTGTATTTAAGGGATTAAATCATTTTTAAGGATTTGTTAGATATAATAAAAAATTAACTACAATTTCATTTTCAAGCATTTTTCAAAATTTGGCCACATACCCATGTCATATAATGAAACCATGCAGTGTTTCATAGTTTTCCGACAACATTCAAAATTAATGTAAATTAGAAAAACAATTTAGATATTTAAAATTAAGTTAGTGTGTTTGATTTTTTGCATCTTTTGTTTCATAAAAATTAAGTATATGCTAGCTACCTTATTTATAATATTTCTTGCAATTTAAAAAAAGGTAATTAAGTTCATATTCCAATTTTATGCAGTGAAATACAAAAAAGGGCAAAGAGCGGCCCGGTTCATGTAGCTCCCGCTTGGGTAGGGTCCAGCGAAGGGTCCGATCACTTTATGTCTATAGTACGTAGTCTTTCTCTATATTTCTGTAAGAGGTTACTTCTAGGACTTGAACCCGTGACCTCATGGTCACAAGGCATCAGCTTTACCACTGTGCCAAGGCATCCCTTCTATATGCAGTGAAATACAAATTTTTCAAAATGTGTTAATAAAAATATTGGAACCTGGAAAGTTCATACCTTTTCATACAAAAATATATAAATATCAAAACACTAGGGAAAAACCATGTAGCCCGCCATCAGTGATCCCTGCCCCACGATCGAGCAATTCTGCCTTCCACTACTACTATAGACTCAAGTAGCAAATGATTTTTTGTGCCTAAAGATTGGGTGGGTGCAACTTATAGAATTTAAACGTGCTACCGAAACAATTTAAACAAGTGACATGCTATTCAAACTTTGCATGGTACATAGTTAAAGGAAGGATTGTAGACACGATCTGGAAAAAAAAATTTAAACGGAATTTCTTCGAATGTTGCGCTCCATCGTGTGAGTTTGTATGAGAATACTACTGTTGTAGTGACGGCTTTTGGCGGGCGACCTTCATGGAGGTGGTTATTTTGAAAAAAATCAATAATTATATTTTGGAGCTCTGAAAAATTCTGAAAAAAATTCCACACATCATATGGATGTATTCTACATGTGTATAAAATCTGACAACGAAATACATTATGGTGAAAGCCACACAAAAAAGAGAAAATTGTGCATTTCTAATAGTGAACAGTATTTGCACTGTTTATCAGTTTCAAAAACGCGATTTGTCTTTTTTGTGTTGCTCTCATTGTAATGTATTTCATCTTAAAAATTTACACATGTGTAGACTACATCCATATTAACATGTATTATTTTTTTCAGATTTTTTTGAAACTTTAAATTCTGTTTTTCGATTTTTTTCAAAATAGCCACCTCCATGGAGGTCGACCGCCGTTGGCATTTTGCGAGGTAGAGGACCACCGTGTGTGAAGAATCTTTTGCCTCTCGATTGTAACCCTTTAATTGTGGAATAAAACTGTTTTACCCTTGCAGAAAAAGGTTACACTTGACAAAGAAACATACAAACGTAGCTGAGTGCACAGAGCTAGCAAGAAACACCGACACCCCTTTTTCTGTTGTCTTCATCCGTAGATGTAAATTAAGGCGCACATTTCTTCAAGATTTTAGGCGGGTGACGTGCAACTTCATGCCACCAGACGCCACAGTTTGAATGTTGTGATATTCAACACTTGGGTGGACATGACAACTAGGGTGTTTCTCATAGTGAATCCCACACTACAAGCATTGTTCTTGCACATAACGTTAAATTTTTCTTCGGTTGCAAGCCACGGATATTTTCCTTTAATATAAAAAATAAGAACCCGCGCTTACTACTAGCGCCCTCCAACCAAACGGATCAACTCGTAAATTCATGATGCATGCATGGTGCACCATCGGTCACGTGATCGCTGTTCTGCCGTAAACAGTGGGAACAACCAGAGCAGCTTTCCTTGCAATTTTAAAGCTCAAAGTATGTGCCAGCCAAAGGCTGTGCTGGAGGGACTAGCCTGTCACAATGGAGTATCATATATAGCTAGTAGTACTCATACAAATTAAACATTTTACTGAGATGACAAATATTTCAATGTGAAAAAAATGTATTGGATATTATCATATAATACAATAACATACTAAACATCGTACTAGTATGTTCCATGTACGACAATAAATGAGATCAATATGATATTAACATATGCTATTATGCACAGTGAAGATACTATCACACACTAATATCATATGAACTATACTAATATATCATACTTTATATTGTGACCAGTCAACCATGCAGGTGGTAATCTCACGTGGGATTATTCCTCGGATGAAAAGGTGAAGAGGCAACGTACCTACTGTGTTGAGGATAGGTCGATGCATCCAAGAAATTGTGAGCAAGAAACGGCCCACCCTCAGGTGTGAACTAGATTGGCCATCAAGTCATTAACAAGTATACAGTACACCGCGAAATACCAAAAAGCATAAGAGAAAAAGCAACACGCTGTGGAGGAAGCAGTCCAATGCATGGGTCAGAATAGGCTTAGGGCAATTCCAACGGTGTTCATCAAAGCACCCGCAAATATTAGGATTGCACTGTCCGGACACTATTGGCTATCCAAGGACGTACCTCAAACTTCCACAGCCCTGTTTGGACGTCTGAAATACCACAAACCAGAAGCAAAACAGGAGTATGGACATTTGCCACGTAGGCGTCCAACAACCCAGACCCATCCCAAGCAAAGGTGTAGCTTTATCCACCATACTACTACGCCGCCCAGCAGCTCAGTCCGCAGCAGTAGTCCACGTCCACTATCTCCTCCAGTCGTCATGTGTCGTTCTGCGTCGACCTCAACCCGGACTACACCTTCACGAAGCCTCAGTTGCAGGCAGGCATCGACACTTGTCTGTTCGTGGATGTCAGTTGTGTCTACGGTGCTGTTTGGTTGTGATTGCATATGTTTTAATCTATATATAAATATGCTAAATTGCTATTGATCTACATATGTATATAAAATGGAGGGGGCCAAATCCGGGGCAGAGGTTGATGCACCGAGTTTGATTGCCGATTCCCTTGTCTAGACGCGTGGGCGGATATTTGTTGTACCCATTTTTGTGAACCGCATTGGAGTTTCCCTAACAGTGCAATGTTCAGAAAATAAATAAATATATTACCGCGCGCGCAAAATAAGTTAGCATTCGCGCTGACCGATCGACATAACCGGCCTCTACACACTAATTAGCCCAAACCACCTGATATGATCTCCTTCGCGAAAAATGCGTCGTAATGAGTTACGGCCATATAAACCCGCCAGCAACCCACCTGGTCCATGCGCTAATTCCTACCATTAGTAATCAGCCTTTAGGAAGTGAGTAACGAACTTACCATCACTACAATTTTCATTAAAATAATAATTTTACTGTTTCATATGGCAGTATTACCATCGTTACTATACTTTTCGCTTTGTTTTACTATACTAGAGGGATGCACATGTAGTAATTCATTTTGCTTCACTAATTCATCTCAGGTGGTAAAGCATTACCATTTTATCAACATATTTTCTGGTCAAGAATTAGTGACTACTAGCGTACGTGAACCAGTAACACATTACCACTTTCTCAATCCATTTTACTGCCAACAATTAGCGATGGCCACATGGGATGTAGTACATGAACGGGAACACATTACCACTTTCTCAATCCATTTTACTGCCAACAATTAGCGATGGCCACATGGGATATAGAGAACCAGTAACACATTACCACTTCCTGAACCCATTTTACTGCCACAATTTGCCACGGTTGTACGCGTGACGTAAGTGAGCCGTTTGGGATAGTAACAAAATTAAATGTATTACTATTCCTTTCGTGGAATTTACCTCCGTTGTTAGTTCACCGGCGAGGAGATCCGGGCGACCTGTCTAATTAATTATGGAAGTGTTAACGCCCACACGTGTGGGCGTTTGCATCTCGCCCACATGCGTGGATCTGCATCCGTTCGTGAGCGCACGAATCTTGGCATGTTTCTAGTGCCACGTAGGACTGGCCTGGTGTGTGGGCGTTCATCCGGTCGCCCACACGGCCGTTTCATCACACATGAGGGGCTGTTATGTGGGCGTTCAGCAGTTCGCGCCACACGCCATTTTGTACGCACACACAAGGGCTAGTGTGTGGGCATTTGTTATCTCGCCCACACGCCCGTCTCCTCTCCCACACCCAAGCTGCTAGTTGCCATGTGTTTTGCAGCGCACATGGCAACTGCCCCTAGTGTGCTTTATAAGCAGATGGCAACTCTCTTTTTCACCCGAGTTGCCATGCGTTTTGCAGGGTCTACGGCAACTGCCTAGTGTGCACGTAAGCACATGGCAACTCTCTTTTACTGAGTTGCCATGTGTTTTTGCATGGTACATGGCAACTGCCCTAATGTGCACGTACATGGCAACTGCTCTAACGTGCACGTAAGCAGATGTCAACTCTTCCTTTTTTACATGGCAACTGCCCTAGCATGCTTGTGAGCACATGACAACTCTCTCAACTGCCTAGTGTTAGTATGTGGCAACTCCTAAAGTTATGAAATCATGACAACTACATTAGATCAGACCATACATGGCAACTGCAGTTGAACAACCATGGCAACTTTAGTTGTCCGACATGGCAACCGTAGTTCAGTGACATGGCAACTACAGTTAAACGAACATGGACAAGGGTCTAGACCATGGTAACTGCGGGCGCGCGGTGACCGTCACGCGTGGCGTGCAGGACCAGGAGGGTACGAGGCCTGACATACGGGCGTGTGGGCGTTATCAACTTCGCCCACACGCACGCGTGAGAGTGACCGGGAGGGAAAAAAAGAGGTGTGTGGGCATTACTTGTTTTGCCCACACATAGGTGTGTGGGCTGTTCCTCTTATACATCACACAAAATTTGTGGGCAGACTTCCTAACGCCCAAACGTGTGCAGGGGAACGCAGCAGAAAACAAAAATTTTCCGACCTACGCACCAGCCCAGGACCAGTATGGAGACTGCATACATGGTTTGATCTTTTTCGTTACCGACTCGTAGCGCAGCGGGAAGTAGAGTCGATGACGAACGGCGGTGCAGATCCCCGCAGCTAGGATTTACAACCTCCCAACCGCGAGGATGTATACCCTCATCTGCTCCTCAGACAGCCCTCCGGGAGGCGGTCGAACAGCCCTCCGGACGGTGTCGCGGACAGCCCTCCGGGAGGACCTTCGAAACTCGAACGGTCACTCGGACAGCCCTTCGGGAGGACCTTCAAAACTCGGACGGTCATACGGACAGCCCTTCGGGAGGCACTCACGAACTAAGACCGAAACTACGATCTCTCTACAGAGTTGCACACATACGGTGTCATCTATCCAGCAGGGCTTCGCCGTCCAGAACTAGTTCCTGCCGGAACCTAGACAGCCTTACGGCTCTACGAAACTCTTTTCGTGGGAGGGAGAGAAGAAGCCAGATCATGCATGGCACTTGTATGTGAGAAAGAGTGAGTGTGGAGGGCTGCCCCTCCACCTCTATTTATAGGAAATCCCAAGGGGTAGGGTAGTTTAACACAAAAACCCAAAATGCACATGAATGAAGTCCTTCCTCAAGGGCATAAGAGTGAAACCAAGGAACAAGAGGGGCTCCAAGGTGGAGCCCCAAGTGTGGCCGGCCACACCCCTTGGGGGGCCCCCATGAGGGCCTCCCAATCCATCCATGTCATCCCTAGATCTTTTGGGTAAAGCCCCAAAAGGTGGCTTTCCATAAAATATCCCAAAAAGCACTTTCACTATTCACGACGACATTTTTCAGCGTCCGTTCGAACTGAAAATATTTATGTGGGCTTAGAACATTTCCAATACCCACCATAATAATTTTCAACGCGTTCTGGAACAATTCCATTTTAGTGATTTTCATCTGCGAAACGCATCTGAAGTGGCTCCGGCAGCTCCGGAACATTTCCGGTTTTTATCTCAGAAAATTCCAAAAAGCTTCCAGAATGATTCTGGCACCCTCAAAGAATTATCAGGCATGTGCCGAAACCAATTTGACTTAATGGTATATCCCGAAACAACTTTTCGGTATCATCGAAACTTACCCGATGACCTCTCTCTGCGGTACGATTCCGCTGTCCGAAACCATTCCGGTGTCCGAAACTTTTTTCGGTGATTTTCTCTTAGACTCCCTGTCTAGTATTCAGCAGATAGATGACCCTTAAGCGTGTGACCCTATAGGTTCGGTGAAGTATAGACATGACCCGGAACCCCTTCCGATCAATGATCAACATCGGAGCCGTGGACACCCATATTGACCCCTATACCCACACGAATGAATATTCGAGTGAACCTCCAGTTGCCGTGTGCTATTCCTGTTGCTTCGCGATACGTTACAAAGACCCGAGGTGAGATTTACTTGCATCCCCGTGGATCAACAACTTGTCCACTATGCTAGTTACCTCGTTACTGGTTTTGTTCTCTTTTCTCGTTTCCGTGTTCCGGCATCCCTGTGATCAAATTACACTGTGTCTGGCCAGACGATGATGGATACCGTAACACCGAGAGGGCCCGAGAATATCTCTCCATCGTCGGAGGAGCAAATCCCAACCTTGAGCTATCAAGTTACTTGACACACTTTTCCATGAACCCGTAAGCTGCCGTAATAACCACCCATTTACGGATGACGTTTAACAAACCCCAAAGTTCATGAAGCAAGCATGAAGAAACTCGATATTCTCATGGTCTAAGGAATCATGCAAACGTTTAACCATCTCTGTGTTATTTACCATTATCTTGTGACGAATGAATCTCATAGCATAACATCAAACCGGGTCGATTCAACACAAATGTTTTCTTAACATTGTGCCCTCAAAGTTGCTGGCATAGACATGCCCATGATCAGGAAAACAGAACCATCATGCAACACTTGAGCTAGTCTTAGAGGCTAGACTAGGAATACTTCTTACCGTTTATTATTCCACACGTGCAAATGAGTCTTCCTCCGAGCCTCGTGGATATTGCAGACTCGAGAATCATTGCAGTTATAGCATGGAACATAAACATAACTATGAACTCGGAGATAAATAATAGCATTTATTATTGCCTCTAGGGCATATCTCCTACAACGTGTGGCACTTATCAGCGTCCATTAATTAGGACCGGCGCGTACGATAAGGCATTATGTGCGCTCGCGCAGTTTAGCGCTACCATGTGT